>NC_059110.1:75437462-75739962 GCF_020740685.1 Jaculus jaculus | reverse complement strand
GGGTTGGTCTTTGCTCACCTTTCCCCAGGTAGCGTGATTTGTCTCCATCTCTCAGTTCCAGAGCTTCATAGATACCCGTGGAAGCTCCACTGGGTACAGCTGCTCTAAATCGACCTGGACAGGAGGAATTGGAGATCACAGACAGTCCACCCACAAAGACCTTGGCTCTTCTCCCTGGGCTCACACACAGCAGACAGTACAGATACTTCTACAGACACTTCCATTTCCTGTAGCTCTGGAGCCAGGTGGGAAGAGGAAGACCTGGGGAAAAAGTCTGGGAAAAGGAACCTTGGATAAAGGACAGGATGTGACACAGAACTGGGGGTGGGGTGGGAGGACGACAAGCAGCTAGTAAGGTTAGGGTCTTCTGAAGCAAACCAATGCAATGGGCCTGTGTTACCTTTGGCTGTGTGCAGGTCCACTTCCACCGTGGGATTGCCCCTGGAGTCTAGGATTTCCCTAGCAAAGATTTTCTGCATGGCCATGGCTGTACTACAAGAGATATGAGTGAGCAAAGGGATTGGGGGCTGGGGGAGACAGTTGATCCCTTAAAGGAACTAGAAATCCCTTGCCCTTTAAGAGTCTTCCCTGCCCCAAGAAGGCAGGTGTTGGAGCTAAAAATACCTCATAAAAAGGTCACAGACCAAAGAGGCAGGCCAACCTCCTTCCCCCACTCAGGACGGCTCCAATTCTACCCACCCATCCAAAGAATTCAGGGATCACACAATTCCCCAAACCCCACCTCTCCAAAAGCTGCATTTATGATTTCTTCCATATTTCTGATACAGCAACTTATTTACTGTGAGTTCCTAGCCCTCAAATCCTCTGGTTCTCTTGTCCTGCTCCTAAATCTTAATGATCTCCAAACTCTGCCTAGTTCCAACTCTGTCTTCCTTACCAATATCCCATCTCTTCACAGCCTCCTTTCCTATATCCTGCCATACTTGCAATATTTACCCCAGTCTACCTATTCCATCTCCATCACTCTCTTTCCAGTACCTCCCGTCCCAGAAGAAAAGACTATCAGAAATCCCCCCCCCCCTTTTCCAAGCTAGCACCATCCACCCACTCTGGCTGAAGTTTCACCAGACCTGTGATGTCTTCTCTGGGCTTTGGATGTAGCTCTGAGTCTAGGTGGCAGCTAGGACAGTGGCAGCTCACCCCCTCTCGGTGTGGGTATTTATCCCCAGAGGCACCTGGTCCCTCAGCCAGCCCCGCCTCTCTAGCTCCATTCTCCCCCTCCCTCCTTGGCTGGCAACCAAATGCCCACTACAACCTAAAGCAGAAGGCTTTGGTTCTTAGCACCTGCCCCCTTCCCAAAGGTTAATGAATATTCACACAGTCTTTCTGCCCCCCCCCCAATAAAATCCCACTCTTTGAGAGGAGCGCGGGGGGGGGGGATCTTTAGGTCCTCAGGATTATAGTCCTCTTTTGCAAAAGGTTAAAGAGGAACTAGCGCCCTTTAGGAAAGGCCAGAGGTAACCTGAGCCCTGCAGGGCTGAGAAAGGGGCCTGAAAGAGGGGCTGCAAAACTGACATCCACATGTGCTCCTTCGCTCACCGCCCTCAGTTGGGGGAAGGGATCAGAGATGTTGAGCCAGCTCTGAGGTTTAAAGTCGACCCCCCGTCCCGGAAGCTTACAGGCTCTCACCTCTCAGGGTCCTCATAAGTCCATTCTCAACACCACTCATCCTACTTTCTCTTGGCAAGCTAGGGGGCAGGAGTTAGCGAGGAAGACGAATTTAGACCGGTCGAGAGCTGGCGCTGCGCCTGATTGATAGCGCTGGGACAGCACTTGTGGCTTAGAGTGGAGTCGGGTGGGTCAGGTGCTTCCTCCCCCACCAACTGTGGTCTATCAAGGAATAGCGTTGAATTGGAAGGGGAGGGGGGGATGAGTGGACAAGAGGAGGGGGTGGCCCTTTGTGAACGCCTGACACCAGTCTGTCTGGTCTCTAGGTTCGCAGCCTTGCAGGAAGTGGGACTCGGGAACCTCTCCACCTAGGCGGGTCTGGGGAATGAGTATGGCGGTATGCCTCGCGTTCTACGGAATCCTGGACCGGCAGACAGGAGAAAGTGTGGGCGCTCCGGCTCCTCACCTCGACTCGGGCTCCTCCCGCCGGCTCCGGAGTGGCCCGCGCCGGGTGACTCACCCCGGCGAGACGAGCGCTCCTCCCGGCGGGGTCAACCTCCCTACCTCCACCCTAGGGTCCCACCTGCCTTCGGGTCTCCCATCTTGTCCCTCCCCCTTCTTATCTCTGGCCGCTCCCTCCGGGACATTTCCACCGCGGGGTGGGGAGTGCGCAGGCCAGAGGTCAGGAGATGGCGGGTTCCGAGCGCCGCCACGTGCCCGAGCGCGGCCCCGCCCGAGACTCTGCCACGCGGCTGTCGAGGAACTCGGGCTCGGGGGCCGTCAGAAGCCGGGGACTCAGGGGGGACATCCGGGAACCAAGCCCAGCTCCTGAACGGCAGCGAGACCAAAGGCCCATGCCGGGCCAGGGGGCGCTGCGTGACCCCCGGCGCCCCTCCCCCCAGGGACCGGAAGCGGCCGAGCCCCTCTGCGGCCAGGGTCTGAGGTGGTTAGTTGACTCCTACCTGCCTGCCGGGTTTGCTAGACCCTTGGTCCTGCTGGGGAGCGAGCGAACTGGTCACACACAAGTAATTAGCTCAATGTTTTACCGGTAAGGAAGAAAACCCAAACGGGCCCACAGTAGAAGGGACTTTTCCCCTTCTAATAAAAGTTTCCAACTTTGAACTTTAGTATTCTTCCGCTTTGCAAAACGAGTCCCGCCCGTCTCACCCGGCAGGCGCCCCTGCTCCGTGACCTCTGTGGAGGACCCAGAGGCACAGATAGTGACCCGAACTGCTGGCCTGGAGCCGGGGCGGGGCCGAGACGTGGGGCGAGGTCCCAGCTGGGATGGGATCCAGCGAAGGAATAATCCCCGGAGTCGGGATGCACTTAAATGAGCCTTAAAAGTGCATCCCAGATAGTCGCTTGGGACAGGTCCCCTGGATGGACATCTCTAACACTGAAAATGACCGGAGTATTGTCAGGCTTCCCTTTGCTCCCTTATTGTTTTAAGTAAGTAAAGTTGAAGTGGAGGAGCAGTAGAGTACACGCTAGCGCCCCTGTCCCTTGAGGCTGGCGAGCACACGTTCCTAGCTCGCTGGCCATCCCAGCTAGGTCCAAATCGGTCCAGCTCGGCGCGCTCTCGCGCCGCCAGCCGCTGGCCCCAACCGCCCCACGCGCTGTCCCGCCCGGCCCGGCGCAGGCGCGGGCGCACGCGCCGGCGCCGCCCGCGGTTCCTTCCCTGCGGCGGAGGTGGGGGGAGTCCTTCGTTTTAACCCTGGGTTCCCCAAACCCACTTTAATCTCCTTAATTTGTATTTTACTAATTCTTCCTCTTTTTCTTATCGTCTTTGGCTTACCCCCTCTTTGCCAAAGTCTGGTTTGTACAGAGTGCGAACTAGGGAGATCCTCAACCGAATCCTCCCCCCTACCCCCCCCCCCACACACACAGCACCACCATCACCCTAGCCTTTTACATTGCTTTCCACCGAACTCGGCAAATTTTGCAATAGGGGGAGGGATTTTTAAAATTGCATCTGCAAAAGTTCGCTATCTGGGCAGGCGAAGAGGGGGAGGGAAAGAATGGTGAGCAGGCCCCGCCCCTATCGCCCTTTGCAAATAAAAATCTAGCGGGGGGAGGGGGGAGGAGCAGGAAGTGGCGGTGCGAGGGCTCCTGCACAGCTAGCAGACCCGCGGTCCGGACGGCAGCGCGTGCCCCGAGCTCTCGGCCTCCCCCCTCCCGCCAGCCTGAGCCCAGCCGCGGTCCCAGCAGCAGCCCCGAGAGCAGTCCCAGCAGCAGCGCCATGGCCGGGTGGAGCGCCTACATCGACAACCTCATGGCGGACGGGACCTGTCAGGACGCGGCCATCGTAGGCTACAAGGACTCGCCCTCCGTCTGGGCCGCCGTCCCCGGGAAAACCTTCGTTAGCATTACGGTACAGCGAGGCTCGTGCGATGCGGGGACACTGGCTGGGCTTGGACCCTCCGGGAAGGACTTGGGTGGGGGCGGGCGCGGTCTAAGGAGGGCAGCAAGAGCCTGGGACCAGATCCTTGCCCTGGAAGCGGCACGAATGGCGGCTGCATAGAACTAGGTCCCTTGATTGTACCCCCCAAAACCTTACAGCCCTCGCGGCGGCGCCCATCCCGCCTGCCGCCCCGATTTCTGCGACGGGGCGTTACATCCGGGCACAGGGCGGGGAGGGGCGCGCCGCCCGGTGCGGCGGCCCACTTCCGCCTCCTCCAGGGCGGGGCAGGCACGCGCTGCAATTTTGGCCAGCAATAGTGATTGATTAGGGACTTAGGAACCCTTAGGTCCCCTTTAGGCCACCAGCTCGCGCCCCCTCCACCATTGTTTCTCCTGCGGGGGTCAGCTCCAGGCGCGTGGCCTTGGTCTCTGGGCCGACCTTCGCGGGCTCCCGGCCCCTCCCAGCTCCGTTAGAGAGGGTGAGGTCGCCACACACCCCCAGTTCGGCACGTTGGACTCTACATTCCTGGGAGGCCAATCCCGGAAGTCCCCTCACCCTCCCTTCCCGCCATCTGGTGGGGCCTGGAGTAGGGGAACTTTGTGAGAAGTTCTGAGATGGTACAAGTGAAGGAATAAGGTTGCTACTGTCCCCACCACCACCTTCCCTGGCCACACTGCCCGGAAGTGGGGAGGGGGAGCGGAAGTTCGAATGGGGGGAAGGGGATTTCCGGGCGGGAGGGTACCGGATATATAGGGGTATGGGGTTTTAGGAGGACAAGGGAGAAAGGTTCACTAGGGTACTTCTACTAGAGGCAGAATGTAGTCTCCCACCACTTAAGAACTTTTCTAACTTAACTAGAAAGTCCCTAGGGGTCTGCCCTCATCTTACAGCCTAGGTACCTGGATGTAATCTCTAGGTTACTGCGAGACCCAGGAGTCCGGGCTCCTAACAACTCCTGCAGAACCTTTGACCAAATAAGGGCAAAGTTGCTTCTCCCTCACCAGCCCCCTCCCTTCTCCTCTCCGCTTCTGCTTTTCCTGAAGGAGAGGTCTGAGCATCCAGATGGCTCCCTTCTTTTAATTGACTTTTGGCCTCCAATATTTCCTTGGTTTTCTTTTCTCTATTAAACTCCAAGATATAAGTAGCAAAATCTGCTATTCATTCCACCTAGGTCCCATTTACTGGATTTGAGGACTTTTCTGCACTAACTTCTCACAGCACTAAGCAACTCAAATTTCACTGTGTACAAAACACACCTCACCTCCCCAGCTCCAGGATAAGTAGAAGGCAGTGTGGTTCTTGGAGAAAAGAAATCTTGGTGCACTAACTTTTTATGGATAATTGATTCTTCTAGCCAGCCGAAGTTGGTGTCCTGGTTGGCAAAGACCGGTCAAGTTTTTTCGTGAATGGGCTGACACTTGGGGGCCAGAAATGTTCTGTGATCAGGGACTCACTGCTGCAGGATGGAGAATTTACCATGGACCTACGTACCAAGAGTACTGGAGGAGCTCCCACCTTCAATGTCACTGTCACCATGACTGCCAAGAGTGAGTTTGAATCTGATCCCCTCCTCTTGCTTTGGGATCCCTAATGTACCTTTTTTCATTAATCTGTCTGTTGGGTTCTTTTTCTCTGGGGTTCTCTGCTAGATGCCGGATCTTAAATAAAAGTCCTTCCAGTTTTCAGTTCTTCAACTTGTGAAGAAACTGAATTGCATTACCACTTTCAATTTTAAAAAAAAAAAATTTGCTCATTATTTATTTATTTATTTGAGAGTGACAGAGAGAGAGAGAAAGAGACGGGGGGGGGGGGGTTGAGAATGAGAACCGGCGCGCCACAGCTTCCAGCCACTGCAAACGAACTCCAGATGCATGCGCCCTCTTGTGTATTTGGTTAACGTGGGTCCTGGGGAACCGAGCCTCGAACCGGGGTCCTTAGGCTTCACAGGGAAGCGCTTAACCGCTAAGCCATCTCTCCAGCTCTACTTTCAATTTTTCAAGTGAACTTTTTAAAAAACTTGCAAGCACAGAGAGCACATCATCATGGCCTCTTGCTTTGTAAACAAATTCCAGATGAACCATTTTGTGCATCTGGCCTTACATGAGAACTGGGGAATTCAACCTGGGCCACCAGGCTTTGGAAGGAAGTGTCTTTAACCACTAAGGCATTTCACCAGCCCTTAAGTGAACCTTCACATTTTTTAGTCAGCATGATTTTAAGTATCATTATGGCATTTTTAAACAATTTAGGTTGATTCTCCTCCCACCCTCATTTCCGTCTCTCTATGCCCCCTTATATTCTCTTAGCATTACCTCAAATCCCTTCCTGCTTTGAGCTTTTTCAGATTTTAAAACTTGGGAGGCAAACTAATCCACATCCATTTGTAGCAAAATTGAGCCTTTGACCCCTAAATTTTGTCTTCTCTCTAGTCTTTAAGCTTGAATTTTCCCTTTTGAAAAGACCTATTGTTTTAGGGTGACTGACAGCCTGCCTGTGTGTGTGGGGGGGTGGCCAGGAGGGATGAGGTTGGGTTACAGCCTCTAGGGCAGGACAGCTGCTTAACAGCTGGCTGGGGTGGAATTGTGACACCTGGGTCCTAGCTTCCTTTCTCTTTCCTCCAGCGCTAGTCCTGCTGATGGGCAAAGAAGGTGTCCATGGTGGTTTGATCAACAAGAAATGTTATGAAATGGCCTCTCACCTGCGACGTTCCCAGTACTGACCTCATCTGTCCCTTTACCCCCACCATTCCCTACAGCTTTTGCACCCCCTCCTTCCCATACACACACATACCATTTTTATTTTTGGGCCATTACCCATATCCCTTATTGCTGCCAAAACCACATGGATTGGGGGCCTGGGCTGGATGGACAGATACCTCCCCCTACCCATACCCTTCCTGTGTGTGTTTGGAAATTTTTTTTTTCTGGATTTTTTTTTTCTGAATAAAAAAAAAGATTCTACTAACAAGGTGCCTTGTGGTTTGCGCTTGAGTGTAAGGAATGGGGGACAGGCATTGTGACCTCCTTAATCCTTGGCTTAGGGTTGAAGCACCACAAAGCTTAGGTATTTGAGCTTCTTAATTCCATGTCCAGACTAAACCCTTCCTGTCTATACCTTTCCATTCCCATGTCCAAGACTTAATTTATGTGCCACTGGCCAGGTTGTCTAGCCCCTCCAGAGGTATTTCCAGGCCTAGCTGACTTGGTACTTAATAGAATACAGCCATCCAGACTAAGAATGGGCCAAGCCTGCGGGCAAGGCAGGGCCAGTTGAGTCATCCTCATGTGTAGGTGGGGCTCCCCCTCCCTGAGTCACAACAAATGCAGCTGGGACTGTCCCCAAGACTGCAAGTTAGTCTCTCAGTGTCCCCTTACCCTTTTGTGATGGGGAGTTTATGAAAATGAGTTTACCTTAGTCCACAAAAAAATTTATTAACCCAAGAAATGAAGTCTTTCTTCCTATGCCCTGTTCTACCACAACCCCCCTCCCACAACCCCCAACAATGAGGCTGGGGTGGGAAAGTCCCTTATCAAAAGAGTAGAGGAAAAGAACTTGTGCAAATAGGTGTGTATATGGGGGGGGGGGAGATCAAGTTAGAATGGCAGAGGGAGGAGAAGGTGGGGGTTCTGTGGAGGGCCCAGGAAAAACAAGGGGTGCTGGAGCTAGGGAGCCAAAGGAAGTAGGAAGAGTGGGACTGGAGCCCAAGAGTGGGGTCCATTCTGAGGTAGGGTGGTCCCTTGGTTCCTCTTCCTCATCACCCTCCTCTGGTCCCTGAGTTTCTTCCTCTTGTTCCTCATCGCCAGGACCCCGATGAACAGGTTGCTTGCAGATGGGGCAGGTCTTCCGCGTCTGAGTGAGCCAGGGGTCCACACAACGGCTGTGATATGCTGTGGGGAGGAATGCATGAAACATCTGGTTCCTGCTGGAGGTGGAGGCTTGGGCACTTGTAGCACAGGCCTTACCGTGAGCACAGGGAAGTACCCGTAGCTTGTCCCCGTCCTCATATTCATCCAGGCAGATGGCACAGACATCATACTGGTCTCCTGAAGAGTGGGGGAAGATCTTATCCTTTACTACTCTGTTGTGAACCAAGCCCACAAAGAATTTTGGGTGGCCTGAGAAAGAACTAAACTGTTGCAAAATTATTTTGCCTAGCTCTACCCAGCCAGTAAAAACTAAGGCAGGGTAAGGCCAGGGTCAGACATGGAAAAGAGGGCTGAGGGGACAAACAAAGCAGCAAAGGTAAGAAGGGAAGTGGGTTTTTTGGGGGGAGGGATGAAGGTGGAAAGAGGGAGTGGGAGGAGCGGAAGTGGGAGGGGCAGGCCCTCTGCTGTAGCCTTATAAGGTACTGGAGGCTCCAGGGCCTGATGACCCAACCCCTTACCTGTTTGAATACTCCTTCCATCTTTGGCTGTCCATATTCTCCCTTACACACAAAATTTATTCAACTTGTTCAGAACATACTTGCTTCCCAACTCCTTTTCTGGTCTACCCTACCTCCTCTCCTATCATATTTGTGGGTGAAGGAGAAACAAAGGTGGCATCTTGGGCTGACACAACACTGCCCTTTTATTCTCCCCAGCATGCTCACCCTTTTGATAGTCATGGGTAGGGATCTGTTTCAGTTGCTCTTTGGTGAGTCGATTCCGCTGGAGTCGTTTACGGTGCTGGATACAGCGAACTATCTGGGGGGTGGGAAGGAAAGTAAATGGACCAGACCTACCAGACGTGGGGAATAAAAGTGGAAAATCAAGCTGGGCATGGTGGCGTCTGCCTTTAATGCTAGCACTCGGGAGGCAGAGGTACGGAATTGCTGTGAGTTCGAGGCCACCCTAAGCTACAGTAAAATCTTACTTCTAAAACAAAAACATACCAAAAAGGTGGGAAATCATATCCTGTCATCTCACAGATCCAGTCTGTCCTTCTAAGTCCCAGTTCTTCAATTAGGTTCCCAGGGATACTTACCATTACTGCTCCCATGGCCAAAACCAGCAGTCCTACAATCCCAGTGAAAGGAATGAGGTAATAGCCCAAGGGGAAGCTATTATCTGGAACCAGAAGTACCCGAGCCCTGAGGAAAGGAAGACCAGTCTCAAGAAAGGCTAGACCAAGGCAAAGGCTTTGAAAAAACCTTATGGGTGGGAAGGCAGCAGGAGGGCCAAGGTACAGGTGAGGAAGGACTTAACATCAGTAGCATGGAAGAGTGGGAAGGAAGCACATCCTACCCCTTCTCGTAGACAAAGAGGGCACGCAGGTACTCGGCACTCCTCTCTCCAATAAACACAGATGGGATCCAGATCTGCTGCTGGATTTCCTCTGCAGAGATCAGGGTGTTGTATCAGGAACTTGACCTTCCATTCTTCAAATCCTTTGGGAATCCTGACATTTGAAATCTTTGTCCATCCACCCAAAGAACTTGGCTTTTCCCTAAACCTCTAGCCCTCCCACTAAGCTCTCCTGAAAACCCAGCTGACTGGGTCCTCCAACCTTACCACTATTCCACACCATGTTCAGAAGCTCATTGGAATTCACATTGTGTACCACAGCTGCAGCATATCCAGCCTTCTGAGCATTTAGGACCTAGAGAGGCAGGAGGATAAGACCCATCATATACCCTGCCTTCTCTCCTGGTGCCATTACTTAACCCCAGCTTCCCAGCTCCCATTCCATATCCAGCAACCTTGACGTCAAAGTTGCAGTCGAATCTTCGAAGCAGTGCAATAAAGACTGACCCGTTGACTGGGGGTGGTGGGGCAATGGGACTGCAAGCATTTTCTGGGTGAGCCTCCACAAGGAATCCCTGCAGGACAAGAGCAAACAACAATTGAATTTCTGCTTGTAACAGGGCCAAATAAGCATACAGCCCTATCTGCCATGCTGCAGATCCTCTACCCTCACTTATTCTTGGAGTTGGCGTTCTACCCAAGTCAGAAGGGTCCATCTTCCCTTAGCTTCCCCAGGATGCAATTATGGAAAACAACATCCCTTTATTTCTCTCCCTGTCCCTGGGGGGCTAACTTGTACCCAATATTCTAGGCCAATACAATTCTGATTTCAGGTTCCCGTTATGGTAATTTAATTCTCTAACCCATCCATGTCACTTTCAAGTTCTTTCACATTCAACTTGCTTCATGTTTCCAACTACCCATCTCAAATGGCCCAACTGAGTTCTTGCTATGTGGCAAGAACTTTGTGAAGCATTAGCAGAACTATTTATCTAGTTGAGCTCAACATCTTCATTTCTATTACTCCATTTTACAATAAACAAACTAAAGCTCAGTGGAAATTAGTTTGTTCAAGGCCAAACAATAACAGGTTCTAGAAAATCTACTGATAAGCAATACTGTCTGTATTGTCTACCTCAGGGGTGGACACTATCTTCTACCTCTTCTACATTAAACATGTTCATGCACTTAGTTTCCGGACCTCTATACTGTCTTCCACCTTCTGGATTCCTCAGTAGATATATATATTTACGGGTTTATTTATTTCTTTGTGTGGTGGTGCTAGAGACTTAATTTAGGGTCTCACATGCTAGCTACGCACTTTACCATGATATATACAACGCACACCCTCTGCCCAGTGCACCCAATTGTTAACTCTCCTACTTCCAACTTTAGCCAGATAATGGTTCTTAAACGCACCCCTGCACAGAAAAGAGGACATGGGAAAAACAATCACCTGGAGTCCCTCTTCACTCAGGGAAGCCCCAAACAGAGCTGGGAGGTCTGCAAAGTCCATGCTGGCATTGTGCTCTGAGGTCTGTGGAAAAAAAAATGTGTGTATGTATGTACATATATATATGTTATATCCATATTCTTCAGCGTGCAATTCCCTCCTCAGCTCCCTTCCCCCATGTGCCCCTCACACTCACCGCTCGAATAAGCCCTCGGATGGGAGCAGCTCCCCACAGCACAGTAACCACAACCACAGGAAGCGGGAAGGCCGCAGGGTGCATGACAGCAGGAGGGGTAAGGCTAAGGAGGTCGCGTCCTGACAGCAGAAGCCGAGTTCTCTGCCCTCCCTGCCCCTCCTTTAGGATCCCAGGGGTCCAATCACCCCCAGGTCCCACTTCTCAACTACATGGGGGACCTAGGGAAGGCACCCAGCTCGGAGACTGAGATAACAAGCCCGTTTAGTGGAGCTCAGAAGAAGACAATACCCTTTCCTGGTGCACAAATAAGTCGGAGGAAGGGAAAAGAGGCAAACTGAAAAAGTTATGGAAGGGTGGGGGGAAAATCTCAGAGAGGTGGGACTTCCGGCCAGGTGGGCAGTCTTCCTATTCCCTGGAAAAGGGTTTCCGGTAAAGAAAGGCCGCTTCCAGTATTGGACGCTCAAGACCAAGAGTTTCCGGTCCTAAAAGGTCAGTTAGGAGAAATGTGAGAACTGGGGGCAATGCCTGCGAAGATGCAGGGAGTACCTATGCCCGCCAGACGACCTAATCTTTTCCCCTCACCGCCTGGGATCTGGAGCCACCCTATTTACAAACCTCTCACCAGTGTGGCTGTCGCCGCCGTACTTTCAAAGTATCGCGAGAGCGCTCACCCTCACCAACCCCGCCCGCAGCTGAAATCTGTTTTTATCGCGAGAGACCTCCTTACTGTAGCTCGCCTGAACCACTTGCTCTCGCGATATTTTTTACCAAACTCGTAATTTTCCCGCGGTTCCAATTTGGTAAAAACCTACGCCTCCACTGTAGCTTTCTCCATCAGCCCCCACCGCCCTCCCCCCTTCCCCTCCCCCCCGCCCCGACACATCCCCTAAGCTCCGCCTTACTCCCGGCCGCCTTTGCGTTGCGCGCCTGCGCCAGCCCAGGCTTCCAGCTGGAGCTGGACCTGAGAGCTAAAGTGGTGTGCGCGCGCCTTCGCCCTGTTGCGTGCTCGGTGTCACCTTGGGCGCGAGCGGGGCTGTGCGCCCTCGGGACCCGAAGCCGAGGGCAACTGAGGGACGATGGCTGTGGCAGCGAGTCCCGGGGCCGGCGGGATGGAAGGGAAGCCCCGTACCTCCCCTAAGTCGGTCAAGTTCCTGTTTGGGGGCCTGGCAGGGTAAGCTCAGGCCCCAGGGATGGGAAAGGAGCGGAAGGGACGGGCGAAAGGAGCCAGGCCCTGTTCATCTCTGGGTGTGTTGCATTAAATAGAGCTGGCGCGGGGTCAGCGTGAGTCCCCAGAGTATTGCGACGCCCTTCATGGGCTGCCAGGATTTTTTCGCTCATTACAGGGGCCTTACTGGCCTATACGCAGGGGACATTGCACGACCCTTGCCATGCCACTTGGGTTTTCAAACTCACTGCTTGCTTTGCTGTGTCTGGCTGGATGGAGTTTCAGGTCATTAAATGGTTCATTAGAGGACTACTTGGGAATCCCTGATCGTGGACACTCACCCCCCCCCCCCATTTACTCTCGTTAGTCAAATTGCATGTGACCTGCATGGACTTTCATTGCATGGCTCCTACTAGACAGTAGTACTCTTCAGGCACATTGCTTTTTCTGCATGCATACTCATACACATGCCCACCTACCTCCTTGGCTACCTAGCAGGCCCTGACCTTTGTAATTTCTTGCTATTAGACTGCAGTAGATCTGGAACAACTGACCCCTGATTCCAGTATTGCCTTCCCCCAGGATGGGAGCTACAGTTTTTGTGCAGCCTCTGGACCTGGTGAAGAACCGGATGCAATTGAGTGGTGAAGGAGCCAAGACTCGAGAATACAAAACCAGCTTCCATGCCCTCACCAGCATCCTGAAGTCAGAAGGGGTGAAGGGCATTTACACCGGGTACTGGAGCCTCAGATTGGGAGGGAGATTGGGAGTTAGTAGATCCACACCTTGACCTAATGTGCTGATCCCCTGCTCTTCAGGCTGTCTGCAGGCCTACTGCGCCAGGCCACCTATACCACTACTCGTCTTGGCATCTATACTGTGCTCTTTGAGCGTTTGACTGGGGCTGATGGTACCCCCCCTGGTTTTCTGCTGAAGGCTGTGATTGGCATGACTGCAGGTGCAACTGGTGCGTTTGTGGGAACACCAGCTGAGGTGGCTCTTATCCGAATGACTGCTGATGGCCGGTAAGTTTGAGATCTGAGCTTACCTCCAGCCCCATTCATGGAATCTAGAATGAAAGGGCTAGCTTTAAAGAAAAGATCAATATCGCTGGGTGCACACCTTTAATCCCAGCAGTTAGAAGGCAGAGGTAGGAGGATGCCTATGAGTTAAGGCCAGCCTGAAACTATATAGTAAATTCTAGATCAGTCTAGGCTAGGGCAAGACCCTATTCTGAAAAACCAAAGGGGGGGAAAAAATCTATTCCAGATCTAGAGCAGGGCATTTACTTACTCAGGCCACTCTTTATTGTTGTGGACACTGAGTTATCCTGATATTGGCCTCTGCCCTTCTACCAGGCTTCCAGCAAATGAGCGTCGTGGCTATAAAAACGTGTTTAATGCTCTGATTCGAATTGCCCGGGAAGAGGGAGTCCCCACACTGTGGCGGGTGAGTGAAGGGTTTAGAGACTTAGGGGGCATAGGGCCAGGTATCTGGCATTTCTGACCCTCCCTCCACTCTCCCGTCTCCAGGGCTGCATCCCTACCATGGCTCGTGCTGTTGTTGTCAATGCTGCCCAACTTGCCTCCTACTCTCAATCTAAGCAATTCTTGCTAGACTCAGGTGAGACCCAAACTGGGTGCCCGGCTTCCAGGCTGGCCTGAGATACCTGAGAGCTTAGTGCCACCTTCTGATTCTCTCCCACCAGGCTACTTTTCTGACAATATCCTGTGCCACTTCTGTGCTAGCATGATCAGTGGCCTCGTCACTACCGCGGCCTCCATGCCAGTAGACATCGTCAAGACCCGGTGAGTGTTCAGGCCTGGGCCTGGAGAGGTGTGGGAGGGCAAGCTTTCTTCCTCTCATGCTCCTCTTTACTTTCTTTCAGGATCCAGAATATGAGAATGATTGATGGGAAGCCAGAGTACAAGAATGGGCTGGTGAGGAGGCAGAACTTGGGGGAGGGGCTTGGGCCAGAATGCCTGATAACCTGGGAGGGGTATGAGGGTAGCTAGGTGAAGGGGACAGTGTCCTAGCCCTAGCACCCTGCTCGCCTGTCTGTCTAGGATGTGCTGCTGAAAGTCGTCCGCTATGAGGGTTTCTTCAGCCTGTGGAAGGGCTTCACACCATACTATGCCCGCCTGGGCCCTCACACTGTCCTCACCTTCATCTTCTTGGAGCAGATGAACAAGGCCTACAAGCGTCTCTTCCTCAGTGGCTGAGGTGGTTTAGAGGTCCTGGAGCTGGTATGCCGGGACTCCTAGTGACCCACTGCTTCTACAGTTGCTGTGCCCGGGGGGCCCTGGACTCTGCTGCCCTAGGCTCCTCTATTTATTCCCCTCCATAGTGTGGTTTCCTTCTTTTTGGTAAAGAACTGATTGGTTCTCTACAGCCCTGCTCCAGCCTGCCCTGCTTGGCCTGATTTTCATGATCACTTTGTTCCTGGCTGTTCCTTGGGGGAGCTGGGAACTCCCTAAGGATTTCTAGTCTCCCCGCAAGTATTAGTTTCAGGGCACACAATGGGGAAACTAAGGTAGGCCTGAGGAGACAAGCGAGAGTAGAAGCTATCAAGATGATCAAAGTTGTCTACAGTGGGAGGATGTGGCCTTTCCTCCTTACTGAAGACTTAATAAATTGGATTGGTAACACCACTCCCACATCTGGATAGTCTTAAGGATCTGTAGGGGAAAGAGACTGCACAAAGAAACTGATGTCTCTGAAAAACAGAAACTGGAATTTTTAAGAAAAATTATTAAAGAAAAAGCATTTGCTGGTTTTATGAAAATGTGTAAGTCGGTCATGCTACAGCAGCTGACAGGGCAAAGAAACAAAAACTCCAGGCCCTGTGTATTGCTTGCAAGCCACCTGCCTAAGAATGCAGCAGACTCACAATCCCCAGGAAAAAGCCTCTGGAATTTCATGACTGCCTTTGCAGCATAAAGAGGTAGGGAACAAAGAGACTGAGTCAGAAGTTTGTAGGCTGGAGCCATGGGTTAGGGACTAGGAAGAGCTCGTGAGGATGCACACTGGATGGAATCAAACCTACTGAGTTGGCTAGGGAAAGTGATTCCTTTATTTTTTTGAGAAGTGTGGTTCCCAGGCCCAACAAAGAGCCTACAAGCTTCTTGGAATGCGAAGAGGGATGGAAAGGGCAAACCAGAAGTGCTGGGTGTTGCAAGGACTGTGTGCCAGGCCAGGGCGACAGGCAGGCAGCAGGTGGGAGCTGTCCTCTTGGCAGAGCCTTGTCAACCCAGGAGATGGAGCTCAGCATCCTGGTGCCCCTGCTGCTGCTTCCCTTACAGTAACTTCCATGCACACAACCTGGTTGTCTTGAGACACTTGAAGTCTGGACCTTGTTCTTAAGAAGTTGGAAGTCCAGCAGGAAGATGACGCAGCATTTGGAAATGTGTAGCAACAGGCTTTGCTCTGCACAGCTTAGGAGAGACTTGGTAGCAGTCAGGTTGGTTGGGAAGTGTGGGCAGGGGTTCCATGAGACATTTGCAATGGTTTAAGCACACATGGCCAAGTGCCCTGAAAGAGGAAGCTGGACTGTCAGGTGGAGTCATTGCAAAAAAATAAACTGGAAGCTGGGCAAGGTGTCACATGCCTTTAAACCCAGCACTTGGGAAACAGGTAGGAGGATCGCCATGAGTCTGAGGCCACCTTGAGGCCACATAGTGAATTGCAGGGCAGCTTGGGCTAGAGTAAGACCCTACCTCCAAAAAACCAAAAAAAAAAAAATTTTTTTTTTAAGTAATAAGCTGGGTGTGGTAGTGTACAACTTTAGTCCCAGCACTTGTGAAGAAGAGGTGGGAGGGTCACTGAGTTCAAGGCCAGTCTGAGACTGCAGTGAATTCCAGGTCAACCTGGGCTAGAGCAAGATCCTACCTCAGGGGGAAAAAAAAAAAAAAAAATCTCAGTTGCTAATCTCAAAGGTTCGTCTACCTGGAGTTCAAGGTAGGAGAGAATTCCTCAGATTTACAGAACCGTCTGGAAGAGGGGATCACCTGAACCAGAAAGTTGTCTCCTTCACTGCCATTATCTGGGTACCTAGCTGCATTGAACTGAGATGAGGCCGAAGAGAAAGCTTTTTAGTGGTTAGCGAAGGTCAGAATCAAAGTAAGTTATCCAAAGGAAAGGATCCTATTTCTCTCCTTGGCTTGAAAGCAGGAAATCCAAGATTGTTCATATCCATCAGGATGACATTTCCAGGCTACACCCTTACCTGGCCTCTCTGACCTGGACAATGACAACTGTATTTCTCAGACTATAGATGTGAGGCAGGTACCCCACCTGTACCTGCAACATCCTTTCTCCCCCTAGGGCTACAGGCAGGCCTCAAAATTGCCACTCAGTTTCAGGACACACTTTTTGTTCAAGAACTAATGCTTAAGTTGGCCACCTTCAAAAGTCCTTCTAAGGTAGAGGGAGTGGGCTACGTGCCTCACCTATCCACTTTCAGCTAAGATGAAGTTGGTTGGGCATTTGGGATCAGGGTGGGAGCAGTGGAGACCTTAAGAGTTTTTGTAACAGGTACCTCAACCATTCTCCAAAAGAAGCTACAGTTTGTTTTAAAGTTTTTTTATTATATAAATTGTATGCAGTGATAGAAAACTAGAAAATGCTAAGCAGAGAAAAAAAATGTATAATACCCAGAGGCAATCAGTGCTCACATCTTGCTTAATCACTTTGCAAGTTTTCTGTGTGTTAATAGACATGGTAGCCATAGAGTGTTCTATTTACTTTTTCTTAAACTTTCTCAAAGCAGTGGCAGTAGCCATGTGACCTGGCAGTGCTATAAGCACAGGGAGCTTGATTCTGTGATCATCCCATTACCCCTTCTGCTTTTGCGGGGAGGATTGTGAGCCTGGATGTAAAAGTGGGGTTTTAGATAAAGGAAAAGTGATTTAGACCTTCCTCTGACACCCATCCATCCCCAGCTAGAACCTGTAAACATTTCTCAAGATCCCCAAAACAAAACCTTTAGAGGCTATGGCTAGAGTACCTGATGCCCACTGTGCCCAGCAGGTCCTGACCACGACCCTGACTCAATGCCGAAGGCCGCCGTCCTGCTACCAGGGGTCCCACATGGCCATTAGGCCGTACCCACAGGAAAAGGCTGGAACGAAAAGTGGGGAGTGTCCCTTGAAGGAAGAGCAACCAGGCTCTGGGCACGGTTACTTGCCTTCCCCACTGCATGTCTAGATGTGTGGTTTGTGTGACTGTGGCCAGGCCCATAGACCAGCTGGAGTATAGAGTGTGTGGTTTCACATGCCAGACCCAGGTCAGCAGCTGAATGAGAACCACAGAGGCAAATATGAGCCAGAGCAGACCCAAGACATAGAAGCCCAGTGAAAGGTGGCAGCAAAAGTCAGGGTTGAGGAAAGGGTCACTTCTGGAGCTATCAAAATTTCCTTGAACTATTTCTAAGGTCTTTAGGAAGCTGTCAAACTCAGGGATGGTTGTTGTGATGGATCCTACGGTAGTAGGGAGTAAAGTGTGATTTGTAGTTAAGAATAGTTTTGAAATGGTCATGCTGAAGGTGGGCTCTGGGGTGGTGGTGGGCTCTGGGGTGGTGGTGGGCTCTGGAGTGGTAGTGGGCCCTGGAGTGGTAGTGAGTTCTGAGGTTGTAGTGGGCACTGGGGTGCTCGGGGTGGTGGTGGGCTCCGGGGTGGTGGTGGGCTCCGGGGTGGTGGTGGGCTCCGGGGTGGTGGTGGGCTCCGGGGTGGTGGTGGGCTCCGGGGTGGTCGGGAGGGTGGTGGGCTCCGGGGTGGTTGGGGTGGTGGTGGGCTCCGGGGTGGTCAGGAGGGTGGTGGGCTCCGGGGTGGTCGGGGTGGTGGTGGGCTCCGGGGTGGTTGGGAGGGTGGTGTGTTCAATAGTGAATTTTGGACTGTAAAGGAGTGTGGTGGGTTCCATGATCTCTGGGAACGTGGAGGAATTTGGGATTACTCTGTGTGGGGATGTGGATTGTTTCTTAGTGGGTTCTTGAGTTGAAGGCAAAATAGTAAGTGCTGAGTAGAGTGGGCCCCACTCAGTTGTATGGGCTTTAGTGTTAGTAGAGAACTTGACCACAGTTGTGGCATGTACCGTGTCACCCTTAGAGTCGTCGTCATAGTCATCATAGTCCATGTCATCTGCATCACCATGGGTGGGACAGCCCTTCCCTGGGTAGGTGTAGACGGGTATGTTGCCCAAATTGACACATCGCACACTGGCCACGTTTGGCGTCATGGCCTTGACATCTACACCCTCCTTCCATAAGTAGACATTGTTGGTATTGTCCTGGAGCCAGCGACGGAAATAGAGGATCTCACAGTCACAATACCAGGAGTTGCTATGGAGAAAAGCAAAAGGCAGGAGAAGGTCCCCAAAGAAGCCCTTTGGTATTGTACGTAGCCAGTTCCCTTGAAGGTAGAGGGTGTCAAGCTCCCCCAGCCCATCCAGGAGCCCAGGGGGCAGCTCACCCAAATTGTTTTTGGCCAGATTGAGCTTCCTCAGTTTGGTTGTGGATGCCAGAAGCCCAGGGGGCAGAGTCTTCATCTTATTATTTTGTAAGTAGAGCTCATGGAGTTGGCTCAGGCCATCTAGGGTAGCAGGAGACAGTGAAGTCAACTGGTTGGAGGAGGCATCCAGGGTAGTGAGCGCAGGCAGTGCCCGTCCTAGGGAGGGCAGGCTTTTCAACTTATTTTGGGATATATCCAAAGTCTCCAGCAATGGCAGTGTCTCGTGGGCCTGCAGGCTGGTCAGCTCACTCTGATCCAGGTACAGCTGAGTGAGACGAGGTAAATGTACCAGAGATGCTGTTGAGAAGGTAACCAGGTGGTTCTTGCCCAAGTGGAGGATGCCTGTATCTGCCGGCAGGTCTGCAGGCACTGCTGTCAGCTTCCGGTTATCACAGTTCACTTCCAGCTGGCTGGTTACTTTGGAGACATCACAGATGGGATGAGAGTGTAAGGGGCTTGGCAGCAGGAGCAGCAAGAGGAAGAGAGCCATGGGAAACCTGTGGGCAAAGGAGCTTGAGTGGGCAAAGGACGCTCCACGGGCCCCTGGCATCATTTTCCCAGCCTCCAGGTCCCTTCTCCAGCTCACTCCCAGGATCCCTTCCCGAAACAGCTTTCAGAACTCTCCACCTCCTTACTCCACTCTCTTAACCCTGCCCCAAAGCCTGAACTGTAGTTCCCAGTGTTTGGTTGTAATCCTCCCCTCAGCCCCATCCTCAGCTTACAGTCAGGCAGAAAGACCTCTGTAGACATGGAGCTTCTTCCAGGGTGTGACTTGCTCCTCTCTCCCAGCTTCAAGGAGGGCCTGGCCAGGAGCAGGAAGTGGGTAGAGATGGGGAGGAAATGCCAGTCTGATAAGGACTCCTGTGACCCAAGAAATTGTCTCCTTCCTAAACATAAACTTTTATCACCTTCCTCCACAACTTTCCTCCAACCACTAACATCCAGCTTCTAAAAACCTCTCCATATTCTACCCTCACTTCCCCATCTCAGACACTCCTAGAGATGCCTAATTTTAATTCTATGCTAGTTTTCCTCCCTCTGTTTTCTCACCTTACATGATCCCCTTGCCCTGACTTGCTTCATTGTCTTGGTTGTTGCCAAAGTTGCTCATGCCCTCTGTAATATATCCATTGGATCATTCACGACAGTCTTATTTTTGCAGTCTTTATACCCATTTTTCCCTTTGGGTTCATGACAGGAGACATTCATTTTACTTGTGTGGTTGGTCCTTCTCGGTCTTCTTCCTCTAGCCTTCCTGAGAAGTTAGCTTGCGTCCAGAGCCTGTTCTTAGGCCTTCTTCATTATGTGCCATAAGTCATATTCATCTTTCCCTTGCCTTCAACCACTACATATAACCCAAAGATACTCACATTTAGATCTGTAGCCCAGACCCTGTTCCTGAGGCTCAAACATGTTGGACGGCCTCTTGGACTTCTCTTCTTGGATATTCCACAAGCACAAAAATATATTTACCATTCACAAGCCTTAGGTAGGAAGATCATAAGTTCAAGGCCAGCCTAGGCTGTGTATTGAGACATGCTACATAGTAAAATCCTTCTCAATAAAACAAAACTGGGCCCGGTGTTTTGGCACATATCTTTAACACCAGCACTTGTGAGGCAGAGGTAGAAGGATCATCATGAGTCCCAGGCTAGTCTGGGACTACAGAATGAGTTCCAAGTCAGCCTGAAGTAGAATGAGACCATACCTCAAAAATAAAAAATGAAACTAATTGAGAAGGGGAGAGAATATGATGGAGAGTAGATTTATGAAAGGGGAAGAAGGAGGGGGAAGGAATTATCACAGTTTATTGTCTATATGTCAATAAAAAAGTTGAAAGAAATGTTTATTTTTTAAAAATGGAGGGCTGGAGAGATGGCTCAGCAGTTAGGTCGTTTGCCTGTGAAGCCTAAGTACCCAGGTTCAATCCCCCAGATCACAAATAAACCAGATGCACAAGGTGGCATATGCATCTGAAGTTCATTTGCAGTGGCTAGAGGCCCTGGCATGCACATTCTCTTTCTCTTTTTCTGTCTCAAATAAGTAAGTTTTTTTAAAAAATGAAGCTAAGCTGGGTGTGGAGGTGCATGCCTTTAATCCTAGCAGAGGTAGGAGGATTGTCATGAGTTCAAGGCCACCCTGAAGCTACATGGTTGATTCCAAGTCAGCCTGAGCTAGAGTGAGACCCTACCTTGAAAAAAAAAAAATGGGGGGTGCGGAAAGATGGCTCAGTGGTTAAGGCATTTGCCTGCAAAACCTAATGACCTGGGCTCACTTCCCCAGTACCTATGTAAAGCTAGATGCACAAAGTGGTACATGTATCGAGTTCCTTTGCAGCAATTAGAGGCCCTGATGCTTCCATACTCCTCACCATCTTGTCTCTCTCTGTATCTCTGCAAATAATTTTTTTTTTTAATTTTTTGAGGTAGGGTCTCAGTCTGGTTCAGGCTGACCTGGAATTAACTATGTAGTCTCAGGGTCGTCTCGAATTCACGGTGATCCTCCTACCTCTGCCTTCTGAGGACTGAGATTAAAGGTGTGTGCTACCATGCCCGGCTCTGCAAATAATTTTTTTTTTTTAAAGCAAACAAACAAAAAACATTGTTCAAAAGTGAGCTCATTGCCTTGTGGCTGGCCATTGTAGTGCACTTGAAGGCTGGGACAGGAGCTCATAAGTTCAAGGCCAGCCTGGGTTGTGAACTATGACTGTCTCAAAAAAAAAAAAAAAAAAAAAAAAAAAAAAAAAAAAAAGCAAACCCAAACTAGCTACTCTCTTGTATTGTTCAACATGATGAATGATGTCATCAGCACAAAGTCCTCGATAGTCATCCCTACCTTATTATCTACCTATCACCACGTGCAGGTTTGACTCTGTTCTTCATTAGAGCACTCTCCATCCACCACCACCACCCCCTTAGACCAAGGCACGATTTTAGATCTCCTGTTTCCCTGCAATAGGCTCCTAGTCAGTATCCCAAATTTCTGGTTTCCCTTCTCTCCATTTTCTGCCAGAGCAGTCTGTTTGATCTGCAAGTTTGCTGATCTCCTTCCACTGCTTGCACTTAACAATGGCTTTTTTGTTTGTTTTTCGAGGTAGGGTAGGGTTTCACTCTGGTCCAGGCTGATCTGGAATTCACTGTAGTCTCAGGGTAGCCTCAAACTCATGACAATCCTCCTACCTCTGCCTCCCAAGTGCTGGGATTAAAGGTATGCACCATGACACCTGGCTAACAGTGGTTTCTTATAACTCTCAGGAAGCAATCAAAAATCTCCCCATGGCCTTCAGAGTCCTGTAAGATCTGAACCTTGCTGTCCAGACCCATCTTTCAACACTACCCTCGGTTGACCATTGTTTCTCCTGTGCCCAAACTTCTCACTCTTACCTTTTGTTTCTTCTCTGGCAAGTTCCAGCTCAGAATTTATGCCCTGAAAGCATTTTCTAACTTTTTAAGCCTTGATTAGGTGTCTGTTGCAAAATGTCATCCATTACGACTCTTTGGCCATTGCCTCTTCTAATGGGGCCCCACCAGTGCTCCCCAGAAGGGATACTATGAAACCACATGGGCCTGTTCCTTTGCCCCGCTGGTGACTACACAAGAAATAAACACTGGAGCCAGGTGTGGCAAATTCATAGACTTGCCATTTATTGGGAAATGTGGAGTGATGGGGCAGTAGATCAGAAGTGGGTGGAAGGTTGTATAGAGAGAAGCCAAGATACTAAAGCCCTGAAGCAGTTATTATTTTTTCACTGCATTGTTGTCAGAGTTTTCAGTAGTAAACCACAGAAAATGTTCTGGCTAATTTAGGCCAAAAGGAATTTATTAAAAATAAATTGACAAACCAGGCAAAGATAGAACAAAGAAAGAAAATTACAGACCAATCTCCCTCATGAACATAGGTGCAAAAATTCTCAACAAAATATTGGCAAACAGAATATAAGAGTATATCAAAAAGCTCATTCACCCTGACTAAGTAGGCTTTATCCCAGAGATGCAGGGATGGTTCAACATACGCAAATCTATAAATGTAATACATTACATAAACGGGTTGAAGGACAAAAATCACATGATCATCTCATTAGACACAGAGAAAGCTTTTGACAAAATCCAACATCCCTTCATGATAAAAGTCCTACAGAGACTGGGAATACAAGGAACATATCTCAATATAATAAAAGCTATTTATGACAAGCCTACAGCCAGCATATTACTAAATGGGGAAAAACTGGAAGCTTTTCCACTAAAATCAGGAACAAGACAAAGGTGTCCACTGTCCCCACTTTTATTTAATATAGTTCTGGAAGTCTTAGCCATAGCAATAAGGCAAGAGACACACATAAAAGGGATACAAATTGGAAAGGAAGAAATCAAGTTGTCATTTGCAGATGACATGATTCTATACATAAAGGATCCTAAAAACTCTACTAGCAAACTGTTAGAGCTGATCAAAACCTACAGCCATGTAGCAGGATACAAAATAAGTACACAGAAATCAGCAGCCTTCATATGTGCTAACAACAAGCACACAGAGGATGAAATCAGAGAATCATTTCCATTCACAATTGCATCAAAAATAAATAAATAAATAAAGTACTTTGGAGTAAACCTAACCAAGGAAGTAAAAAATCTCTACAATGAGAACTTTAAAACACTCAAGCGAGAAATTGCAGAAGACACTAGAAAGTGGAGAAACATCCCCTGTTCCTGGATTGGAAGAATCAATATTGTGAAAATGGCAATCTTACCTAAAGCAATCTACACATTTAATGCAATCCCTATCAAATTCCAAAGGCATTCTTCATAGAAATAGAAAAAACAAAAATTCATTTGGAGTCACAAAAAACCTTGAATATCTAAAATAATACTGAGCAACAAAAATAAGGCTGGTGGTATCACCATACCTGATTTTAACTTATACTACAGAGCCATAGTAAGAAAAACAGCGTGGTACTGGCACAAAAACAGACATGTAGATCAGTGGAACAGAATAGAGGACCCAGATGTAAGCCCAAGTAGCTATAGCCATCTGATATTCGATAAAAATGCCAAAAATACTCATTGGAGAAAAGACAGCCTCTTCAGCAAATGGTGTTTTGAAAACTGGATATATATCTGCAGAAGGATGAAAATAGATTCTTCTCTCTCGCCATGCACAAGAATTAAGTCCAAATGGATTAAAGACCTAAAATCAGACCTGAAACTCTTACTGCTAGAGGAAAAAGTAGGGGAAACCCTCCAACATATTGGTCTTGGCAAAGACTTTCTGAATACAACCCCAATTGCTCAGGCAATAAAACCACAGATTAATCACTGGGACCTCATGGAATTACAAAGATTTTGCACTACAAAGGACACAGTGAAAAAAGTAAAGAGGCAACCTACAGAATGGGAAAAAATCTTCTCCAGCTATATATCTGATAGAGGATTAACATCTAGGATATACAAAGAACTCAAAAAGTTAAATAATAAGGAATCAAACAAGCCAATCAAAAAATGGGCTATGGAGCTAAATACAGCATTCTCAAAGGAAGAAATACGAATGGCATATAAGCATCTAAAAAAATGTTCTACGTCACTAGTCATCAGGGAAATGCAGATTAAAACTACATTGAGATTCCATCTCACTCCTGTCAGATTGGCCACCATCATAAAAACAAATGATCATAAATGTTGGTGGGGATGTGGAAAAAAAGGAACCCTTCTACACTGCTGGTGGGAATGCAATCTGGTCCAGCCATTGTGGAAATCAGTGTGGAGGTTCCTAAAACAGCTAAAGATTGATCTACCATATGACCCAGCTATAGCACTCCTAGGCATATATCCAAAGGGCTCATCTCATTTCCTTAGAAGTACATGCTCAACCATGTTTATTGCTGCTCAATTTATAATAGCTGGGAAATGGAACCAGCCTAGATGTCCCTCAACAGATGAATGGATAATGAAGATGTGGTACATTTATACAATGGAGTTCTACTCAGCGGTAAAGAAAAATGAAGTTATGAAATTTGCAGAAAAATGGATGGACCTGAAAAGGATTATACTAAGTGAGGTAACCCAGGCCCAGAAAGCCAAGCGCCACATGTTCTCTCTCATATTTGGATCCTAGCTACAGATGACTGTGCTTCTGCATGAGAATGAAAATACTTAGTAGCAGAGGCCAGTAAGTTAAAAAGGAGACATAAAGGGAAAAGAAAGGAAGGGAGGAGGGTACTTAATAGGTTGATATTTTATATATGTAAGTACAATGATTGTGATGGGGAGGTAATATGATGGAGAATGGAATTTCAAAGGAGAAAGTGTGGGGTGGGGGAGGGAATTACCATGGGATTTTTTTTATAATCATGGAAAATGCTAATAAAATTTTTTTAAAAAGTAAAACAAAAAAATAAATAAATTGACTACCTAGGTGTGGTGGTACACACCTTTAATCCCAGCATTCTGGAGTCAGAGGTGAGGAATTCAAGGCCAGCCTGGGACTACAGAGTGTGATCCAGGTCATTCTGGGCTAGAGTGAGTCTGTACTTAAAAAAAAAACAGGGCTGGAGAGATGGCTTAGCGGTTAAGCGCTTGCCTGTGAAGCCTAAGGACCCCGATTCGAGGCTCGGTTCCCCAGGTCCCACGTTAGCCAGATGCACAAGGGGGCGCACGCGTCTGGAGTTCATTTGCAGTGGCTGGAGGTCCTGATACGCCCATTTTCTCTCTCTCTCTCTATCTGTCTTTCTCTCTCTGTCTGTCGCTCTCAAGTGAAACAAAATTAAAAAAAAAAACAACAAAAAACAGCTGGGCATGGTGGCACATGCCTTTAATCTCAGCACTCTGGAGGCAATGGTAGGAGGATCACTGTGAGTTTGAAGCTAGCCTGAGACTACGGTCTGGGCTACAATGAGACCCTACCTTGAAAAACTAATATATATATGTCTGTGATCCCAGCACTAGAGAGGCTGAGGCAGGAAGATTGTTGCCAGTTTGAGGACAAGCTGGGCTACATAGTAAACTTGAGGCTAGCCTGTGCCCATAGCAAGACTATCTGAATAACAAGAAACAACATGGGCTGCTTCAAAGAATTCTCTGAGCTGGAGAACTAGACATGGAGCCATGCTGCCAGGCAGTGCCCAGAAATAGGCTGCAAAACCAGTCTGGAAAGCCAAACTGCACCACATCATGGAAGCTTGCATTTCTCCGGCTGCTGTACCTCATCCCCCTGCTACAGAATCCCCATCCCTTTGTGGTGGTAACTAGCCCTGATTTAAGTCTGCATGAGTCTCACTGGTCATGTGCCTGTGGGCTAGCTCTAAGGGAGTCTGGGAAGACAAATTTCTGCCATTTTCAATTTCTGAAATAGGAAGCTTGTTCTGCTTCTCTGAACATCCTGAAGTTGAAGAAATTTCCAAATAGGAGATCCACATGCTTTGGCACCTACTGAAGTGACCCTATGTGTTACCATCTTTGAATGCCAGTCAATAGTCTGTAGCTAGGTGTGGTGGTACACACATAATTCTTGGACTTGTGAGGAAAGGCAGAAGAGTCAAGAGTTTATGGCTAACCTTAGTTTACATAGCAAGATAGAGGCCAGGAAGAGCTACATGAGACCCTTTCTCAAACAAACTAGTTGATATCCTTAATTATGTTAACACATATTTATTTCAAAATAATGTATCTCAGAATGTTTGGACTTAACCCTAGTTGGTCATTAAAATGTTTTGTTTTTGTTTCTTTGTTTTTTGAAATAGAGCCTTGCTCTAGTCCAGGCTGACCTGGAATTCACTATCTAGTCTCAGGGTGGCCTTGAAACCATAGTGCTCCTTCAACCTCTGCCTTCAAAGTGCTAGGGTTAAAGGTGTGCACTACCACAACCAGCTAATATGTTTCTTTTTTTAATTAATTTTTTTTAGACACACACAGAGGGGGGGGGAGAGGAAGAGGGAGAGGGAGAGAATGGACATACCAGGGCCTCTAGCCTCTGCAAACCTACTCCAGACACGTGTGCTACCATATGCATCTGGTTTACGTGGGACCTGGAGAATCGAGCCTAGATCCTTAGGCTTCTCAGGCATGTACCTTAACTGCTAAGCCATCTTTCCAACCTGAAAATTATTCTTTCAGTATAATTCTGAGTTGAATTTCTCCCATTTTATTTGGAACTTTTTTCTTTCATGACCATAAAAAATTTAATTAAAAATGTTGACACAGGTACTGGACAGATGGCTCAGCAGTTTAGGCATTTGCCTGTGGAAACTGATCACTCAGGTTTGATTATCCAGTACACATGTAAAGCCAGATGCAGAAGGTGGCACATGCATCTGGAGTTCATTTGCAGTGGCTAGATGCCCTGGCATGCCCATTCACTCTCTCTTGTCTGCCTCTCTCTGCTGGCAAACAAATAACTAAATAAATAAAATTTATAATGTTGACACAGGGCTGGGGAGATGGCACAGTAGTTAAAGGCATTTGCTTACAAAGCCTGCTGATGACCTAGCCCTTCTTTTCTCTCTCCTGTCTTACCCTCTCCTCGTTTATATCTCCCTCTCTTCCTATCCCCCTTGCCCTCCCCGCCTCCCCCCCTCCCCGCCCTGCGTATGATCTCAGTATAGCCCAGGCTGACCTTGAAGTCACAGAGATCCTACTTTAACCTCCCGAGTGGATCAAAGTCATGCACAAACATACTCTGATTGCAGTCATTTTTTTTCCCCGAGATAGGGTTTCACTCTAGCCCAGGCTGACCTGGAATTCACATGTGCCACCTCGTGCATCTGACTTTACATGGGCACTAGGGAGTTGAACCTGGCTTCTTTGGCTTTGCAGGCAAGTGCAAGCCATCTCCCCAGCCCATCATTTTTATTATTGCTGTTATTTATTTTGAGAGAGAGAGAAAGGGAGGGAGGGAGGGAGGGAGGGAGGGAGGGAGGGAGGGAGGGAGGGAGGGAGGGAATGGGCGCACCAAGGTCCTCAGCCGCTGTGAACAAACTTCAAATGCTTGCGCCCTCTTGTGGCACATGTGCAACATTCACGCTTGCGTCACTGTTTCTGGCTACATAGGACCTGAAGATTGGAACATGTTTTCTTAGGCTTCACAGGCAAGCGCCTTAACTACTAAGCCATCTCTCCAGCCCCATTTTTCTGCTTTTTTGAGGTATGGTCTTGCTCTAGCCCAGGCTGACCCGGAATTCACTATCTAGTCTCAGAGTGGTCCCGAACTCACAGCAATTCTCTTACCTCAGCCTCCTAAGTAATGGGATTAAAGGCATGTGCCACCACACCTAACTGAACATTTTTTTTTTCCTTGCATTCATGTCCAGTGAACTATGGAAAGACTGAAGTACAAATGCAACATATTATAAACAATTTCTTACAAAAAATCACAAACTAAACCAAAGTATTTTACAGAATTTATGACAAAAATGCTATAAAACTGCCTTCAGTTAAGTTATCCTACTCCCAGCCGGGCGTGGTGGTGCACACGTTTAATCCCAGCACTCGGGAGGCAGAGGTAGGAGGATCGCTGTGAGTTCAAGGCCACCCTGAGACACCATAGTGAATTCCAGGTCAGCCTGGGCTAGAGTGAAACCCTACCTCGAAAAACCAAAAAAAAAAAAAAGTTATCCACTCCCATCCAGTGAGCCAACTGGATGTGATGGTGACTGAGATTACAGATGAACCACTGTGCTCACCTCCATTCCTAACTATTGGGGTGTCAGTATTTGTCCTTTTTTGTGGTGGTCATGATCAAGCCCAGGAATTCATGAATGTCAGATAATCGCTCTAACCCTGAGCTATTTCTTCAACCCAAATTTCTATGTCTTAATATATTTTTAAATTTTTATTTGCAAAAAAAAAAAAAAAGAGAGAGAGAGAGAGAAATTGGACACATCAGGGACTCTTGTCACTGAAAACAAACCTCAGATATATGTGCCACTTTGTACATTTGGCTTTATGTGGGTACTGGGGAATTGAACCCAGGTCATCAGGTTTTGCAAGTGAGTGCCTTTAACTGCTGAGCTAACTCTCAAGCCCCTAAATTTGACATGTTTTTTAAAATTAAAAAAAAAAAAGAGAGAGAAGCCAGGCATGGGGATGTATGCCTTTAGTCCTAGCACTCAGGAGGCAGAGGTAGGAGGATTGCCATAAGTTCAAGGCCACCCTGAGACTATGTAGGGAATGCCAGGTCAGCCTGAGCCAGAGTGAGACCATACCTTAAAAAAAACCAATTTTTTAAATTTATTCATTTCTACTTATTATTTTTTGAGATAGGGTCTCAAAAAATAATAAGTATAATCTGGGATTCACTATGTTGCTTCAGGGTGGCCTTGAGCTCATGGCAATCCTCCTACCTCTGCCTCCCGAGTGCTGTGATTAAGGCATGTGCCACCATGCTTGGCTTACTTTTTTGTTTGTTTGCTTGTTTGTTTTTCAAAGTAGGATCTTGCTGTAGTACACTATGTAGTCTCAGGCTGGCCTTGAACTCACAGTGATCCTCCTTCCTCTGCCTCTCAAGTGCTGAGATTAAAGGAATTCCCTGGGGCTGGAGGGATGGTTTAGCAGTTAAGGCATTTGCCTGCAAAGCCAAAGGATCCAGGTTTGATTCCCCAGGACCCACGTTAGCCAGATGCACAAGGGGTACATGCATCTGGAGTTTATTTGCAGTGGCTGGAGGCCCCAGTATGCCCATTCTTTCTCTCTCTCTTCCCCTATTTCTCTGTCAGATGAATAAATAAATAAAATATTTGTTTTCTAAGAAGGCATACACTGGGCCATTTCTACTTCTTGTTTCATTTTAGTGATTTATATTTTTGTTTGCATGTGTGTGGTATGTGTATGCATATTTGTATATGTGTAGGTACATGTGTGCATGCATGTGGAAACCAGAGGACAGCCCTTTTCCAGTACACTGTCCATCTCTTTTTAAAACAAGGTCACTCAGGCTGAAGAGATAGATGGCTTAGTGGTTAAGGTGCTTCCTGCAAAGCCTAAGGACACAGGTTCAATTCAGCAATACCCATGTAAAGCCAGATGCACAAGATGGTGCATGCATCTGGTATTTGTTTGCGGTGGCTAGGTGCCTGGAATGCCCATATTCTCTCTCTGTCTCTGCATCCTTTTCTCTCTCTTTCAAATAAATAAATAAAATATTAAAAAAAAAACCCAAGTTTGATTGCCTAGGACCTATGTAAGCCAGATGCAAAAGCTGGTGCATGCCTCTGGAGTACGTTTACACATTTACAGTGGCTGAATGTCCTGGGGTGCCCATTCTCTCCCCCTCTCTCCCTCTTTCTATCTCTCTCTTTCTCTCAAATAAAATTTTAATAAAAACAAGATCTATTGTGGTCCTGGGACTCACTACTTAGGCTGGTCTGCCTGGCCAGTGAGCTCCAAAACTCTGCCTGTCTCCACTGCCCAGCACTTGGATTACAGGCATGCACTATTTCTGGTATTTATAGGAGTACTGAGGATTGAACTACAGCCTCAAGCCTGTGAGGCAAGCATTGATTGTATTGACTAAGCCATCTCTCCAGCTGATGTCTATATTCTAATAGAATGGCTTGCTTCATATAGATGTTCAAACTTATTATAACAAGGTTAAACATTTATATTTGGAACACTTATTCATATGTCCATCTCTAGGGGAGGGAGATATAACCATATAATTATAACATATAATGTCTCAGTATTGTTTGTGTTCTTTCTGTCCTGCCCTGTCTTCAGATCTCATCAGCCTGATCTCTGATCAGCTCACTTGGATCCAGGTACAGTTGGCTGAGGTGAGTGGAAGACACCTTGGAGAATGTGACCAAGGGATTTTCATCTAGGAGAGGATAATGTTGTCTGCTGGCAGGCCAGCAGGCAGCACTGTTAGCTTTAGGGTAATTATAGTTCACTCCTATCTGTCTGGTCATCATTTCTGGGTTATGGGTTAGTGTGTGTTCACTTTCCAGAGTTGGCATATTTTATGATCCCACCAACAATATGTGAATGATCCAGTTTTTCTACATCTTTGCCAGCCATTGGTGGTGTTAATATTCCAGCCATTTTGATACATGTGTAGTTATTCTTCACTGGTGGGTTTTGTTTTTGCTTTTTTCATCTTGTTTTTTTTTTCGTTTTTTAAAAATTTTTTTCTGTTTTAATTTATTTGAGACGGACACAGAGAGAATGAGGCCGAGAGAGAGAGAGAGAGAGAGAGAGAGAGAGAGAGAGAGAGAGAATGGGCATGCCAGGGCCTCCAGCCACTGCAAATGAACTCCAGATGCGTGCGCCCCCTTGTGCATCTGGCTAACATGTGTCCTGGGGAATCGAGCCTCGAACTGGGGTCCTTAGGCTTCACAGGCAAGTGCTTAACCGCTAAGTCATTTCTCTAACCCATTGTTTTGTTTTTCAAGGTGGGTTCTTGCTGTAGCCCAGGCTAACCTGGAATTCACTATGTAGTCTCAGTCTTGTCTCCAACTCATGGTGATCCTCCTAACTCTGCCTCCCAAGTGCCACCACACACAGCTGGTATTATATTTTTTTAATCTTTTTTATTTAGGTGTCCATGTATTTATTTCTAGTATATGAAAATAAATATTATTGTGGTTTTGAGGAAGGGTCTTGCTGTGTAGCTCAGGCGGTCTTCAGATTTGCAATGATCCTCCTGCTTCAGCTTTCCAGGTATTAGAATTACAGGCATGCACCATCACACTTAGCTAACAACTGATTTTCTTGTTTACTTTGTATCTTCTTGCATCCTCACCAAAGTCATTTATTAGTTCTAGGAGACTTTGTAAATTCTTTAGGATTTTCTACATAGATAACTGTTAATTTTTAAATAAGAACAGTGTTTCTTTTTGTTGTAGTTGTCTTTTGGTTTTTTCAAAGTAGGGTCTCACTGTAGCTCAGGCTGACCCGGAACTCACTATGTAGTCTTAGGGTGGCCTTGAATTTATACCAATCCTCCTTTACTTTGCCTCCCAAGTGCTAGGATTAAAGGCATGTACCGCTAACCTGGTTTATTTCATGTGTGTATATTTTTTTTTCCAGTTAGGGTCTCTGTCTAGTCCAGGCTGACCTGAATTCCACTATGTAGTCTCAGGGTGGCCTCAAACTCACAGTGATCCTCCTACCTCAGCCTCCCAGTGCTGGGATTAAAGGCGTGTACCACCATGCCTGGCTATTTATCATATTTTTGCTTAGCATATTCTCATGTTCTTTCCTGTTCTAATGTTCTTTCTTTTACCATTTCTAGCCTTGACAGCATGGCAAGAGGAGAGGAAAGGAGGAAGGAAAGGGGAGGAGAGGAGGAAAGATGAGAAGAGAAAAGGGGCTTTGGTTGAGGGATGACTCAGTGGTTAAAGACACTTGCTTACAAAAGCTACCAGCCCAAGTTCCATTCTCCAGCCACCCAGGTAAAGCTAGATGAGCTTTTGTTTACAGTGGCAAGAGGACACACACACACACACACACACACACACACACACATACAAATATACATTTTTTTATTTTTATTTTTTTAAGAAGGCAAGGTAAACAAATAGCTTAAGTATTTTATTTGCAACTAAGCTTGTTAACACTATATAATGAAAATGTACAAAAGAATAATGTTGCAGTTTTTGGTTAGATTGAAGTCAAAGACATTCACTTATAAGGAATCTTCAAATTGAATATTCCAGAAATTTCTTTAGGCCATCAGATCAGAATGACTGTCAGTGAATGTCACCTTACTTTGGAAGGTGTTGGCATACAGTTGAATTGAACTTGAGAATTTTCAAAATAAGCCTTAACTAAAAAACTATTCTATATTCAAACTAAAGCAATTTTTAATAGAACTTTCCTTTCCAAAACAATAGTAAACGAAACAAGGCATTTTGTAAAATGTGGTCCTGAACAAGTCACAGTAAAAAATAAATGTATACTTCACATCCACCTCCTCAAAACAGAGGCTACTTTCTGTTCCACAGCCTTGGAACCAAGGCTAAGAACAGCCTGTAAGCAACTTTGGCAGGGGGTTGCCAAGACCAGGCTTTAACAGATGAACATGGACACTTTAGAGTTTGAGGGAACCTGACCAAAGGATCCCGATCTTTAAAACCAATGTAAAGTTGAAGCGGCTTCTCCCAGATAGCAGTGCGGCTGTAAACTTTTCTGCTCCAGGGGAGACCTTTTCCCTGTAGAAGTTCGTGTCCAGGGATCTCTTTGATTGTGTGAATGAGGTGAGCACAGACTCCACAGGGTATTTTAAGGCTTGGAGTATGTTTCTAGCACAGCTAGGCAGAGACCATGTGTTGATGGCCTGTCTCCAGTTTCTTTTAATTTTTCACCACACATTTGTAGATTTAGGACATCTAATGTCCCTCCTAACTTACAATTCATATTCTGTGCCTGGAAACAGTCCCTGTATTTAACAGTGATACCTACACATTAAACAATCCACTGTTAAAACTTATATGGTCATAAAACATTAATGATCTTCTACAGACCAATCAAATGTTTCTTACCATAATTGTCCTGCATCAAATTCACAGCCAGAATCCCCAAGATAAAAAAAAAAATGTTTTGCACAATACAAATAATAACTTAAAACCCACATACACACATATACACACACTCTCACACACTTCTTACAGAACTGTGCTTGGGGAAACTCCATTTCTTGAGTGCCACTGAAGGCATATTTTGCTAAACTGCTGCTCCAGGTATTTTTGTTTGGAAAATCTATCACAGTAGGGCACAGTTGCTTATTGGATGAGCAGAAAAGAAAGATATGCCTGTGGCAACCAGAAAGTTTTAAGGTCTTTCAAGTTGTATAAAATGGACCTGCAGAAACATTAAGTATTCTCAGGATGCAAAGTTGGAGCTGAAATGTGATATCAAACCAGTTGCAAAAAGTATACAGCAGCCATCTCTTGAGGTCAAACCTGGTACGCAGATAGGCAAGAAGGCTTCAGGATACATAGCTGTTGGCCTTGCCCCTATCGCTGCATAATCTGATCATGCATGAATTTCACAAAAGCTTCATACTGTTCAGCTAATTTCGTATTGAGGATCTGCTCATACTCCTCCCGGATTTTATCTTCATAGTCTTTTAAGAGCTGCTCACAGAGTATTCCAACTTGTGGAAGGTTAAAGTTGGGCTGGTCCTTCTTCATCTAAGAGGAACCTGGAGAACTAGGTGCTGTGAGTGCCGTGGCCTGAGGCTGGCTTTCTGAAGAACAAGCTTCACTCTGATTAAGAACAACTTCTAAATGTCTCCACTTCTGATAACGACTATATTCTTGCCTTATGTTCTGAAAACTTTGCTCTGGAGTCGGAAGGCGCCACTCGCTGCCGGCGCGGAGGGCTGTGGTAGAGTGGGCTGCGGGGTGTGCACAGGGAATGGAGGCGCTCAGCGTCAGGGGGCCGGAGGCCTGGAGTGGGCCCAGGCAGAAGGGCGCATTGTCGCTGTTTAGGGGAACAGAAGCGCCGCCTCGAACTCCATAGGCCGCTTTAGGGTCACCCCCACACCATTCCCGCTGCGGGTGTGGGGAGGGGGTGCGGTCTGAGACTTTGACCAGGAGACTCGGTGGCAAAGGCAGGCCCGAGCTTTGCTGGGCTCCTCAGCCGGGGCTGGAAAAGCCACAAATACATTTTTTAAAAAACAGAGGACAGGGCTGAAGAAATGGTTTAGCAGTTAAGGCACTTACCTGTGAAGCATAAGAACATATGTTCAATTCTCCATGACCCTCATAAGCCAGATGCACAAAGTGGCACATGAATCTGGAATTTGTTTACAGTGGCTAGAAGCCCTGGCACATCTGTTTTCTATGTCTCTCTCTTTCTCTCTCTGACTCTTCCTTACTCTCTCTGACTATTCTGCTCTAAAATAAATAAATAGGGCTGGAGAGATGGCTTAGTGGTTAAGCGCTTGCCTGTGAAACCTAAGGACCCCGGTTCGAGGCTCGGTTCCCCAGGTCCCACGTTAGTCAGATGCACAAGGGGGCGCACGCGTCTGGAGTTCGTTTGCAGAGGCTGGAAGCCCTGGCGCGTCCATTCTCTCTCTCTCCCTCTATCTGTCTTTCTCTCTGTGTCTGTCGCTCTCAAATAAATAAATTAAAAAATGAACAACAACAAAAAAAAGGCGTGTGCCATCACGCCCGTCTTTAAAATAAATAAATAAATAAAACCATTTTTTAAAAAGAGGAGAAACTAGATCATCTATTACAACCATTTTTTTCTTTTGGGGGGATTTTTTTAAATTTTTTTCCTCAATTTTTATTAACATTTTCCATGATTATAAAAAAGATCCCATGGTAAGACCCCTCCTTCCCCCCACTTTCCCCTTTGAAATTCCACTCACCATCATATCCCCTCCCCGTCTCAATCAGTCTCTCTTTTATTTTGATGTCATGATCTTTTCCTCCTCTTATGATGGTCTTGTGTAGGTAGTGTCAGTCACTGTGAGGTCATGGATATCCAAGCCATTTTATGTCTGGAGGGAGCACATTGTAAGGAGTCCTACCCTTCCTTTGGCTCTTACATTCTTTCTGCCACCTCTTCCACATTAGACCCTGAGCCTTGGAAGGTGTGATTGAGATGTTACTCAGTACTCCAGTCACTTCTTTCCAGCACTATGATACTTTCTGAGTCGTCCCAAGGTCACTGCCATCTGAAAAGAGAAGATTCTCTAGGGCTCATGACTACCCCTGTTTTAAGTTTTCAGTATCAGGGATGTATTCCCTCCCATGGAGCAGGCCTCCAGTCCAATTAGAGGGCAGTTGGTTTCCACCATGACAGACGTGCCACTATTGCACCCGTTGGTTCATTTGGCCTGGCTGGCCAATTATAAGGCTTGCAGTATCCACTGTTGAGTAGCTTCACTGGTGGTTTCTCTTTCTCCCATTGAACTACATGTAGAATGGCTTCTTCTAGCTTTCTGTCAGCTGGTCTACATGGAGGAGGTTATCAGCTCAGTTCCAGCAGGATTTCTCAGTGGCCTTGAAGCCCAAGTATGTGGAGTCTTCAGCAATAGGGTCTTACCATCTATTTCTGGTGGGAAACCAAGAGCCTTGGCAATGGCCTATAATGTTTTGGGGGCATCAGGGCCCTCCCTGGCCAAGAACTCACAGGAGGTATCCCATCCCTGGCATTGAAAATTTTCTAACAACAATCTACGGCTCCTGAGTGTTCCATTGTCCGAAATCAGAGGATTCCATATGGTTTATTTGCATCCTCTTAGATTTTGGTTAGCCCTCCCTCCACCTTTCCTTTACTCAATCTCTTCCCCTGACCTCACTTTGGACCTTTTCAGCCCCATTGATCTATTCTTCTACTTACATATATACAATACCAACTTATTAAGGACCCTCCTCCCTTCCTTTTTCTTCCTTTTATATCTCCTTTTTAACTTACTGGCCTCTGCTACTGAGTTTTTTCCTTCTTACACAGAAACCCAATACAACCAATTTTTTAAATTATGGACTTTTTAAACTAATAAAATGTTAAGTGTCATATGTAATCATATAGGTCAGTACATCCCCCAGACTGATTATAGATAAGTTAGATCATCTTAGTTGCCAACATGTTTTTATTTTTCTCTGTAAATATGTTTATTTTTTATTTATATAAATTCTGAAATCCATTTGGGTTGGTGGTGTCTAGAACGCACGTAAGTGTGTTAACTGTTGTGACTTCTTTGAAGTTCAAATGATTTAATCAAACTGTCTTTTTTGTTTGTTTGTTTTGTTTTTCGAGGTAGGGTCTCATTGTAGCTCAGACTGACCTGGAATTAACTATGTAGTCTCAGGGTGGCCTTGAACTCACAGTAATCCTCCTATCTCTGCCTCCTGAGTGCTGAGATTAAAGGTGTGTACCACTACACCTGGCTTAATAAAACCTTTTTAAATTAAAAAAAGAGCCCAGCCAGGTGTGGTGGGACAATGCCTTTAATCCAAGTGCTCGGGAGGCAGAAGTAGGAGGATCACCATGAGTTTGAGGCCACCCTGAGATGACATAGTGAATTCCAGGTCAGCCTGGGCTGCAGTAAGACTCTGCCTCGAAAAAAAAAGAGAGAGACTACTTTAGAGATACTTGCACAACCATGTTCATTGATGCTGTAATTTACAGTAGCTAGGAAATGGAACCAGCTTAGATGTCCCTCAACTGATGAGTGGGTATGGTACATTTATATAATGGAATTCTATTCAGTGGTTAATAAAAATGAAATTTGCAGGGAAATGGATGGATCTGGAAAGGATTATACTAAGTGAGGTAATCCAGGCCCAGAAAGCCAAACATCACATGTTCTCTCTCATATGTGGATCCTAGCTACATATGTTTAGACTTGTGTGTGAGTTGGGATAAAAAAGCATAGGCCAGTAAGCTAGAAAAGGGTATAAGGGAGGGAGAATAAGGGAGGACTTAAGAGGATAGTATTGTATATATGTAAGTAGATGGACAGATTACTGTGGGTGGAATAGAGGCCAGGGGAAGAGATTGAGTAAAATAAGAGTGGGGGAGGGTTAACCAAATTCAAGATATTATGAATAAGCCATATGAAAACCTAGTTTTTTGAGTAATGGCACACTGCATGCAGTTCTATGGGAGACAGAAGTCATCAGTAGTGAAAACAGTGGACACTGTAAGCCTCAAATTTGGCCAGATAGGCCAAATGACTGAATGGGTGCAATAGTGGCATGTCTGTTATGGGGGAAATCAAATGCTCTGTAATTGGATTGGAGGTCCACTCTATGGGAGGGAATGCATGCCTGGTACTGAAAACATAATCAAAAGCCTATGGTAGGGGAGGTCATGAGCCTTAGGAGTGAAACACCTGCTCTTGTCTGGCTAAATACATACATTATGCTCACCAAACTGCCCTGTAAGCACTATACTTAACATTTGTGCCCATACATTAATGCTACTCTCACTTTTGGTTAGAGAAGCTTCTCTTTTCAGATAGCAGTGACCACTGGGATGACCCAGAAGTCAACATAGTGCTGAGATGAAGTGACAGAGGAGTGTTCAGCACTGAAACATCCCTTTCAAGCCCTCCAAGTCTCAGGGTCCATTGCAGAAGAGGTGGTGGAAAGAAAGTAATTGCCAAAGGAAGGGTAGGACTGCTTAAAATGCAACTGTCCAGACAGAAATTGGCCTCAGTATTCATGACCTCTCAGTGCCTGGCACTACCTACACAAGACCCTCATAACAGGAGGAAAAGATGCTGACATCAAAACACAAAAGAGACTAACAGAGAGAGGGAAGGGATATGACAGTGTGGATTTCTGAAGGGGAAAGTGGGGGAGGGAATCATCATGGAAGTTATCAATAAGGAGAGAGAGAGATAAGGGAGCTACTTAGAGGGATGGCTTAGCAGTTAAGGCGCTTATCTGTAATGACAAAGGATCCAGGTTTGATTCCCCAGGACCCATGTAAGCCATATGCACAAGGGGGCGCATATGTCTGGAGTTCTTCTGCAACTGCTGGAGACCCTTGTGTGCCCACATTCTCTCTGTCCTCAAACAAATAAATAAAAAGAGAGAGAAGAGGCAAGTGTTTCTGGAACTAAACATGAGGCAGAGTTCAGAGTCAGGGAGTGCTTCTATGTACTTTTTGATGGGTGTGCTCTGGCTTGCCCCCCCACCAGCCCCATCTCCTGGGACTCTCTCAGCAGGGCTTTTGTGCTTGGGTTGCTCAAGCTCTGGATGGAGTCCAAGAGGGAAATTGCACTTTGCTCTCTCTAGACTGGATTAGTTACTTTATAAATTTCTCCAGGACACCCTGCCAAAGGTGTCAGAAGACTTTTCTTTTTATTTATTTATTTATCTGAGCGAGAGAGGGGAGAGAGAGAGAGAGAGAGAGAGAGGGAGGAAGGGAGAGAATGGGCATGCCAGGGCCTCCAACCACTGCAAATGCACTCTAGATGTTTTTTTCAAGGTAGGGTCTCACTCTAGTCACTCTAGCTCCAGGATGGCCTCAAACTCCCAGTGATCCTCCTACCTCTGCCTCCCAAGTGCTGGGATTAAAGGTGTGCGTTATTACACCTGGCTTCACTTTGTTTAAAACAAATTGTGTGTGTGTGTGTGTGTGCGTGTATGCCACACACATATGTATATATAACTACATAGTGAATTCCAGGTCAGCCAGAGCTAGTGTGAGACCCTACTTTGGAAACAACAACAACAAATTATTAAAGGTCTGGAGAGATGGCTTAGTGGTTAAGGCACTTGCCTGCAAAGCCAAAGGACCCAGGTTCGATTCCCCAGGACCCACATAAGCCAGATACACAAGGTAGCACATGCATCTGGAGTTCGTTTTCAGTGGTTAGAGGCCCTGACATGCCCATTCTCTTCCTACCCCCTGCTTTTTTTAAATAAATAAAAATAATTTTTTTATTTTTATTTTTTTATTTTTTATTTATTTGAGAGCGACAGACACAGAGAGAAAGACAGGTAGAGGGAGAGAGAGAATGGGCGCGCCAGGGCTTCCAGCCTCTGCAAACGAACTCCAGACGCATGCGCCCCCTTGTGCATCTGACTAACGTGGGACCTGGGGAACCGAGCCTCGAACCGGGGTCCTTAGGCTTCACAGGCAAGCGCTTAACTGCTAAGCCATCTATCCAGCCCATAAAAATAATTTTTAAAAAAATTAGTAAAGACAGACTCAAGAAGAATAAATTATGAATTATTAAGTTATTTAGAAGGAAATTACAAATTGTGGGGTTTTATTTTAAGGGAGAACGCACAAGTTGTGGAATTTAGGAAACACCCTCTTATATGGAAACCCTGAATAGTCTTTAAGGCTCACTTCAGAGAAATTGAGGTTTTGAGGGAGAAACTGGAACAGAGCCATAAGCATGTGGAGCATAGAACGTAGATATACATGTAGGGAGACTTAGAACACACATGGCATCCACCATGTGCTTTCCTGAAGAGGGGCAGCATCAAAGCAGAGACCAAGAAGTTCAGAGGAGAAATGAATAAATACCAGAGTTACACTCCTGGTTACCCCGAATTTAAGGAAATTACACAGGTAGCAGGCCTGGAATTAGAAAAAGCACCCATGTGGTAGATCTTAGAGTGTAAGCATATACACGTAGTAGATTCAGAGACCAAAGGAAAATTGTACATGTAATTAAAGCGAGAAGTTACCCCAAACTATAAAGCAGAGGTAAGCAGAAAAAGCATCCAGACCTTCACCTTACCCACTAAGCCATCTCTCCAGCCGTTATACACATTTTAAATAAGTAAATGTACCACATCTTTGTTATCCATTCATCTGTTGAGGGACATCTAGGCTGGTTCCATTTCCTAGCTATTGTGAATAGAGCAGCAATAAACGCGGCTGTGCAAGTATCTCTAAGGTAGTGGGAAGAGTCATTAGAATATATGCCTAGGAGTGCTATAGCTAGATCATGTGATAAATCTATTTTTAGCTGTCTCAAGAACCGCCACATCGATTTCTACAATGACTGTACCAGATTACATTCCTACCAACAGTGTAGAAGGGTTCCCCTTTTTCTGCATCCTTGCCAGTATTTATGTCATTTGTTTTCTTTTCTTGTTTTTTGTTTGTTTTTTGTTTTTAGAGGTAGGGTCTCACTCTAGCTCAGGCTGATCTGGAATTCACTCTGTAGTCCTAGGGTGGCCTTTAACTCATGGTGATCCTCCTACCTCTGCCTCCCAAGTGCCGGGATTAAAGGCGTGCACCACCACGCCTGGTTTATTTGTTTTCTTGATGGTAGCCATTCTGACGGGAGTGAGGTGCAATCTCAAAGTAGTTTTAATTTGCATTTCCTTGATGGTGATGTTATCATTTTTCCTTTCTATTATGTAGGTCTTTTGTAGGTAGCATCAGCCACTGTGAGCTCATGAATATCGCAGTCATTTTGTTTCTGATAGTCTGTATTGCAAAGCACTTCTCCCCTTCTTTTAGCTCTTACCTTGTTTCTTTTTCTTTTTCTTTTTTTTTTCTTTTTATTTGAGAGAGAGAGAAATGGTACACCAGGGCCTCAGCCACTGAAATCAAACTCCAGACTCTTACACAGCCTAGCGGGCATGTGTAACCTTGCACATTGCCTCACCTTTGTGCATCTGGCTTATGTGGGATATGGAGAGTCGAACATGGGTCCTTAGGCTTCACAGACAAGCATCTTAACTGCTAAGTCATCTCTCCAGCCCTCTTATGTTGCTCCTGCCACCTCTTCTGTGATGGTTCCTAAGTCTTGGAAGCTGTGGTCAAAATGTCTCAGTGCTGAACACTCCACTGTCACTTGTGCTCAGCACTTTGGTGAGTTTCAAGTCTCTCCAGTGGTCACCATCATCTGGAAAGAGGTTTCTCTAACCAAAACTGAACCCAAACCCATTTTTAGTTCTGGTTGTTCCCTCATAGGCTGCCTCCCTGGCATCTTCTTTGTGCTGAAGTACAGACCTCATGTTACCTCATGTCAGCCTTGGCTTGCTCAGTTCCTCCGTGTGCATGACAGTAGCTTCTGCATGCTGAAGGATCTCAGCAGATGCAGCAGGTCACAACTTCCCGCAGCTCCATGATTGTACAGTCAGGGTATCTATCAGTTTTCTTCTCTGAAAAAATTACTTGGTAGCTCACATGTACCAGCTACCTTGTTTAAATTGAAGCACCCTGTGATTTAACTGCAAATACAATCCCGCTCTTCCACTTTGGTTTAAGATGTCACCTTCACTACAGAAGGAGAGAAAGATTTTGGAATTGAAAGAAAACAAACCCTTCTCCTAGCTCTACTCTTCCATGGATGTCTCTGTCTAGAATGTGGTGTGGAGAGGGGCAGCTATAATTATGAGTGGCAGGACCCCTGCTGGTGCCCTTGATGCTCACTGATACTAAACATCACCCTAAAGCCCTGTGCTCTTTGACTTCTGGTGTTGTGGTGACCAAACCTAGCCATAGGTAGGTTTTTTCATTTGATGAGCTGCTTATCAGGGTGGAACATGAACTTTAGGATCAGGAAATGGACTCTAGTTCCATCTGTACCTATGACTGTCCCCTTGGGCAAGTGACTTGGCCTCTTTAAAACTAGGTTTGCTTTATAAAGTGAACATAATACAAAACTCTCATAGGTCCCTGATCACCCAAAACATTACAGGCCATTGCCAAGGCTCTTGGTTTCCCACCAGAAATAGAAGGTAAAACCCTATTGCTGAAGGCACCACATGCCTGGGCTGCAAGGTCACTGAGAATATCTCCTCCCTGTAGACCAGCCGACAGAAAGCTAGAAAAAGCTATGCTGCATGCAGTTTAATGGGAAAGAGAGAAATCACTAGTGGAGATACTCAACAGTGGACACTACAAGCCTTAAATTTGGTCAGCCAGGCCAAATGAGTCAACAGGTGCAATAGTGGCATGTCTGTTATAGAGTAAACCATCCAGTCTCTAATTAGACTGGAGGTGCACTTCACAGAAGGGAATACATGCCTGACACTGGAAATCTAGTTAAAAGCCTATAGCAGGGGAGATCATGAATCCTAGGGCAGTAATGCCTCCTGTTGTCTGGTTAAATGCATGTATTATGCTCACCAAACTGCCCTGTAAGCATTTTTCTTTTTCTTTTTTTATTAAAAGAATAAAGTTTATTTCAAAGTAAAAGGAAAAGAGAGCAGAGAGAATAGACTTCTCCAGGAAGATGGGACTCTAGAGCTGGAAAACCGGCCTTCCCAGTGGGAGTTGGACTTTTGTTGAATGAGTGAAACCCTCTCCTCACCCAGTGTCCATGATTGGTCAGCTTAAATGAAGACGAAGTTCATGGTTCATCCATGATGTATTCAGTACTGCACAAATGCCATAAAGTCCACTAAACCATCCTCCTGGCAGGAAAAACTCTCTTAGGCCTGGATCTTGGCTTAGAATATAGTCACCTACCTACGGCTCTTTTTCCCTGTCTATCTAACCCAGGGAAACTGCCTATGTCCTTTAGTGTTTCGTCTCCTTATAGAATAAACAATCCAAAAAGAATAGAATCCCTGGATCTAAAGCATAATAAATACTCATTTTTTAATAAAATGCATTGTGCCTGAGTACAAATATTTTACAATACGTGCTGTGCTCAGCACAAGAAAACACAGAAAATATACCCAGCTGTAAGCATTTTTCTTAACATTCATGCCCATATATTAATGCTACTCTCACTTTTGGTTACAGAAGTTTTTCTTTTCAAGTGATGATGATCTCTGGGATGACTCAGAAGGCACCATAGTGCTGAGATGAAGTGACAGAGGAGTGTTCAGCACTGAGACATCTTTATTACACCCTCCAAGGCTCAAGGTGGTGAAAAGAATGTAAGAGCCAAAGGAAGGGTAGGACTGCTTACAGTGCAATCTTCCAGACACAGAATGGTCTGAATATCCATGACCTCACAGTGTCTGGCAGTACCTATACAAGACCCTAATAACAGGAGGAAAAGATGATAATGTCAGCCAGGTGTGATAGTGTATGCCTTTAATCCCAGCACTTGGGAGGTAGAGGTAGGAGGATCACCATGAGTTCAAGGCCACCCTGAGACTACTAAATTAATTCCAGGTTAGCCTGGGCTAGAGCAAGATCCTACCTTGAAAAACCTAAAAACAAACAAACAAACAAAACCCCAAAACATAAATAAGATGATGACATCAAAATAAAAGAGAAACTAATTGAGGGGGGAGAGGCTATGATGGAGGGTGGATATGGATTTTTGTTTGTTTGATTTTGTTTTTCTAGGTAGAGTCTCACTCTAGCCCAGGCTGACCTAGAATTTACTATGTAGTCTTAGGATCAAACTCACAGGGATCCCCCTACCTCTGCTTCATGAGTGTTGGGATTAAAGGGTGGATATGTAAAGGGGAAAGTGGGGGAGGGGAGGGAACTATCATGGCTTATTGTCTATAATTATGGAAGTTGTCAATAAAAAAAAAGTGTTTTGGGCTGGAGAGATGGCTTAGGGGTTAAGCACTTGCCTGTGAAGCCTAAGGACCCCGGTTCGAGGCTCGGTTCCCCAGGTCCCACGTTAGCCAGATACACAAGGGGGCGCACGCGTCTGGAGTTCATTTGCAGAGGCTGGAAGCCCTGGCGCGCCCATTCTCTCTCTCTCCCTCTATCTTGTCTTTCTCTCTGTGTCTGTCGCTCCCAAATAAATAAATAAAAAATTTAAAAAGTGTTTTAAAAAAGCTCTCATAGCTGGTCGTGGTGGTACATGCCTTTAATCCCAGCACTCAGGAGGCAGAAGTAAGAGGATCACCAAGAGTTAAAGGCCACCCTGAGACCACAGTGTGAATTCCAGGTCAGCCTGGGCCAGAGTGAAACCCTACCATTAAAAACCAATAAATAAATAAATAAAGCTCTCATAGGTGTTCTACAGCATTTGGATGAAATGTCCTTTATATATCTGTTAGGTCATTCCTTCTATGACCTCATTTAGTCCAGATGCTTCTTGGTTTATTTTTTCCCCGGAATGACCTGTCCATTGATGACAGTAGGGTGTTGATGTCACCCACTACCACTGTGTTTGGTGTTATCTGTGACCTTAGTTCTAATAGCATTTGTTTGATGAATTTGGGAGCCCCCATGTTAGTTGCATATATGTTTAGGATTGTAATGTCCTCCTGTTGAAGTGTGCCCTTAATCAATATAAAGTGACCTTCCTTATCTTTCTTAATGTTGGACTGAAGTCTACCTTATCAGATATTAGGATAGCAACCCCTACTTGTTTTCTAGGCCCATTTGCTTGAAACACTGTTTTCCAACCTTTTACCCTGAGATAGTGTCCATCCCTTGTAGAAAGGTGGGTTTCTTAGAAGCAACAAACTGAAGGATCCTGCTTTTTAACCCAGTCTGCAAACCTGTGTCTTTTGGTAGGGGCATTGAGGCCGTTGATATTAAAAGATATTATTGAAAGGTGTGTATTTATTTATTTATTTTTAAATTAAAATTTTTTATTAACATTTATATCCCAGGGTAATTCCCTCCCTCCCCACCCCCACACTTTCCCATTTGAAATTCCATTCTCCATCATATTACCTCCCCATTACAATCATTGTAATTACATAGATACAATATCAACCTATTAAGTATCCTCCTCCCTTCCTTTCTCTACCCTTTATGTCTCCTTTTTACCTTACTGGCCTATGCTACTAAGTATTTTCATTCTCACGCAGAAGCCCAATCACCTGTAGCTAGGATCCACATATGAGGGAGAACATGTGGTGCTTGGCTTTCTGAGCCTGGGTTACCTCACTTAGTATAATCCTTTTCAGGTCCATCCATTTTTCTGCAAATTTCATAACTTCATTTTTCTTTACCGCTGAGTAGAACTCCATTGTATAAATGTGCCACATCTTCATTATCCATTCATCTGTTGAAGGACATCTAGGCTAGTTCCATTTCCCAGCTATTATAAATTGAGCAGCAATAAACATGGTTGAGCATGTACTTCTAAGGAAATGAGATGAGTCCTTTGGATATATGCCTAGGAGTGCTATAGCTGGGTCATATGGTAGGTCAATCTTTAGCTGTTTTAGGAACCTCCACACTGATTTCCACAATGGCTGGACCAGATTGCATTCCCACCAGCAGTGTAGAAGGGTTCCTTTTTTTCCACATCCCCGCCAACATTTATGATCATTTGTTTTCATGATGGTGGCCAATCTGACAGGAGTGAGATGGAATCTCAATGTAGTTTTAATCTGCATTTCCCTGATGACTAGTGATGTAGAACATTTTTTTAGGTGCTTATATGCCATTCGTATTTCTTCCTTTGAGAACTCTCTGTTTAGCTCCATAGCCCATTTTTTGATTGGCTTGTTTGATTCCTTATTATTTAACTTTTTGAGTTCTTTGTATATCCTAGATATAATCCTCTATCAGATATATAGCTGGCGAAGATTTTTTCCCATTCTGTGGGTTGCCTCTTTGCTTTTTTCACTGTGTCCTTTGCAGTGCAAAATCTTTGTAATTTCATGAGGTCCCAGTGATTAATCTGTGATTTTATTGCCTGAGCAATTGGGGTTGTATTCAGAAAGTCTTTGCCAAGACAAATATGTTGAAGGTTTCCCCTACTTTTTCCTCTAGCAGTTTCAGAGTTTCAGGTCTGATGTTAAGGTCTTTAATCCATTTGGACTTAATTCTTGTGCATGGCGAGAGAGAAGAATCTATTTTCATCCTTCTATAGATATATATCCAGTTTTCAAAACACCATTCATTTGCTGAAGAGGCTGTCTCTTCTCCAATGAGTATTTTTGGCATTTTTATCGAATATCAGGTGGCTATAGCTACTTGGGCTTACATCTGGGTCCTCTGTTCTGTTCCACTGATCTACTTGTCTGTTTTTGTGCCAGTACCATGCTGTTTTTGTTACTATGGCTCTGTAGTATAGGTTAAAATCAGGTATGGTGATACCACCAGCCTCATTTTTGTTGCTCAGTATTATTTTAGATATTCTAGGTCTTTTGTGATTCCAAATGAATTTTTGGATTGTTTTTTCTATTTCCATGAAGAAAGCCTTTGGAATTTTGATAGGGATTGCATTAAATGTGTAGATTGCTTTAGGTAAGATTGCCATTTTCACAATATTGATTCTTCCAAGCCAGGAACAGGGGATGTTTCTCCACTTTCTAGTGTCTTCTGCAATTTCTCGCTTGAGTGTTTTAAAGTTCTCATTGTAGATATTTTTTACTTCCTTGGTTAGGTTTATTCCAAGGTACTTTATTTTTTTTTTTTTGATGCAATTATGAACGGGAGTGATTCTCTGATTTCATCCTCTGTGTGTTTGTTGTTAGCATATATGAAGGCTACTGATTTCTGTGTGTTTATTTTGTATCCTGCTACATGGCTGTAGGTTTTGATGAGCTCTAACAGTTTGCTAGTAGAGTCTTTAGGGTCCTTTATGTATAGAATCATGTCATCTGCAAATAATGATAACTTGATCTCTTCCTTTCCAATTTGTATCCCTTTTATGTGTGTCTCTTGCCTTATTGCTATGGTTAAGACTTCCAAAACTATATTAAATAAAAGTGGGGACAGTGGACACCCTTGTCTTGTTTCTGATTTTAGTGGAAAAGCTTCCAGTTTTGCCCCATTTAGTAATATGGTGGCTGTAGGCTTGTCATAAATAGCCTTTATTATATTGAGATATGTTCCTTCTATTCCCAGTCTCTGTAGGACTTTTATCATGAAGGGATGTTGGATTTTGTCAAATGCTTTCTCTGCGTCTAATAAAATGATCATGTGATTTTTATCCTTCAACCCGTTTATGTAATGTATTACATTTATAGATTTGCGTATGTTGAACCATCCCTGCATCTCTGGGATAAAGCCTACTTAGTCAGGGTGAATGATCTTTTTGATATATTCTTGTATTCTGTTTGCCAATATTTTGTTGAGAATTTTTGCATCTATGTTCATGAGGGAGACTGGTCTGTAATTTTCTTTCTTTGTTCTATCTTTGCCTGGTTTTGGTATCAGGGTGATGCTGGCCTCATAGAAGGAGTTTGGTAGAATTCCTTCTTTTTCTATTTCCTGGAAAAGCTTAAGAAGCAATGGTGTTAGCTCTTCCTTAAAAGTCTGGTAAAGGGCTGGAGAGATGGCTTAGCGGTTAAGCGCTCGCCTATGAAGCCTATGGACCCCAGTTCGAGGCTCGGTTCCCCAGGTCCCACGTTAGCCAGATGCACAAGGGGGCGCACGCATCTGGAGTTCGTTTGCAGAGGCTGGAAGCCCTGGCGCGCCCATTCTCTCTCTCTCCCTCTATCTGTCTTTCTCTCTGTGTCTGTTGCTCTCAAATAAATAAATAAAAAATGAACAAAAATATTAAAAAAATATATTAAAAAAAAAAAAGTCTGGTAAAATTCAGCAGTGAATCCATCTGGGCCTGGGCTTTTTTTAGTTGGGAGATTATTGATAACCGTTCGGATGTTTGTTGTAGGTCTATTTAAGTGATTAATCTCATTTTAATTTAATTTAGGGAGGTCATATAGTTCAAGGAAATCATTCATTTCTTTCAGATTTTCATACTTTGTGGAGTATATGCTTTTATAGTATGTCCCTATGATTTTTTGAATTTCTCTGGAATCTGTTGTGATGTTACCTTGTTCATCTCTGATTTTATTAATTTGTGTCTCTTCTCTCTTTCTTTTTGTCAGATTTGCTAAGGGTTTATCAATCTTGTTTATCCTTTCAAAGAACCAACTCTTTGTTTAATTAATTCTTTGTATTGTTCTTTTTGTTTCTATTTCATTAATTTCTGCCCTAATCTTTATTATTTCTTCCCATCTACTGATTTTTGGTTTGCCTTGTTCTTCTTTTTCCAAAGCTTTAAGGCGAAGCATTAGGTCGTTTACTTGCGACCTTTCTAATTTCTTTTTTTTTTAATTTTTTTTTTTTTTTTTTATTTGAGAGCGATAGACACAGAGAGAAAGACAGATAGAGGGAGAGAGACAGAATGGGCGCGCCAGGGCTTCCAGCCTCTACAAACGAACTCCAGATGCGTGTGCCCCCTTGTGCATCTGGCTAACGTGGGACCTGGGGAACCGAGCCTCGAACTGGGTTCCTTAGGCTTCACAGGCAAGCGCTTAACCACTAAGCCATCTCTCCAGCCCTCTAATTTCTTAATATAGGCACTTAAGGCTATAAATTTACCTCTTAGAACTGCCTTCATTGTGTCCCAGAGATTTTGGTATGTTGTGTTCTCATTATCATTTGGCTCTATAAAGTTTTTGATTTCCTTTTTGATTTCTTCATTGACCCATTCATCATTTAGTAGTGTATTGTTTAGTTTCCATGATTTTGTGTATGCTCTTTAGCCTTTCTTGCTACTGATTTGTAGTTTAATTCCATTGTGGTCAGATAGAATGCAAGGAATTATTTCACTTTTCCTGAATTTGTTAAGGTTTGCTTTGTGTACTAATATATGGTCTATTTTAGAGAATGTTCCATGTGCTGCTGAAAAGAATGTATATTCTGCAGCCTTTGGATGAAATGTCCTGTATATATCTGTTAAGTCCATTCCTTCTATGACCTCATTTAGTCCAGATGCCTCTCTGTTTATTTTTGCCGGGATGACCTGTCAATTGATGAAGTGGGGTGTTAAAGTTACCAACCACCACTGTGTTTGGTGTTATCTGTGACCTTAGTTCTACTAGTGTTTGTTTGACGAATTTGGGAGCCCCCATGTTAGGTGCATATATGTTTAGGATTGTAATGTCCTCTTGTTGGAGTGTGCCCTTAATCAATATAAAGTGACCTTCCTTATCTTTCTGGACTAATGTTGGACTAAAGTCTACCCTGTCCGATATTAGGATAGCAACCCCTGCTTGTTTTCTAGGCCCATTTGCTTGAAACACCGTCTTCCAACCTTTCACCCTAAGGTAATGTCTATCCTTTGTAGAAAGGTGAGTTTCTTGGAGACAACAAATTGTAGGATCCTGCTTTTTAACCCAGTCTGCGAATCTATGTCTTTTCGTTGGGGCATTGAGGCCGTTGATATTAAGAGATATTATTGAGAGGTGTGTATTTATGTTTGCCTTTTTTTTTTTTTTTTTTTTTTGTGGTTCTGGTTCTACCTTTACTCTCTTCTGTTAACTAGTATTTGAGTATTGCTTTTTTTTTCTAGGTTCCTTATATGTGTGCTTTTCCTTTTCTTCAGCATGGATGATTCTATCAAGTATTTTCTGTAGAGCTGGTTTTGTCTTCAAATACTCCTTTAACCTGCTTTTATCATGGAATGTCCTTATTTCTCCATCTATTTGAATGGATAGCTTTGCAGGATAAAGTAACCTTGGTTGACAGTTGTTATCTTTCAGAACTTGGAATATATCACCCCAAACCCTTCTGGCTTTAAAAGTTTGTGTTGAATAATCTGCTGTAATCCTGATGGGCTTACTTTTGTAGGTAACTTGATTTTTCTCTCTAACTGCTTTCAATATTTTTTTCTTTGGTTTGTGTGTTTGGAAGTTTGATTATAAGATGGCGAGGAGAGGTTCTTTCCGGGTTTTGTCTGGCTGGGGTTCTAAAGGCTTCCTGTATCTGTATTGGCACCTCTTTCCCCATTTGGGGGAAATTTTCTTCTATGATTTTGTTGAAGACACCTACTATGCCTTTTGAGTGAAATTCTTCTCCTTCTACTATGCCCTGAATTCTAATATTTGATCTTTTCATAGTATCCCGAATATCTTGAAATTCCCACTCATACTTTTCTATAAGTTTGTCTTTCTCTTTGTTGGACTGTATTAGATCTGCCACCTGGTCTTCTAGCTTAGATATTCTGTCCTCTCCCTCATCCATCCTACTGGTGAGATTTTCTACAGAGTTTTTTATTTCATTAACTGTGTTCTTCATTGCTAGTAATTCTGACTGGTTTTTCTTTATTATTTCTATTTCCTTATTTATGTCTTGTATTGCCTTTATTTCATGAAATTGCTATTCTGTGTCTTCTTTCATTCCTTTGATATCCTCTTTTATTCCTTTGATTTCTTCTTTGACTTCTTTGAACATATTTATAATCATTCTTTTGAAATCTTTCTCAGGCATTTCCTCTAACTCGTTCTCACTGGAGGTCATTTCTGAGGCATTAATACTTTTTGGTGGATTTATTTTACCTTGATTTTTGGTGTTTCTTGTGTTATAATGTGTATATTTTTGCATCTTGGATTAATTTAATGCTTGGATTTTCTAGTTAGCTGAGAATTATTAGATGTATCAATAAATCTGTGTTATATATCTTCAGGGTAGGAGATTAAGGTGCTAGATGTGGCTCTCAAGACTCTCAGAGTATTTACAAAAGTGACCCTAGGTGTTGTGTTGCCTGCTATGAGAGTATTCAAGTACAAACAAAATACAGGCACATTCTAAAATTTAACTAAACAATGTATACTTTCATGAAAAACAGCACAGAGTATTTATGCAAGAGTAGGTATTATGACAACCAGATCCTCTATCAACAAGGAGGTTAAGATTTCTGGTTTGTTGATGGTTCCAAGTCAGTTTGTGACCAAGTGAGACCCTTCCCTAATGTATAACAGAAGAGGAAACAAAGCCACTATAAATCAAGAAGCAACAAATAACAAGTCCAAAATATAGCTTATTTAAGAATGGCAAATCTGACCATCCATCAAATATAATTTATCTTGATATGGAAGGTGCAATTAGCATTACCAGTTCAGGGTTATATACCAAGTTTATTAGGTGGTTACTGACCTGGTGTAATCCCAGTCACCTTTTGGGATGATTTTGGTCTCATTTATGCTGCGCTTCTGCTTGAGTTCCTCTTTGGTGCACAAGTACGCTGGCTGGGTCTCTGGACTGCTGCTCTGTTCACAGGAGCTGGGCACTGGTGGTGGGGGAGGGGAGGCTGTCGATAGTTCTCCCGCTAGTCCATGTGATCCTCTCGCTGGTGATCTGTTCCTCCATTGTTCACTGCTGTTCTCCCTTCACGCTTCTTGAGTTTGCAAAGAGCTCCAGTGTGAGTGGAAAATCCCCTCACCTGGCTTTTCCTATGACTCAAGCTGAGCCTGGCAGCTGTGGCCCTGTGGACCTGGTGCCACCACTGCTGGAGCCACTTCTGCAATCCTGTGTGGGCTCTGGATGCTCTGGATCTCTCCTACTTCTCTGCTGCCATTTTAATTTCTTTTTTTTTTTAATCTTTTCACAATTTTTATTAACATTTTCTGTGATAATAAAAATTATCTCATGATAATACCCTCCCCCCGCCCTGCACTTTCCCCTTTGAAATGTCATTCTCCATCATATTACCTCCCCATCTCAATCATTCTACTTACACATATACAAGACTAACCTATTAAGTACCCTCCTCCCTTCCTTTCTCTTCCCTTTATAACTCCTTTTTAACTCACTGGCCTCTGCTACTAAGTATTTTCATTCGTAAACAGAAGCCCAATCATCTATAGCTAGGATCCACATATGAGAGAGAACATGTGGTGCTTGGCTTTCTGGGCCTGGGTTACCTCACTTAGTATAATCCTTTCCAGGTCTATCCATTTTTCTGCATATTTCATAACTTCATTTTTCTTTACCACTGAGTAGAACTCCATTGTATAAATGTGCCACATCTTCATTATCCACTCATCAGTTGAGGGACATCTAGGCTGGTTCCATTTCCCAGCTATTATGAAATGAGCGGCAATAAACAAGGTTGAGCATGAACTTCTAAGGAAATGAGATGAGTCCTTTGGATATATGCCTAGGAGTGCTATAGCTGGGTCATATGGGAGATCAATCTTTAGCTGTTTTAGGAACCTCCACACTGATTTCCACAATGGCTGGACCAGATAGCATTCCCACCAGCAGTGTAGAAGGGTTCCTTTTTTTCCACATCCCCGCCAACATTTATGCTCATTTGTTTTCATGATGGTGGCCAATCTGACAGGAGTGAGATGGAATCTCAGTGTAGTTTTAATCTGCATTTCCCTGATGACTAGTGATGAAGAACATTTTTTTAGATGCTTATATGCCATTCGTATTTCTTCCTTTAAGAATGCTGTATTTAGCTCCATAGCCCATTTTTTGATTGGCTTGTTTGATTCCTTATTATTTAACTTTTTGAGTTCTTTGTATATCCTAGATATTAATCCTCTATCAGATATATAGCTGGTGAAGATTTTTTCCCCATTCTGTAGGTTGCCTGTTTGCTTTTTTCACTGTGTCCTTTGCAGTGCAAAATCTTTATAATTCCATGAGGTTCCAGTGATTAATCTGTGGTTTTATTGCCTGAGCAATTGGGGTTGTATTCGGAAAGTCTTTGCCAAGACCAATATGTTGAAGGGATTCCCCTACTGTTTCCTCTATTGGTTTCAGAGTTTCAGGTCTGATTTTAGGTCTTTAATCCATTTGGACTTAATTCTTGTGCATGGAGAGAGAGAAGAATCTATTTTCATCCTTCTATAGATATATATCCTGTTTTTCCATCACCATTTACTGAAAAGGCTGTCTTTTCTCCAATGAGTATTTTTGGCTTTTTTATTTCGAATATCATGTGGCTATAGCTACCTGGACTTACATCTGGGTCCTCTATTCTGTTCCATTGATCTACATGTCTGTTTTTGTGCCAGTACCACACTGTTTTTTGTTACTATGGCTCTGTAGTACAGGTTAAAATCAGGTATGGTGATACCACCAGCCTCATTTTTGTTGCTCAGTATTATTTTAGACATTCTAGGTCTTTTGTGATTCCAAATGAATTTTTGGATTGTTTTTTCTATTTCCATGAAGAATGCCTTTGGAATTTTGATAGGAATTGCATTAAATGTGTCGATTGCTTTTTGGTAAGATTGCCATTTTCACAATATTGATTCTTCCAATCTAGGAACCAGGGATGTTTTTCCACTTTCTAGTGTCTTCTGCAGTTTCTCCCTTGAGAGTTTAAAGTTCTCATTGTAGAGATTTTTTACTTCCTTGGTTAGGTTTATTCCAAGGTACTTTGTTTTTTTGTATGCAATTGTGAATGGGAGTGATTTTCTGATTTCATCCTCTGTGTGTTTGTTGTTAGCATATATGAAGGCTACTGGTTTCTGTGTATTTATTTTGTATCCTGCTACATAGCTGTAGGTTTTTATCAGCTCTAACAATTTGCTAGTAGAGTCTTTAGGGTCCTTTATATATATAATCAGGTCATCTGCAGGTATGCTGATACTACCAGCTATATTTTTGTTGCTCAAAATTGTTTTAGAGGGCTGGAGAGATGGCTTAGCGGTTAAGTGCTTGCCTGTGAAGCCTAAGGACCCTGGTTCGAGGCTCAGTTCCCCAGGTCCCACGTTTGCCAGAAGCACAAGGGGGCGCACGCATCTGGAGTTCGTTTACAGAGGCTGGAAGCCCTGGCGTGCCCATTCTCTCTCTCTCTCTCCCTGTATCTGTCTTTCTCTCTGTGTCTGTCACTCTCAAATAAATAAATAAATAAATAAATAAATAAATAAATAAATAAATTAATTAATTTTTTTAGATATTCCAGGTATTTTATGCTTCCAAATGTATTTTTGGATTGATTTTTCTATTTGTGTTAAGAATGCCATTGGAATTTTGATGGGGATTGTATTAAATATGTAGACTGCTTTTGGTAAGATTGCCATTTTCACAATATTGATTCTTCTGATCCAAGAACAAGGGATATCTTTCCATTTTCTAGTGTCTTCTGCAATTTCTTGCTTGAGTGTCTTAAAGTTTTCATTGTAGAGATCCTTCACTTCCTCGGTTAGGTTTATTCCAGGGTACTTTGTTTTTTTTGGTTTTTTTTTTTTTTGATGCAATTGTGAATGGGGAGTGATTCTCTGATTCCATCCTCTGTGTGTTTGTTGTTAGCATATAGAAAGGCTACTGATTTCTGTGTGTTTATTTTGTATCCTGCTACATGGCTGTAGGTGTTTATCAGTGCTAACAGTTTGCTGGTAGAGTCTATAGGGTCCTTTATGCGTAGAATCTTGTCATCTGCAAACAATGATAACTTGATCTCTTCCTTTCCAATTTTTATCCCTTTTATGTGTGTCTCTTGGCTTAATGCTATGGCTAAGAATTCCAGTATTATAAAAAATAAAAGTGGGGACAGTAGATACTCTTGTCTTGTTCCTGATTTTAGTGGAAAGCTTCAAGTTTTTCTGCATTTAGTATTATGTTGGCTGTAGGCTTGTCATAAATAGCCTTTATTATGTTGTGATATGTTCTTTCTATTCCCAGTCTCTGTAGGACTTTTATCACGAAGGATGTTGGATTTTGTCAAATGCTTTTTTTTTGCATCTAAAGAGATGAACATGTGATTTTTATCCTTTAGTCCATTTACATAATGTATTACATTTATTGATTTGTTTATGTTGAACCATCCCTGCATGTCTGGGATAAAGCCTACTTGGTCAGGATGAGTGATCTTTCTGATATATTTTTGTATTCTGTTTGCCAATATTTTGTTGAGAATATTTACATCTATGTTCATGAGGGATATTGGTCTGTAATTTTCTTTTTTTGTTCTATCTTTGCCTGGTTTTGGAATCAGGATGATGCTGGCTTCATAGAAGGAGTTTGGTAGGATTCCTTCTTTTTCTATTTTATGGAAAAGTTTAAGAAGCATTGGTGATAGTTCTTCCATGAAGGTCTGGTAAAATTTACCGGTGAATCCATCTGGGCCTGGGCTTTTTCTAGTTGGGAGATTTTTTAATAATCTCTTAGATCTCCATACTTGTTATAGGTCTTTTTAAGTGATTAATATCATCTTGATTTAATTTAGGTAGGTCATATAAATCAAGGAAATCATGCATTTCTTTCAGATTTTCAAACTTAGTGGAGTATATGTTCTTATGTTAAGTCCCTAGATTTTTTTAATTTCTCTATTATCTGTTGTGATAGTGCCTTTTTTATCTCTAATTTTTTAAAAAATTAATTTGACAGAGAGAGGGAGAGAGAGAATGGGTGCACCATGGCCTACAGCCACTTCAAACAAACTCCAGATGCCTGTGGCCCCTTGTGCATCTGGCTAATGTGGGTCCTGGGGAATTGAACCTGTGTCTTGCTTTTCAGGCAAACACCTTAACCACTAAGCCATCTCTCCAGGCCATGGCTTTGAACTTTCAGTGATGCTCCTGCCTTAGCTTCTACAGTGTTAGGATTCCAGACATGCACCACCATCATGCCCAGCTTTCATGCCCAGCTTTCCCTCTTTACCATCAATCCACCCCTACAGGGTGGGTTTTTTGGGGGGGTTAATCTTTGTTTATTTTTATTTATTTGAGAGTGACAGAGAGAGAGAGAGAGAGAGTGTGTGAGAGAGAGACAGACAGAGAATGGGCACACCAGGGACTCTGGCCACTGAAAACAAACTCCAGACATGTGAGCCCCCTTGTGCATCTGGCTAACGTGGGTCCTCGGGAATTGAGCCTCAAAACAGGGTCTGTATGCTTCAAAAGCAAGGGCTTAACTGCTAAGCCATTTCTCCAGCCCTCATCTTTAATTTAATTAATCTGTGTCTCTTCTTTCTTTTGGTCAGATTTGCTAAAGGTTTATCAATCTTGTTTATCCTTTCAAAGAACCAACTTTTTGTTTCATTGATTCTTTGGATTTTTTTTGGGGGGGTGTTCTATTTCATTAATTTCTGCCCTAATATTTATTTATTTATTTATTTATTTATTTTTTAATTTTAAAATTTTTTTATTTATTTATTTGAGAGTGACAGACAGAGAGAAAGAGAGAGAGAGGGAGAGAGAGAGAATGGGCGCGCCAGGGCTTCCAGCCTCTGCAAACGAACTCCAGACGCATGCGCCCCCTTGTGCATCTGGCTAACGTGGGACCTGGGGAACCGAACCTCGAACCGGGGTCCTTAGGCTTCACAGGCAAGCGCTAAACCGCTAAGCCATCTCTCCAGCTCATGCCCTAATATTTATTATTTCTTCCCGTCTACTAATTTTTGGTTAGCCTTAACCTTCTTTTTCCCAGGCTTTAAGGTGAAGTATTAAGTTGTTTACTTGCAACTTTTCTAATTTCTTTCTTTCTTTCTTTTTTTGTTTGACAATCATTACAGTTTCAGAATTATGAGAAACACAATTGGATAGACTACAGTTATCACAGGTAACATTAAACATCCCTTCAGACCCATGATACTGTGGGGTTCCCCGGAGGGGTCCCCGCTCAGGGCTGTCTACGGGACCCCAAGAACACTCACGCAGGACGCTCTCAATGCAAACCGCACGAGGTTTATTGATTCCGATGCATCGGGGCTCAACACAGATTCCTCTCGCAGGAGGAAAGGTGAAGAGCCCCTAGCCACGTGTTTGGTCAGCTTATAAAAGCTGAAAACTATAGGTATGCAGAGTCATAGGGGCTTTTCAGCCGTGGGTTCCCCTGATTGGGTGGGGCCCACAAGGCGGGCTCGTGAGGGTCCCTCTGATTGGGTAGGGCGTACAAAGGGCCAGGTCCTTATGGTATACTTTTTACAAAATGGAGGTAGTTGCATACTTTTTACAAAATGGAGGCAGTTGCAAAATGGCAGTTCTGTGATTCAGTGCAGTAGCAAGCAAGCCATATTACAGAAGCTTAAAAAGGCAAGTTAGCAAAGCAGCTAGAAAACAGAGCAGCAGAAATATGGCAACTTTTATCCTTTCATTTCCCCCTTTTCTTTGTCATAATTCCAATCATGGAATTTCAGTTTCTGCAAGAGACTGGTACTGTTGTTTAAGTATCATGACTTGGACAGTGCTGATCCTTTCTCTAATAAAGGTAACTAATCTATTTATTATTCATGGACCAAAGGTGAAGAGGAGAATTAAGATGATAAGTGGCCCTAGCAAGGTGGAGATCAAAGTAGTCATCCAGGGGGACCTGGTGAACCAAGATTCATACCAAGACTGGTTCTGTTGTCTCTCCCGTTTGCGTTGTTCTAGGCTTCCTCGTACTTTCTGCAAGCTGTTTTCTACTAATCCAGTCTTGTCTGCATAGAAGCAGCACTCTTCTTTTAGAGCTGCACAGAGTCCCCCCTGTTGTAAAAATAATAAATCTAGGCCTCTTCTATTCTGTAACACAACCTCTGAAAGTGAAGAAACCGAGTCCTTTAGGTTCTGCATTCCTGACTGTAACTCTTGTAGATCCTTGTCTATTGCTAAGCTGAGTGGTTGGAGGTGACAAGGGAAGCTATGCCGGTGCCTGCTCCTGCAACACCCAACCCCATTATTAAGGGTCGAGATGGGGGGTTGTCTTGTTCTTTTGGCAGGTCAGCGGCAGATGTTTCTTCTGTGCGAGGCAATGGTAGTAACCAGCTTGATTGCAGAATCTACCTGACTCTTAATGAAATTGGTTAGTCATCTGAAGTCCCAGGGGCCAAAGGAGATAAGCAAAAGGAATCCAACAAAAGGGCCTAAAAGACTGGGAAGCAAAGTAGTTAGCCAGGGAGATGTGGAAAACCAATTTTTCCTCTAGATTTTTTTTTTTTAACTTTATCAAGGCTATTTTGTATTAGCCCAGTCTTATCTAAGTAAAACAACATTCTTCTTTGAGGGCTACACAGAGTCCCCCTTCCTTTAAGAATACCAAATCTAGCCCTCTCCGGTTTTGAAGTACAACCTCAGAGAGCGAGGCCAAAGAATCTTTGAGATCTTGTATCCCCTCATGTATGAGGTTAAGATCTCTGTCCACTAAGGCACTGAGTTGTGAAAAATGCTGTTGGGAGGTTACCAGCGAGGCAATGCCTGTTCTTGCTCCCATAACACCAAGTCCCAGGAGCACAGTCAGGGTGAGGGCAGTTAAAGGCTCTCTATTTGGTTTAATGGCAATGCCTTAATCTATAGTAGATGTAAAACTTTCAGAATCATGAATGAAAAATCGTGGCAAAACTATAACTACAACACAATAGTCCTTAGTCTGTAAAAAGTCCTTGTTGACAATAAAGGGAGTCAGCCCCATGGAACAAGCAAGATAGGAGTTACTAGGGGCTTTAGTATATATAAAGGAGTCATTGATAATAGCAGTTTGGTTGCATACCGGTTCAAGAGTCAGAGGAGGGAGCATATCAGGGCCTAATAGACACAGTCCGAGGCCGGAAATGGATGCAAGAGTAATAACCCCCTCTGGGGCAGAGTGCCAGAATAATCCCTCTGCACTGTTAGTAGACACAGGAGATGTAAGGATGGCAATTCCCTCATAAAAGGGAGGTCCTAATCTGTATGGCATTTCAACCAAGCTCTATAATTTTATTTGAGGAACTTTAAATAAACTTATTTTAAGTAAACTTTATCTATGACAACAGGAACGTATGGTATAGACAGTCTATTTCCCTTTTATTTCTCCCTCTCATGAGAAGACACTCTAACTGCTTTAGGGGACTGGGTCGAAGACATCAGATCATTTACTACTTCCTGCTGAACGGGACACGAAGTGGAGACTTGTTGCAGTTAGAGAATCTCTCCTAGAGAGGGGAACTATTTTAATGTACCCCAGAGTGTAGGAAGATAATCTTGAAAGATAACTTTGGAAAGAATAAAAGTAAGGAGTTACTGAGAAGTGAACACACAGCAAACTGGTCTTTTTGCAGGTCGAGGGAATCCAGGTAGACAGGCTTGGATCATCTCAGGACCATCTGAGGATGAGCTGGCTGAGATCTTCTTTCAGAACTGTTCATTAAATGGCACAGCAGTATTTAACATGGCTTGTAAAACAGATGAGATGCTAGCAGAGTTATCAGAAACATATACATAACATTTAATCTTAATAATAAAGAGCTATTTTTTTTTGGTTATACATTTCTCTCTGAGTGTTTAAGACCTTGTAGATAGCCAAAAGTTAATTAAGGATTAATTTTGGAGGTCATTAATGGCTCTCCAAAGAGACTTTAGGGACACAGGAGTAGCCCCATAGCTTACTGGTGTCTTTTGCCTGTTAGGATGAGTCAGGGCCATGCTGGCCAGGTAGTTTTCCCTTCTTTGGGAAGTCAGGAGGACTGATTGCTCCTCAATTGTGACTCTCCTGTTTTACATTGTACACCACTTTTGTTTGGGTCTCCATATCCTCCCTGCTCAGGAAGACAGGTGACTTACCAGGGGGCCAGTGTAGAAGTGTCCCATCATCTCCAGTGGCCTCATGACATGGGAGCACAGGCCAAAATATTGACACTTTTTACTCCGATGATTCCAATTGGCTTTGGCTTCTACATAGGTGATTAACACACTTAGAAAGGAAGTTACACCAGCTTGGATGTACATACATATAGAGCACATTTAATTACTGAAATAGACTTAACTAAAGAATGGCACAGGGCTTCTAAAATCATTTTGTCCTATCTTTAAAATTTTTGTTGTACTGTGGTAGCATAAGTCATATATATATCTGAGGTATAGAAAGTAGGCACATCTCCCATTTTAAATATCCAACATTTATAAGTATAGGCAGAACCTGTTACCAGTCTTGAAAACAGTACCAGTTGATTTACAAACTTAATTCATTTAACGTAGAAAACAAGTAAGACAATATAACATCTTAGCACCTGTGTGAAAACATCTTTGATTAGTTTAGATACCTGTGTGGGTACAAATTACCCAAAGAACATTGGAAACAGAACCGTGGAGTTTGATTTTTTTTTTTTTTTTTTTTTCATATGAGGACCATTGTTTGAGCATGAGGCTGTGCCCTAAAGTAGGGAATATGTCTTAAGGGTTAATTTTGTTATAAGCACTGGACTTAAGATGCCAAAATTGAGATAGTTACTTTACATACAACAAAGTAGAATCTGGTCTTTTCTGAGCCCAAACAGCTAGCTAAATATTAATATAACCCTTGATAAATCTTTTTGAAAGAAAAAAAAAACATTATTTGACAACCAATGATTTTGGCTTAAACTTGATAACTATTGATTTCATGCACCACAGAAATTTTTATTAACATAAAACAATTTTATGTTTTACCCATGACTTAAATTTGATAAAGCTCAAGCAAACTATCCCAACATACTTCAGCCTGAAAATATATTTTTTATATCCACATATATATATATATATATATTTTTTTATATCCACACATCTTTATTTACATACTTTAACATTCTGATCTAAGTACCACTCAAAAGACATTTTTAACAAGCACTCTATGTCCCAACATTGAAAAATTCCTTCCCAGTTTCTTTCCTTTTGGGGCATTCGCGAACCCAACATCCTCTTTCCTTGCAATACGTACATTGATCCTTCTCAAGGGGCTTCCTAAAGCCCTCGGGTTTTTTTTTTTTTTAATCACTGTAGCCAATATCCTATCTAAGTTCCTTTCTTGTCTTGCTTTTAATGTCTGGAGTGGACTGCCTTATCTATGTCATTGTTATCACTGCCTGTTGACCGGGAGAAGTAAGGTCAAAAGGAGTATATCTCTGGGAAGCCTCCATCAAGCATTCTAAAAAGATAGAGGGAGGTTACTTTAGCCAGATTCGTGGGGCGGCGAGCAGCCCCCCCTGAGACCTGCCATCAGAGCTTGGCGGTAGACTGTCAGTTGCTCCCTACCTTCTGCTGAGTTGTAATTCCATTCAGGTCGGGTGAGAGGGAATCCCACATCAATCTCATTTGGGAGCTAGGTAGGCTGCTCATTTGGGCCTGAGACATGCTAGGTCAGGGGGAGGACCAAAGGCTCATACGGTAGAATCAGGTCCTTCAGTTTCTAGTCCCTGCAGTGGGCCCATCTCCTCCTCCCTCAGCCAAAGCTGGAGCGGGGAGAGCAGGGGGCTAAGGTGGGGGAGATGGAATCGGGGCAGAGGGCCACTCGGGAGGGTCCTCTATTTCAGGATATATTTTGGGCTGAGCCGAGGGGTCTGTGGCCATTCGGCTTGGTTTTCTCGTGGCTTGTTGGGCCACTGCCAGGACTCGGGAGCCTGACCGTGGCAGGGGGTGGATCCAGGGCTTGACCCATGCCGGGGATCCGTCACTAGGCTCTCCCAGACCAGGATGTATGGCTGTTGATCTGGGTGAGAATGGGTCCCTTCTGAAAAACAATATTCTTAACAGCAGAAATAATGGTTAGATCAAATGCTCCCTCTGGCAGCCATTCAAAGGAGCAGAAAGTCTGTTATTTACCTTTTTTAATTTTTACAGATAAGTCATGAGCCTTACTTCTAACTTCAGAGAAATGAGATACCGTCAGAGTCAGGGGGGTCGTCATAGTCTGTCCCATAATTAGAAACAAGAGTCCACAAACAAACACAAAATAGATACTGACAAAAAGAAACCAAAAACCATGACACCTCCGATGCGTCCAGAACAGAAAACCAAATGCAGTTTCAGATGGAAGATGCCTCTGTGGTTTCTCCTGAAGGAGAAATACACAATCTTCCTTTACCAGATAGGAGACTGTCAGCCACCCTGACTCTCCTCAGATCCTGGGGCGTCCCCCAGGATTGCAGCCTGTGGTCCTGCCAACCACCATTGTCAGGTCCTCACGGTCCTGAACAACAGCTGCCCAAACCGAAATTAAAACAGATCAGAGCAACAGAAATCACTCAAACACTCAGACAAACACTCAGACAAACAGCGCTGCAGACATTTACATTGTTTACCTCCAAGGAGGTCTCCGGAGTCCTGGGTGGACGTGCAAATCCCTGGACGAGTCCTCAATTGAAAGACCCCCAGAGGGAGACCTTCACTCAAGTCTCGAGATAGCACGCACCCAAAGCACACAGGAGACCCAACTTGCTGCAAAAGCATGAGGCTTTATTCAGGAAACCAGAGCTCTGGGGTCAACACATATCTCACACAGGAGACAGAGGTGTTGACTCTTTGCCATTTTTTCAGTAGTAAGTTTTTGATTTAATTCTTTACTAACCCTTTGTCATTTCTTGGGATGAATGTTAGGTCCATCAATCATAAACCATGGACATGTCTTATCAACAAAAATAAAAAACTGTATAAGATCCTTTTTCTTTACCCGTATTCCTCGCTCTCTGAGAGAGACTTTTAAATCCTTTATGAAAGAAGCCTCTTTAGACAATGAATGGCCCATCTTGATGGGACGGAATGAAGAGGGAAAACTTACCAGGTCTTGCCGTCTTCTTGGGCGGAGAAGCGGTGACCCTGGAGCTCATGTGCTGGGGGCTTTCTGTCCAGCAGGGGTCCGTGCCTCGAGCCGCCACGTTGGGCGCCCGTCGTCACCAGGGACGTTCTTTCTGGCTTCCAACAGGATACGTTCCCTCTCCTCGGTCGTGAAGAGGGTCTGGAGTAACTGCTGGCAATCGTCCCATGTGGGCTGGTGGGAGAAAACTAGGGATTCCATGAGTGCAGTTAATTTTGAGGGGTCCTCCGAGAAGGGAGGGTGGTTGGCCTTCCAATTATAAAGGTCTGCGGAGGAGAAAGGCCAATATTGTAGGGGTGGCAGAGGTCTCTGAGTTGGATCATCCCCTGGTAAGATCTGGGTTAAAGGTCCCTCCTCGGGGCCATCCAACATTAAACATAGTCCCTTCTCCCTCACATAGAGTTTGCCATTTTCCTTTCTTTATTTCAACAGACAAATTATGAGCTCAGCTCTTAACGTCAGTCCAGTGAGCTAAAGTCAAGTCCAAAGGGGTTGAGATAGTCTGTCCCATGTTGGAAGAGGAATAAAAGAGATAGGAGAACAAAAGGATCTGGAGAACACCGAGAACAAAGAGACAAAGGCGGCCCGGTCGCTGCTCGAGTAAAAACGAAACTGAAGCAGATGGCGGTGAGCGGGACCCAGATGATGCTTCCTGACAGAGGCGAACTCGATCCGAGTTCTTCAGATAGGAGACAGAAAAGCCTGTCTCCTGGGGGCAATCAGGAGCGTCCTCCAGATTGCTGGGTGGTGGTTCTCAGGCCCGTCAGCCCCAACTCAGAGCACCCAAAGGGAAGGCATCCAGATACTGAAACCGGTTGAAATCGAGAATTTTTCCAGAGGACAGATATAAAAGTACAGACATACACAGACAAGACGGGAGGCGCCTCTTACCTCTGAGGGGTCCTAGATGAGGTCTGGGGTCCTGTAGAGACTCCTGCCTGGCTCGCCAAATGTGGGGTTCCCCGGAGGGGTCCCCGCTCAGGGCTGTCTACGGGACCCCAAGAACACTCACGCAGGACGCTCTCAATGCAAACCGCACGAGGTTTATTGATTCCGATGCATCGGGGCTCAACACAGATTCCTCTCGCAGGAGGAAAGGTGAAGAGCCCCTAGCCACGTGTTTGGTCAGCTTATAAAAGCTGAAAACTATAGGTATGCAGAGTCATAGGGGCTTTTCAGCCGTGGGTTCCCCTGATTGGGTGGGGCCCACAAGGCGGGCTCGTGAGGGTCCCTCTGATTGGGTAGGGCGTACAAAGGGCCAGGTCCTTATGGTATACTTTTTACAAAATGGAGGTAGTTGCATACTTTTTACAAAATGGAGGCAGTTGCAAAATGGCAGTTCTGTGATTCAGTGCAGTAGCAAGCAAGCCATATTACAGAAGCTTAAAAAGGCAAGTTAGCAAAGCAGCTAGAAAACAGAGCAGCAGAAATATGGCAACTTTTATCCTTTCAATACCAAGTAATTTTTACATTTCCTAACATTGGGCATAAGGTGGCGTAACACAGGCCATAACAGTTCCCTTCAGAAGACTATTTGAATTATTGCTGGCAGATATAACCTTGATACCTCCCATAGCAGCAGCAATTTTCCACACGTAAGTTTGTTGATGTCCATTGTCTGACCACCACAATCCTGAGGACAGTCCAGTAACCCAGTGTTTAACTGTTTAATTCAGTCTGCATTTTGGCTGGACTTGTATCCATAGCTCTGGGCTTCTGACAGCAAGACATTAGCAAAACTATAGCAGCCTACCTGTAAACAAGATTATGTAAATTCAGCCATTTGGCTGGTCTTTTGTACTGAGAAGTGATTGAAGTGCAAAAACTCTGTAACAGGAAGAGTTTTTTGAAAGACATTTAATTCTTTCCCTACGTTATCCCAAACATCTGAATCAAAAATTCCCTGCTCTATAAACCAAGGCCTTGTAAGATCAAAAAATTTGCTTAGAGAACTTGATGCAATCCCAATTCCTTGTGCTTTTAAAATATCTTTTACTACTGCAATTAGCTCCTTTTTACTCTTTGCTTGTCCCACAATTGCACTAATTTACCTTATTCCATAAGACTGAGCGGGTGACCACAGTCCTCTTTTAAATTTCACTTTCTTCCATGGATCCCAAGTTGATGTTGGCGTTCCTCACTGAGTCCCTCGTATTCGGGTCCCTTGTTCCAGGCGCCATGATGTGCTGGCCTGCAGCACAAAGATCAAAACAGGCCTTGAAGGAGGGAGTGGGAATGAACCTGAGTCAAGAACACAAGGAATGGAGCCAAGACAAGTTCTGATCAAGGCTCCTCTAATTTCTTAATATAGGAACTTAAAGCTATAAATTTCCCTTTTAGTACTGCCTTCATTGTGTCCCAAAAGTTTTGCTGTGCTGTGTTCTCATTATCTTTGACTGTATGAATTTTTTGATTTCCTTCTTGCTTTCTTCATTGACTCATTCATCAATTAGTAGTGTATTGTTTAGTTTCTATGATTTTGTGTATAGCTTTTCTTGCTATTGATTTGAAGTTTGACCCCATTGTGATCATATAGAGTGCAAGGAATTATTTTAATTTTCCTGTATTTGCTGAGATTTGTAATATGGTCTATTTTAGAGAATGTTCCATGTGCTGCTGAAAAGAATGTGTATTCTGCAGCATTTGGATGAATTTTCCTGTATATATCTCTTAGGTCCATTTGTTCTATGATCTCATTTAATCCAGATGCACTCTGTTTATTTTTTGCTGGGATGACCTGTTAATTGATGAGAGTGGGATGTTGACGTCACCCACTACAACTGTGTTTGGTGTTATCTGTGACCTTAGTTCTAATAGCATTTGTTTGATGAAGTTAGGAGCCCCTGTGTTCAGTGCATATATGTTTAGGATTATAATGTACTCCTGTTGTAGTATGCCTTTAATCATTATAAAGAGACCTTCCTTATCTTTCCTACCTAATGTTGGACTGAAGTCTACTCTATCAGATATTAGGATAATGACTCCTTCTTGTTTTCTAGGCCCATTTGCTTGGAACACCATTTTCCAACCTTTTACCCTGAAATAGTGTCCATTCTTTCTAGCAAGGTGAGTTTCCTGGAGGCAACAAATTGAAGGATCCTGCTGTTTAACCCAGTCTGCAAACCTTTGTCTTTTGGTTGGGGCATTGAGGCCATTGATATTAAGAGTTATTATTGAAAGGTGTGTATTTATTTTTGCCATTTTTCTTGTTTTGTAGTTCTGGTTTTACCTTTGCTTTTTTGTATTAACTAGTATTTGAGCATAGTTTGTTTTTCTTTCTCTTCATCATGGAAGATCCTTTCAAGTATTTTCTTTAGAGCTAGTTTTATCTTCAAATGTTCCTTTAGTCTGCTTTTGTTGTGGAATGTCCTTATTTTTCCATCTATCTGAATGGATAACTTTTCAGGATAAAGTAACCTTGGTTGACAGTTGTTGTCTTTCAGAACTTGGAATACATCATTCCAAGCTCTTCTTGCTTTGAAGGTTTGTGGTGAGTAATCTGCTGTGATCCTGATGGGCTTGCCTTTGTATGTGACTTGATTTTTCTCTCTAACTGCTTTTAATATTTTTTCTTTGGTTGGTATGTTTGGTAGTTTGATTATAATATGGTGAGGAGAGGTTCTTTCTAGGTTTTGTCTGATTGGTGTTCTAAAGGATCCCTGTATCTGCATTGGCACCTGTTTCCCAATTTGGGGGAAGTTTTCTTCTATGATTTTGTTGGAGACACCTACTCTGCCTTTGGAGTGAAATTCTTCTCCTTCTACTATACCCTTAATTCTTATGTTTGATCTTTTCATAGTGTCCCAAATATCTTAAAATTTTCATTAATACTTTCCTATTAGTTTGTCTTTCTCTTTGCTGGATCTGCCACCTGATCTTCAAGTTTAGATATTCTGTCCTCTCCTTCATCCATTCTACTGGTGTGATTTTCTACATAGTTTTTAATTTCATTGACTGTGTTCTTCATTGGTCATATCTCTGACTGGTTTTTCTTTATTATTTCCATTTCCTTATTTATATCTTTTTTTTAAAAAATATTTTATTTATTTATTTGAGAGCGACAGACACAGAGAGAAAGACAGATAGAAGGAGAGAGAGAGAATGGGCGCACCAGGGCTTCCAGCCTCTGCAAACGAACTCCAGATGCGTGCGCCCCCTTGTGCATCTGGCTAAAGTGGGACCTGGGGAACTGAGCCTCGAACCGGGGTCCTTAGGCTTCACAGGCAAGCGCTTAAGTGCTAAGCCATCTCTCCAGCCCCTTATTTATATCTTGTATTCACCTCCTCATTTTATTAAATTGGTTTCCTGTGTCTTTGATTCCTTCGATTTCCTCTTTCATTCCTTTGATTTCCTCTTTGACTTTTTTGAGCATATAATCATTCTTTTGAAATCTTTCTGAGGCATTTCCTCTAAATCATTTTCACTGGAAGTCATTTCTGATGAATTAATACTTTTTGGTGGATTTATATTGTCTTGATTTTTTTGTGTTTCTTGTGTTACAATGTACATATTTTTGCATCTTGGATTAATTTAATGCTTGGATTTTGTAGTTAGCTGCAGTATCGTTAGATGTGTCAATCAATCTGATGTTATATATCTTCAGGGTAGGAGCTTAAGGTGCTAGGTGTGGCTCTTAAGACTCTCAGAGTAACTACAAAAGTGACCCTAGATATTGGGTTTGCTTGCTATGAGAATATTCAAGAAGGCTGAGTAGAATAAAATACAGGTAGATTCTAAGATTTAACTAAATAATGTACACATTCAGTGAAAAACAACACAGAGTATTTATGTAAAATAGGTATTATGACTACCAGATCCTCAAAGTCATAGTCCCTTAGGATGTGTGTTGCCCCACACCCTTAATCTTGTCCACTAGGAAGCTAAGATTTCTGGTCTGTTGAGGGTTCCAAGTCAGCTTGTGACCATGTGAGACCCTTCCTTGGTGTAATACCAGTTACCTTTTGGGATGATTTTTGCCATAATTATGCTGCACTCCTGCTTGGGTCCCTCTGTGTTGCACTGTGGGTTCAGATTGACTGGCTGGGTCACTGGATTGCTGCTTTGAATGTCTGTCAGGTTGCTGTGTAGGTGAGCTCCCTTCCCCAGGTCTCTGGTGCTTGTGATGGCAGTAGGGGAGGGGAGGCTGTGGATGGTGGCCGATGTTTTCCTGCTGGTCTTCACAATCATCTTCCTCATGATCCATTCTTTCCTGCCACCCTCCCTTCACGTTTCTTGAGTTTTCGAGGAGCTCTGGTGTGAGTGGACAGTCTCCTCACCTGGCTTTTTCTGCGGCTCAGGCCAAGCCTTATGGCTGGAGCCACACAGACCTGGTGTCGCCACTGCTTGAGCTGCTTCTGCTTGCTTCTGTGGACTCCAGATGCTCTGGATCTCTCCTATGTCCCTCCTACAGTTGGCAATTTCTTATACACCTCACTTTTTAGTAGAAGAGTGTATTTTGCTTTTTTTTTTTTTTTTTTTTTTCCTGGTGTTTTCTGTCTCTCTCCCATTGAACTGTATGCAGCATGGCTTTTTCCAGCTTTTTTGTCATCTGGTTTACATGGAGGAGGTTTTCAGCTCAGCTGCAGCAGGATTTCTCAGTGACCTGCAGCCCAACTATGTAGGCTCTTCAGCAATAGGGTCTTACCATCTATTCCTGGTGGGAAACCAAGGACCTTGGCAATGGCCTGTAATGTTTTGGGGGCATCAGGGACCTCCTTGGCCAATAACCCACTGGAAAGTATCTCATCCCTGGCACTGAAATTTTCTAGTAAGATTCTATGGAATTTTTAATTTACTTCTTGATTTCTTCATTGGCCCATTCATCATTTAGTAGTGTATTATTTAGTTTCCATGATTTTGAGTATGCTCTCTAGCTTTTCTTGCTATTGATTTATAGTTTGATCCCATTGTGATCAGATAGAGTGTAAGAAATTATTTCAATTTTCCTGTATTTGTTAAGATTTTGTTTGTGCCTTATATATGGTCTATTTTGGAGATTGTTCCATGTGCTACTGATAAGAATATGTATTCTGCAGCATTTGGATGAAATTTCCTGTAGATATCTGTTAGGTCCATTTGTGTTATGACATCATTTAATCCAGATGCATCTCTGTTTATTTTTTTTTTTGCTGGGATGACCAGTTAATTGATGAGAGTGGGGTGTTGGAGTCCCACACAATTATGTTTGGTGTTATCTATGATCTTAGTTCTAATAGTGTTTGTTTGATGAAGTTGGGAGCCCCCATGTTAGGTGCATATGTATTTAGGGCTGTAATTTACTCCTGTTGGAGTGTGTCTTTAATCAATATAAAGTGACCTTCATTATCTTTTCTTACTAATGTTGGTCTAAATTCTACCCTGTCAGATATTAGGATAGTGATACCTGCTTGTTTTCTAGGCCCATTTGCTTGAAACACTGTTTTTCAATCTTTCACCCTAAAATAGTGTCCATCCTTTGTAGAAAGGTGAGTTTCTTAGAGGCAACAAATTGAAAGATCCTGCTTTTTAAAAACTTTTTATTTATTTGAGAGAGCAAGAGAGGGAAAGAGGGAGAGAGAGAAAGGGAGAGGGAGAGAATGGGCACACTAGGGCCTTCAGTCACTGTAAATGAACTTCAGATGCATGCCTCACCTTGTGCATCTGGCTTAAGTGGGTCCTGGGGAATTGAGTCAAGGTACTTTGGCTTTTCAGGCACCTTAACCACTAAGCTATCTCTCAAGCCCTGAAAGATTCTGATTTTTAACCCAGTCTGCAACCCTATGTCTTTTGGTTGGGGCATTGAGGCTCTTGATATTGAGTTATTATTGAAAGGTATGTATTTATTTTTGCCACTTTTCTTGTTTTGTAGTTCTTCCAGTTTTACCTTTGCCTTCTTGTATTAATTAATATTTGAGTATGGTTTGTTTTTTTCAGGTTCCTCATATGTATGCTTTTCTTTCTGTTCAGCATGGAGGATCCTTTCTTTAAAAAAAAAAAAACAACTTTTATTTTTATTTATTTGTGAGAGAGAGAGAGAAAGGGAAAGAGGCAGAGAGAGGGAGAGAGAGAGAGAATGGGCATGTGCCCCCTTGTGCATCTGGCTATCATGGGTCCTAGGGAATTGAACCTGGGTCCTTTGGCTTTGCAGACAAACACTTTAACTGCTAAGCTATCTCTCCAGCCCCTGGAGGAACCTTTCAAGTATTTTCTATAAAGCAGGTTTTGTCTTCAAATACTCCTTTAGTCTGCTTTGGTTATAGAATGTCCTTATTTCTCTGTCTATTTGGATGAATAACTTTGCAGTAACCTTGATTGACAGTTGTTATCTTTCAGAACTTGGAATACACCATTTTAACATGTGTGTTGGATAATGTGCTATTATCCTGATGGACTTGCCTTTGTATATGACTTGATTTTTCTCTCTAACTGCTTTCAACATATTTTCTTTGGTTTATGTGCTTTGTAGTTTAATTATGACAGTGAGAGGTTCTTTCTTGATTTTGTCTGTCTGGCATTTTGTAGGCTTCCTGTATCTGTATTGGCATCACTTTCTCTTCTTGAGGAAAGTTTCTTCTATGATTTTGTTGAAAATACTTGTTATGCCTTTGGATTGAATTTCTCCTTCTGCTATGCCCCTGAATTCTTATGTTTGATCTCTTCATAGTGTCCGGAATGTCTTGAAATTTCCATTCATGCCTTCCTACTATTTTGTCTTTTTTTGTTGTTGTTGTTGGACTATATATTTGCCACATGCTCTTCTAGTTTAGGTATTCTTTCCTTGATCCATTCTAGTGGTGATACTTTCTACAGAGTTTTCTATTTGACTTCCTCTGTTTTTCATTTCTAGTATTTCTGATTGGTATTTTTTCATTATTTCTATTTAATTATTCATGTTTCATATTGACCTACTTATTTCATTAAGTTAGTTTCCTATGTTTTCTTGGGATTCCTTCAGGAGTTGGTTTTCTTCTTTGATTCCTTTGATTTCTTTGAACATAGATATAATCTTTTTTGTTTGTTTTCTGATGTAGGGTCTCACTCTAGCACAGGCTGTCCTGAAATTCAGTCTGTAGTCTCAGGGTGACCTCAAACTCATGGTGATCCTCCTTCCTCTGCCTCCTGAGTGCTGGGACTAAAGGCGTGTGCCACCATGCCTGGCCTTTTTTTGTTTTTGAGGTAGAGTTTCACTTTAGCCCAGGCTGACATGTAATTCACGATGTAGTCTCAAGGTGGCCTTGAACTCACAGTGATCCTCCTACCTCTGCTCAAGATATAATCATTTTTTGAAATCTTTGTCAGGCATTTCATTTAAAGCAGTCTCACCAGAGGTCATTTCTTATAACTTTGGGTGGGATTGTATTATCTTGACTTTCTTTTGAGTTTATTTTCTTTTTTTTTTTCTCAATTTTTATTGACATCTTCCATGATTACAAAAAATATTCCATGGTAATACCCTCCCTCCCTCTACTTTCCCCTTTGAAATTCCATTCTCCATCATATCCCCTCCCCATTATCTTGATTTTTTAAAAAATTCATCTTTATTTATTTATTTGAGAGTGACAGACAGAGAAAGAGGCAGATAGAGAGAAAGAGAATGGGTGCTCCAGGGCCTTCATCCACTGCAAACGAACTCCAGACACGTGCGCCCTCTTGTGCATCTGGCTAACTTGGGTCCTGGGGAATCAAGCCTCAAATCGGGGTCCTTAGGCTTCACAGACAAGTACTTAGCCACTAAGCCATCTAGCCCATGATTTTTTGTGTTTCTTGGATTATAATGTAGAAATTTTTGCATCTTGAGTTAATTTGATGCTTGGGATTTTGAATTATCTGCAGTGTACTTATCTGTGTAAATCCAACTTTATGTATCTTCAGTGTAGGAGTTTAAAGTGCCAGGTTTAGCTTTGTTGTTGTTGTTGTTATTTTTATTTATTTGAGAGCAACAGACAGAGAGAGAAAGAGGCAGATAGAGAGAATGGGCGCGCCAGGGCCTCCAGCCACTGCAAACGAACTCCAGACACGTGTACCCCCTTGTACATCTGCTAACATGGGTCCTGGGGAATCGAGCCTTGAACTGGGGTCCTTAGGCTTCACAGGCAAGTGCTTAACCACTATACCATCTCTCCAGCCCAGGTTTAGCTTTTATATTCCAAGAGAAACAGTAGAAGTGACCCTAGGTGGGAAGTTTGCCTTGTATTCAAATATTGTAGAAGATTGGGTGAAGCAAATTATTGGCAAATTCTAAAATTCAATATAGATATTCAATCAAAACCAGCACAGAATATTTATACAACGGTGAGGATTAAACTAAACAGATAATCTAGTAAAGCCAAAGTCCTTAATGGTGTGTGTTGCCCCTTATCCTTAATTCTGTTGAGATTTCTAGTCTGAAATAGGTTCCAAGTCAGCCTGGGGCCAGTCAGTCCCTGCCCCCAATAGTGACAGAAGAAAAAGATAAATCCCCTAAAAATCAGGAAACATCAAAGGCAACAATAGTCAACACCAAAATACAGCTTATTTGAGAAGGGTAAAGCCAACCAAGACTGTCATTCAAATGTAATACATAACCTTTCTTGACATGGCAAGAGAGATTAGCATTTTCCATGCAGGCCTATGTATCTGGCTTTGTATATGTAGGCCCTGTTACCTTTGGGGATGTCTTCCAATCTCACCAGTGTGCCCACTTGATCTCTCTGTGTGTAGGTGGCCGGGTGGTGAATGAATTCTGCCATTCATGACCCTGTCAGATGGGGGATGGGAGACTTTGCAGGCTGCCTGGAGTTGTACTGGGGCTGCTTGGCTGGTCCCATTTGTGTTCTCCTTCAGCAGCTGCTCAGCTGGTGTCTACTGTCTTCCCTTTCAGGTTTCTTGACTTTGCGAGGAGACTGATGTGAGTAGAAAATCCTCTCACTTTGTTTCTGCTCTGTAAAGCTGGGTGGGCACGTTTGTGGATCAGGGCTGCTGACTCCTCAGTGGGATTCTGGCTGGTTTCCTGCTTTCTAGAAGATTTTGGTCTCCTTCTCTGCTGTGGTTGATGATAACATATACACTTTCACTTTTCAGCAGAAGAGTGTATTTTGCTGTGTTTCTGTTTATTTCCCTCCCTAAGCTGCTTTGGTGTAGCTGGTATGCTGCCATCTTACCCAGAAGTCTCAAACTTTTTATTTATTTATTTAGTTTTTTTTTTTTTTTTTTTTTTTTTTGAGTTAGGGTCTCTCTCTAGCTCAGGCTGACCTGCAATTCACTATGTAGTCTCAGGGTGGCCTCAGACTCATGGAGATCCTCCTACCTCTGCCTCCCAAGTGCTGAGGTTAAGGTATGCACCACCATGCCTGGCTACTTGAACGTTTTATTATTTATTTTTAATTTTTATTATTATTATTTTTATTTGAGAGCAAAAGACACAGAGAGGCAGATAGAGAAAGAGAGAATGGGTGTGCCAGGCTTCCAGCCACTTCAAATGAACTCCAGACGTGTGTGCCCCCTTGTGCATCTAGCTAACGTGGGTGCTGGGGAATCGAGCCTCAAACCGGGGTCCTTAGGCTTCATAGGCAAGTACCCAACCACTGAGCCATCTCTCCAGCCCGAACTTTTAATTTTTTGATGTAGGGTCTCACTCTAGCCAAGACTGACCTGGAATTTACTCTTTAGTCCCAGGTTGGCCTTGAACTCATATTGATCTCCTGCCTGTACCTCCCAGTGCTCCGCTTGTTTTATTTTATTTTATTTATTTGAGAAAGAGAGAGAGAAAGAAAGAATGGGGATGCCAAGGCCATCAGCCACTGCAAATGAACTTCAGATACATGTACCTTATTGTGTGCATGTGTAACATTGTGTACTTGGTTTACTGTGTGTTTGGCTTATGTGGGACCTGGAGATTTTAACATGTGTTTTTGGGCTTACCCGGCAAGTGCCTTAACTGCTATGCATCTCTCCAGTCCTTTCTAAAAATATATTTACTGAGCTGGAGAAATGGCTTACTTGTTAAGACACTTACCTGCTAAGCCTGAGGACTCATGTTTGACTCTTCAGGTCCCACATAAGCCAGATGCACAAGGTGATGCAAGCAAGCAAGGTTGCACATATGCATGAGATGCCCCACACATTTGTAATTCAATTATAGTGGCTAGAGTCCCTGGCATGCCAATTCTTTCTCTCTCTCTCTCTCATAAAAATATAAGAATTTTGTTTGTTTATTTATTTGCAAGCACAAAGAGATAGACAGAGAAGAGAGGCAGACAGAATGGGTGCACCAGGACCTCTAGCCACTACAAACATACTACAAATGCATGGGCCACTTTGTGCATCTGGGTTTATGTGGGTACTAGGGAATTGAACCCAGGTTATTAGGCTCTACAGGCAAGTGCCCTAGCTGATGATCCATCTCTCTAGCCCTCTATTATTATTATTTTTTTTTTTTTGAGGTAGGGTCTCACTCTGGTCCAGGCTAACCTGGAATTAACTCTGTAGTCTCAGGGTGGCCTTGAACTCACAGCGATCCTTCTACTTCTGCCTCCCAAGTGCTGGGATTAAAGGCGTGCGCCACCACGCCTGGCCCTCTACTAGTTTTTTGAGAAAGAGCTGCCTATAGCCCATGCTGGCCTCAAAGTTGCTGTTAGTCAAAGATGGAGTTGAAATTCTAATGTTTTGTCCTATGGAGTGCTCCACCATACTCAGCTTCAACTAAATTTCTTTGAAGTTTTTCTCTGACCCTGAGTTGTTATCCTTTCAGGATTAGAAAAATCCTCAAGATGCACCTATGATTTCTCCCTCCCTTACTCTGAAGCCTATGAATGTACATTCCTCTTTTTTTTTTTTTTTAGGCAGGGTCTCACTCTAGCTTACACTGATCTGGAATTCACTATGTTATCTCAGGGTGGCCTCAAACTCATGGCCATCCTCCTACCTCTGCGTCCCCAATGCTGGGACTAAAGGCTTGGGCCACGGAGCTATACCTTCCTATTTTGCTCACTTGGAAACTCTTTCTCCCAGTATATTCTCTTGTCTCTTTCTCTATCTGAGATGACAAGTAGATTAGAAATCTCCTTTGATAAGATAATCAGTAGAGACACTTTCCTGTACTGGTAACTCCCAAGGACTTTTATTTTCTGTCTTCTTTCTTTTTTTTCTAAGTTTTTTTTTTTTTTTTAATTGTTTGGGCTGGAGAGATGGCTTAGTGATTAAGGTGCTTGCTTGCAAAGCCAAAGGACCTCGGTTCAATTCCCCAGGACCCACATAAGCCAAATGCACAAGGTAGCGCATGCATCTAGAGTTCATTCGCAGTGGCTGGAAGCCCTGGCGTGCCCATTCTCTCTCTGCCTCTTTCCCTCTCTCAAATAAATAAATAAAATATTTAAAAAAACTTTTAAAATTGTTTTATTTTTATTTGAGACAAGGAGAGTGGGGGGGGGTGGAGAATGGATGCAACAGGGCCTCTAGCCACTGCAAACAAACACGCACATGTGCTCCCTTGTGCATCTCGCTTATGTGGGACCTGGAGAATTGATCCTGGGTCCTTAGGTTTCACAGGCAAGTGCCTTAACCACTAAGCCATCTATCCAGCCGTTTTCTGTCTTCTTTACCCAAGTTACTAAAGAGAAAACCACAAAAAGAAAAAAAGCAAAGAAAAGGGCTTCAGCATTCCAGCCCCTGTGCCTAATAGGGGGCTGGTCTATAGGTTGGTTGCCCAGTGCTTCCTTGGGTTGAATGGGGAACCTCAGCATCTTTCCAGTAAATCCTTTTCTAATTTTAAAAATATTAGAATTTTGGGGGGCAGGGATTAGTTCAGTGGTAGAGTGCTTGCCTAGCATATCTGAGGCTCTGGTTTTGATCTCCAGAACTGAAAAAAATACAGAATATTTTAACATTTTTTATTTATTTGAGAGAGACAGATAGATAAAGAGGCAGGCAGAGGGCTGGAGAGATGGCTCAGCATTCAAGGTGCTTGCCTGCAAACCCTGCTGACCTATATCTCCCTGCTTGCCAATAAATAAATAAATAAATATTTTTGTTGTTGTGTTTTCAAGGGTTTCACTCTAGACCAGGCTGACCTGGAATTCACTATGTAATATCAGGGTGGCCTCAAATTCACAGTGATCCTTCTTCCTTTGACTCCCAAGTGCTGGGATTAAAGGTGTGTGCCACCATGCCTGGCTAAATTTTTTTTTTTCTTCCGAGGTAGGGTCTTGCTCTAACCCAGGCACACCCAGAATTCACTATGTAGTGTCAGATTGACCTTGAGCTCACAGCGATCCTCCTACCTCTGCCTCCCAAGTGCTGGGATTAAAGGCATGAGGCACCACACCGGGTTGAAGCTCTTGTCACTGTTTTTGTGTATTAGCTGCATGTTTTCATTCTGCAGAAGAGAGGAATGAGCCTGCATGCTTGATGTACTTAAGCTTTAACTTTGATTGAAAACCAAGAAAGCTCTCCTGAGCTCATGCCTGATGTAATTCCCAGGGAAGAACCTCTGACCTGGCTTGGATGAAGTTCTCTTCAGGATCAATGATTTTTGGCCAGGGAGGGGTCTTTCAGTGGTTCATGGTTGGGGAAAATTTTCAGTAGGAGGGTGCTGGCAGATAAAGCACTAATTCCTTCATTTATTCTCATGTTCATTTGCCCATTAGATAATTATCAAACATCTGTAATGTGTCAGGCTCTGCACTGATAACCAGGAACACAGCAAATCAGCATGTCTCAGCCATCAGTTTGGGTTCTAGTTTGGGAAGTGATGGAGGAATTAGTGTCTCTGCAGGGTGCTCCCTGGCCTGGCGTAGCCAAACCTACTTTTCCTGTCAGGGAAGAGCTGTAGCTCTGTGCTGAATGCAGAAGAGGCCCTCCTCTGGCCATCTTGGGGATATTTCCCTCTGGGAGGTCCATGATGGCAGTGGCGGCTGGGCAGTGTGGGGAAGTGTTGCAGCTGTTCTGAGTTACTAGCCAAGAGCTGTTGGTGAAGGGAGTGGCTTTCTGCTAAGCTGAGATCTCTGTGTCTGGTAAGTCAGAGTCAGAGAGACTGGAACTTTCATTATACAAGCCTTACTCTCCAACCGGGGCAGGTGGCCTTAGACCACCCCCCCACTCCCATCCTGTTTTGCCCATCTCCATTCCTGTTTTGCTTTCTGCACGTGCAATAATGGACTTGGTCAGGGGCAGGAGCTGGGTGTTAAGAGACCTCCTGGAGACTCCTTCATGGCAAGGATTTCTGATGTGCTCTGACTCTAGGATCTGTGAAGTTCACTGGTTTGAGCACCATCTTCACCCATGAAGTACAGCTGGTAAGACCTGTGCTTGAAACTAGGTTGTACCACAATGTGTCTGGGGATCAAGGGATGAGCATCTGTACTCACTGTCTGTCTGCCCATCCCCCCGAGATGGCCCAAGAGTATTTTGGTCTCTGTTGTGTTTTATATGCTGTGGGGTGCATATATGGCTTATACACAATGCTATTGGGTGGTGGTTGGACTGCGAGTTTAGCCCACCATCTGGAGAACAGATAATCACACCCAAGGAGACTGTACTTAAACCAGAGAACACTAGATACTGATCTGAATTATTCTGAAGAGCCCTGCCACAATCACTTTTGGCAGCAAGACTTCAAGTTTCAAATCGTCTGGGAAAGACAGAATGATTTTTTTGTTGTTGTTGTTTTTTGTTTTTTGTTTTGTTGCAGTAGTGAGAATAGGAGCAAGACAGGGTATTTGGGAAAGTGCATATGTAGGAATCAGGCTGAGTTACTGGAAGGCACTGGTACTATAACCAGCCATAGGGCCTGCCAAACCCATTCCCTTGGCAAATGGAACATTTTAAGAATTCTTTTTTTTAAAAAATATTTTATTTATTTATTTATTTATTTGAGAGCGACAGACACAGAGAGAAAGACAGATAGAGGGAGAGAGAGAGAATGGGCGCTCCAGGGCTTCCAACCACTGCAAACGAACTCCAGACGCATGCACCCCCTTGTGCATCTGGCTAACGTGGGACCTGGGGAACCGAGCCTCGAACCGGGGTCCTTAGGCTTCACAGGCAAGCACTTAACCGCTAAGCCATCTCTCCAGCCCATTTTAAGAATTCTTTAAAAAATTTTTATTTTTATTATTGCTTTTTTTTTATTTTATTTTTTGAGGTAGAGTCTCAGTCTAGCCCAAGCTGACTTTGAACTCACAGCAGTCCTCCTACCTCTGCCTCCCAAGTACTGGGATTATTTTATTAAAAAAAAAAAACAAAAAACATTTAAGAAGAGTAGATTATTGGGGGTGAAAAGGACATAGTGAGGTCAGGGGAAGAGATTGAGTAAAACAAAGGTGGAGGAAGGGCTAATCAAAATCTAAGAGGATATAAATAAATCATAGGGAAACCTACTGTTTTGGACAATGGAACACTCAAGAGCCATAGATTGTTGCTAGAAAATTTTCAGTGCCAGGGATAGGATAACTTCCAGTGAGTTGTTGGCCAGGAAGGTCACTGATGCCCCCAAAACATTACAGGCCATTGCTGAGGCCTTTGGTTTCCCACCAGGAATAGATGGTAAGACTCTATTGCTGAAGACTTCACATACTTGGGCTGCAAGGTCACTGAGAAATCCTGCTGGAACTGAGCTGATAACCTCCTCCATGTAGACCAGCTGACAGAAACCTGGAAGAAGCCATTCTGCATGCAATTCAATTGGAGAAAGAGAAATCACCATGAAGATACTCAACAGTGGACACTGTAAGCCTCATATTTGGCCAGCCAGGCCAAATGAGCCAACGGGTGCAATAGTGGCATGTCTGTAATGGTGGAAACCACCTGCCCTCTAATTGGACTGGTGGCCCACTCCATGGGAGGGAATACATCCCTGATACTGAAAACTTAAAACAGGGGTAGTCATGAGCCCTAAGGGTGTAATGTCTGCTGCTATCTGGCTAAATGTATATACTCTGCTTATCAAACTGCCCAGTAAGCACTTCTCTTAATGCTCATACCCTTATATTAATGCTACTCCCATTTTTGGTAGAGAATCTTCTCTTTTCAGATGGCAGTGAGCTTGGGATGACTCAGAAGGCATCATGGTGCTGGAAAGAAGTGACAGGAGTGCTCAGTACTGCAATATCTCTATCACACCTTCCATGGCTCAGGGTCTGTTGCTGAAGAGGTGGCAGAAAGAATGTTAGAGCCAGAGGAAGGGTAGGACTCCTTACAATGTGCTTCCCCCCAGCCATAAAATGGCCTGGATATCCATGACCTCACTACCTACACAAGACCATCATCCTAGGAGAAAAAGATCATGACAACAAAATGAAAGAGAGACTGATTGAGATAGGGAGAATGGAGTTTCACAAGGGAAAGTGGGGGGAGGGAGGGCATTACCATGGAATTTTTTTTTGTTTTTTTATTTATTTATTTATTTATTTATTTGAGAGTGACAGACACAGAGAGAAAGACAGATAGAGGGAGAGAGAGAGAATGGGCGCGCCAGGGCTTCCAGCCTCTGTAAACGAACTCCAGATGCGTGCGCCCCCTTGTGCATCTGGCTAACGTGGGACCTGGGGAACCGAGCCTCGAACCGGGGTCCTTAGGCTTCACAGGCAAGCACTTAACCGCTAAGCCATCTCTCCAGCCCTGTTTTGTTTTGTTTCTCAAGGTAGGGTCTTACTCTGGCCCAGGCTGACCTGGAACTCACTATGTAGTCTCAGGGTGGCCTCGAACTCATGGCAATCCTCCTACCTCTGCCTCCCAAGTGCTGGGATTAAAGGCATGCACCACACGCCTGGCTCCATGGAATATTTTTTAAAATCATGGAAGTTGTTAATAAAAAAAAAAAAAAAGGAAAAGCCAGGCGTGTGTGAGACCCTACCTTGAAAAACCAAAAAAAAAAAAAAAAAAAAAAAATTAAACAAAAGCATTTATTCATTTGATAGAGTAGGGGCCTACCAGGGTCTCTTGCCATTGTGAGAGAACTCCAGATACATGTAGCTTTATGTAGATACTGGGGAACTGAATACAGGCTTGCAGCTTTGCAAGCAAGCACCTTTAACCATGAGCCATCTCTCCAGACCCATCCATTTTTTTTTTTGAGGTAGGGTCTCACTCTAGCTCAGGCTAGCCTGGAACTCACTCTGTAATAATTCACAGTGATCCTCCTACCTCTGCCTCCTGAGTGCTGGGATTAAAGGCATGTGCTACCATGCCTGGCTTTTAGGACATTCTTAAACCAGCTTCATTCATTCTGCTGTCTGCACTCCTAAACCTGTATGGTATCAGGAAGATGGTGATGGAAGGGAAGAGCCAACAAGTAGATTTAAGGCCAAGGCCTTGGTTAATGATGCAAATGCTGTAAGAAGATAGTGCACAGGAGAAAGGGACACACAGAGCAGGGGGAGCAGGCATGCAGGTCCATGGGAGAGAGAGCACAGGACAGACAGAGCAGCTGACTGGAGAGATGGAAGGCCTAGCCAATTCCCAGCACTGCTCTGGCCTTGACACTGGTCTAGAGTGTTCTTGTTTATGTGTAAGCCACAGGAAACCAAACTGTTCTTATGACAGACTTGAGTAAGTTTGATCCACCTTCACCGGAGCTTCCATGGCTCCTGGTTTTCATTCTCTTCACAGTTGTGGTATCCCTTCCTGTTTATTCATAGGTCTCCCCATTAGCATGTCTTAGTCACCTCTATGATCATGGCACCTGGAGCTTTGTGGTACCTTGTAGGTGCCCATTAATGTTTGAATAAATATCTGCATTTTCCACAGTGACTCTTGTCCAGGCCCTAACCCACAGCTGTGGAATAAGCAGCAGAAAGTTTGAAAGATGGTGGGTCTTGAGAGGCTGATGCAGAAAGATTATGTAACAAGTTCCAGGCTAGCCTGGCCTACATAGTCAGATTATGTCTCAAGAAGCTAATCCCACTCCCCTAGAAAACCACAATCAGCCAGGTATAGTGGTGCATGCCTTTAATCCCAGTGCTCAGGAGGCAGTAGTAGGATCACCATGAGTTTGAGGCCAGCCTAGGCTGCAGAGTGAGTTCCAGGTCAGCCTGGGTTACAGTGAAACCCTGCCTCGAAAACAAAACAAAATAAAATAAAAAACCCACCACCACCAACAACAACAATTTTTATTCCTGCACTTCCTACCCCATAAGGAATACCTGGACCTGGACAGCTTTTTTTTTTTTTTTTTTTTTTTCAAGGTAGGGTTTTGTTCTAGCCCAGGCTGACCTGGAATTCACTATGTGGTTTCAGGGTGGCCTGAACTCACAGTGGTCCTCTGCCTCCCCAGTGCTGAGATTAAAGGCATGTATCACCATGCCCATCTGGACAGCTTTTTAAAAATACAGATCCTGGGCTGGAGAGATGGCTTAGCAGTTAAGATGCTTGCTTGTGAAGCCTAAGGACCCAGGTCCACCTCTCCAGATCCCATGTCAGCCAGATACAAAAAGATGAGTCATGCACAAGGTCACATATTCCTACTAGGTGGTGCAAGCATCTGGGGATCAATTGCAGCTGCTGAGGTCCTGGTACACCAATTCTCTCTCTCCCTAAAATACAAAATAATAATAATAATAATAATACAGAATCCCTAGCACCTGACTCTCCAAGCTCCTAGATAAGGTTTCTGGCTCACACCTGTAATCCAAGTATTTGAAAGGTAGAGGCAGGGAGATCAGGAGTTCAAGGCAAACCTTGACTACATAGTGTGCTTGATGCCAGTCTGAGCTACACAAGACCCTATCTCAAAAAAAAAAAACAAAAACAAAAACAAAAAAAAACAAAGGAACAATGAAATCCAGGCCTGGTGGCTAATGATTGTAATCCCAGCACTCAGGCTGAGGCAAGATCACAAGTTGGAAGCCAACTGCCAACCTTGTATACACAGCAAGACCCTGTCTCAAAAGTAGTAATAAAAACATATTTTTAAAAACCAAGGTGTTTTGGGCAGCAGGTGGGGGAATCACCAAACTATCACCTGTGACCACATGGGAGAAACAGGGAAGAGTGTCCCTACTCAAACCCAAGAGGGTTGGAGATGGGCAGACCCTAGGATCAGGTTGTGAAGGAGTTGGGCCCTGTATTGCTGCATGGTCCTTGCCAGGTGAAGCCCCCATGACCACCCCACCTGTCTCATTACTAGGTCTTTCTGGAGCAATGTGTGGTGGCACATGTCTTTAAATAGAGGATCACCATGACTTCAGGGCCACCCTGAGACTACACAGTAGTCTCATTCCGGGTCAGTCTGGGCTAGAGTGAGGCCCTATCTCAAAAAACAAAACAAACAAACAAACAAACTAGGTCTTTGCTGGCAAGAACTACATTAGTGTGACCTTGGCTCTGCTATGGGTGGTGATAGCATGTTTTCATTCCACATGGAGAAGGCAAAGGAGCATTCACATCCCCAGATGCACTCAACAGGAAGTGTCACCTACACAGAACAGCTTACTCAAAGTGTGCTTTGAAAGCAGGGTCCCCAGCCCTTCTTCCTGCAGACTTGTGATTCTGGGTACTAGTAGATGCCTGATCCTGTCTTTTTTTTTTTTTTTTTTTAATTTTTCGAGGTAGGGTCTCACTCTAGCCCAGGCTGACCTGGAATTCACTAAGGAGTCTCAGGGTGGCCTCGAACTCATAGCGATCCTCCTACCTCTGCCTCCCGAGTGCTGGGATTAAAGGCATGCGCCACCACCCCCAGGTTCTGATCCTGTCTTGAGCGATCAAGTCTGCAGATACAGAGCTGGCTGAAGATCAAGCAAAGGATGCTGGGATAGGACTGGGCAGGGAACACCGGATGGGGAAGCTGTCTGTACAGTGGCCAAAATGTCTCCAGCTGCAGCAAGGGTGTGTAGAAGATTATGTGACAGTCCCTAACCCAGCCCGGAACTAACAGTCTCCTCCCCCCACACAGGCGCCTTGGCTTGCCCCCACCCTGTCCAATCCTGCCAAAGCTCAGAATAACCCAGAGAACCAGACAGCAGGATGGCAGGGGCTCTGCTCAGCACCTTTCTTCTCTTGGGACTTCTAGGTAGGTACCAGGTGAACACACACACCAACTTGAAGGGAAAGAGGAAAGTCGGAGACCAAAGCATCAACTGAGACAGGATTTGGACCCCCAGGTGCAATATTGTTGGTTCAGGAGGCAGGCACCGAAAGACACAGGGCTCTGTGCAGACAGACCAAGATGGGCAGAGAGGAGCCTCTTGCTCTTGGTGTCCAGTGACCCTTCTCAACCCATTGCAGGCAGAAGTGAGGAGAAGAATGAAGAGCTGGATCTCTTTCACCATCTCTTCGACAATTACGACCCAGAATGCCGGCCAGTGACAGGGCCTGAAGACACTGTCGCCATCAGCCTCAAGGTCACCCTGACCAATCTCATCTCCCTGGTAAGATGCCTTTATCCTTATCCTGGGCCTAAAATCTCATTTCTGGCCCCAAATGTTGAGCTGTCCTGGCTCATTTCTGGTCCTGACTGCTGGCTCGATCATCCGCTTTCCCACGTGTAGAATGAAAAGGAGGAGACGCTTACTACCAGTGTCTGGATTGGAATTGTGAGTCAGATCTGGGGAGCAGTGTGAGCTCTTGCCCGGTGGACCCTCTTTTTTCCCAAAGTCTGGGAGCACCAAGTGAGAGGTGCAGAGCACATGTACTTCCACCTCCACCTTTTAGGACTGGCATGATTATCGACTCAACTTCAGCAAGGATGACTTTGCAGGCATAGAAACCCTGCGGGTTCCTTCAGAACTCGTGTGGCTGCCAGAGATTGTGCTGGAAAATAAGTGAGGACTGGCTGGGCTGCAGGGAAGTGGGCCTCCGGTGGTGGCGGTGGTGGTGGCAGTGATGGCGAGGGGTAGGGGTGGGGGTGGCCGGACTTGGTTGGAACAGGACGTGCAGACCTTTGAAAAGCTTGGTTTCCTCGAGCCCACAGCATCGACGGCCAGTTTGGCGTGGCTTATGACTGCAATGTGCTCATTTACGAGGGTGGCTACGTGAGCTGGTTGCCCCCGGCCATCTACCGCAGCACCTGCGCAGTGGAGGTCACCTACTTCCCTTTTGACTGGCAGAACTGCTCTCTCATTTTCCGGTGGGAAGTTACTCAGAAGCCCGGATTGTGAGGGGATGGGGCTAGATATGGAGGGACAGGTGGGGACCCTGGGGGAGGGGCCATTTTGTGGGGGCGGCTGAATAAGGCTTTGGAATGATGTGGAATGTGGGGGTCTGGAGCTGGGTTTGCAGTAGGGGTTCTCCCAGGCCTCATGACGCCAACCTGTAGTTCTAGCCGGTAGTCCCAGCTACCTGTAGGCATAAGGATCATTTAAGCCTTAGAATTCAAGACCAGTCTGGGCAACATAATGAGCCCCTGTCTCAAAACAGAACCAAAATGGGGCTGGAGAGATGGCTTAGTGGTTAAGCGCTTGCCTGTGAAGCCTAAGGACCCCGGTTCGAGGCTCAGTTCCCCAGGTCCCACGTTAGCCAGATGCACAAGGGGGCGCACGCGTCTGGAGTTCGTTTGCAGAGGCTGGAAGCCCTGGCGCGCCCATTCTCTCTCTCTCCCTCTATCTGTCTTTCTCTCTATGTCTGTCGCTCTCAAATAAATAAAATAAAAAATGAACAAAAAAAATTAAAAAAAAAAAAACAGAACCAAAATGAAGAAGGGGGTGGAAACAGACATGAAGCAGATATGGACAAGAGTGGAACCTTATTACCCCAGCATATCAAGCTTCTAGGGTGGGACCTGGGATACGTCCAAGCTTTTGACGTGGGGCTTGGCTCTGTTTCCACAGCTCCCAGACCTATAATGCTGAGGAGGTGGAGTTCATCTTTGCTGTTGATGACAATGGAGAGACCATCAACAAGATTGATATCGACACTGAAGCTTTTACTGGTGAAGATCTTTCTCCAACAAACAACAAAAACCACCTTGTATAAGTGGTCCAAAGAGGGGCTTACAGAGGGGCCTGCCCAAGACCAGACATACTAGGGATTGAGCAGCAACCCAGTTCTAACTTGCCCTTTTTTGAGCTCATTCTCATTGCCACACTAGTCCTTTTTTCTTCACTCGTGGTCTTTTCCATGCCCTCACCAGAAATACAATTTTCTGCTCGTACTGCCTCCATCCTAACAGCCCGTTGCCCAAGCAGCCTACCCTAGCTAGAGGTTTACCTTCCTATTGGGCCTGGAGTTTCTGCAGTTTGGTGAGTGGCTGGAGAGCAGGGAGGAGCGCTCAGCCCCACAGGTGGACTGACTGCACCTCCCGCCCTGCAGAGAATGGCGAGTGGGCCATCGACTTCTGCCCCGGGGTGATTCGTCGCTACGGTGGAGGCTCCGCTGACCACCCGGGGGAAACTGACGTCATCTACACACTCATCATCCGTCGGAAGCCTCTCTTTTACGTCATTAATATTATCGTGCCCTGCGTGCTCATTTCTGGCCTGGTGGTGCTCGCCTACTTCCTGCCGGCGCAGGGTAAGGAGAAGCTCCAGGCTCTGCCTTGCTCCCCGGGTCTGAGCCCACTTACACCGGGTGCTCCCTCCAGCCGGCGGCCAGAAATGCACCGTCTCGATCAACGTCCTGCTCGCGCAGACCGTCTTCTTGTTCCTAATTGCCCAGAAAATCCCAGAGACGTCTCTAAGCGTGCCACTGCTGGGCAGGTAACCTCAAATTCGTCCCTGCGGACCCGCCCCCCTCCAGCAAAGGTGGGGCAAATGTGGAGGGTGGAGCCGAGCGGGTAGCCGGACTGAGCCTCAGGCAGCCCGGGTAAACTAAACGACCCTGAGACTCACTGGCTGCCACGTCTCGTCCTGGGCTTTATTTGGACTCGGGTTGGGGTTGGGACAGTGATGGATTGTCTCGTTTCCCGTCACTGCTGTTGGACGCCACCTTGACGTCTCCTGAATCTCTCTGAGAGAACAGATCGACACAATGTCTCTCCAGTTCCGCCACCTCTGGCCTAAACCACACCCCCATAACCCGAGCGCTCGGGTTCCCCGGGGGATTCCCAGGCTCACCTGGCGTGGCGCAGGTTGGAAGGAGGACCCCTGCTGGCTCCGCCCACACAGGCATAGCCACGCCCCCTGGAGCAGGAGCCGGGCGCTCGCACCCGCGGCAGCTCCAGCTTGCAGAGTCCCCTGCCCGGCGGCTTGGGCTATCCGGGCCAGTGCTCCGCCTGGATCTCCAGCATCTGTGGCTGGGCCGGGCCCGCTGTCGCTGCTGTCCTGCAGCAGCCAGAGGGCGGAGATCTGCATTGAGGGTACAGGGGTTAGAGTCCCTGCTTTCGCTGCCCTAGCGCTCTCCCGCCTCTCTTCCATCCCTCCTCAGCAACCCAATGCCAGCGCTGCACCTCTAACAAGGTTGCCCCGAAGTTCATGATACTGGCCGCAGCTTCTCTTAGTACCAGCCCTAGGGTGGCCTGTTGGGAGGGCGGCTTCTCAGGTTCTTGCAGCTCTAGGGACTTGAAATCTCTGAACATCTGCTCCAGATATTCGTGGGCTGCGGCCATAGCGAGTTCCAGGGAAGACAGAAGTGGAGACTGTAGGGCCACCTGGAGGACCAGGGGTAGTGAAACTGTCAGGTCACAAGGCAAGGATCACAGCAGGGGGCGCTGGAGGCCTCGCCACAGGATCTGTGGATGCCGCCCTTGGGTGGGCTATATCCAGACCCTCACCTCGGTGGAACTGTGGAAGTGGTAGACCCACAGCAGGGTGTCCATACTGCTCGGTGTCCCCTTCATTGCTGCCACAGATGGTAAGAGGGGCAGAAGGAAGGGAGAGGCCACTGGCGTCGCCGAGAGGGAGCAGCTAGGGGTCATAAGCCACCCGTTGCCGAAAGGTGTGTTTGTGAGGTCAGAGAACTAATGGCATCTTCTGTGGTTGGAGTGGGGAAGTTGTGACATCAGAGAAGCCAGAATGCTGTGACATCATGCATTCTGGATTTCTTAGGTATCTCATTTTCGTCATGGTGGTCGCCACGCTTATTGTCATGAATTGCGTCATTGTGCTGAACGTGTCTTTGCGGACGCCCACGACTCATGCCACATCCCCGCGACTGCGCCGAGTAAGCGGGGCCAGACGAGGACAGCCCCGGGGTGGGAGGCGAGGCTTCGAACTGATCCCAGCCCTGACCCCAGGTTTTATTGGAGCTGCTGCCGCGCCTCCTGGGCTCGAGCCCACCCCCAGAGGCTCCCGGAGCTGGCTCGCCAACTAGGCGGGCGTCGTCTGTGGGCATTCTGCTCCGCGCCGAGGAGCTCATCCTGAAAAAGCCGCGGAGCGAGCTAGTGTTTGAGGGGCAGAGGCACCGGCAGGGAACCTGGACTGGTGAGCGGTGTCCTTTGTGGACCAAGGGGCACCTGCAGGGAGGGCATTCTAAATGACCCAGCCTCCGTATCGCCCTGCCAGCTGCCCTCTGCCAGAGCCTGGGCGCTGCTGCCCCTGAGATCCGATGCTGTGTGGATGCTGTGAACTTCGTGGCTGAGAGCATGAGAGACCAGGAGGCCACTGGAGAGGTGGGTTAGGAACCAGGGGTAGTAGGGTGAGGCGCTACAGGGGACCGTCCTCCTCCCTCCTGTGCCCTAGATTTTGCAGCTGTTCCTGTAGGAACTGCTTGTAACACACCTTCTGCAGGAGGTGTCTGACTGGGTGCGAATGGGCAAGGCCATTGACAACGTCTGTTTTTGGGCTGCTTTGGTGCTCTTCAGTGTTGGTTCCAGCCTCATCTTCCTTGGGGGTTACTTCAACCAAGTGCCTGATCTCCCCTACCCGCCATGTATCCAGCCTTGAGCCTGTGCTGATGCTCATTTCAACCCCCTTAACTCCACAAGTCAGTTGGTTTTGAAGATAAGCTGCTGCTTATATTGTAATTGTGATCCCTTTCTACTGCTCACAATAAATGTTTTGTGAACTTCCCAAGAGGAGTTTTATGTGGAGAGGTTGGTAAGCCTGGCCCCTGGGCGCGGTCAGCAAAAGTACAGTGTGGATGGCTTGGGCAGATCCTCGATGCCAATCTTTCAGAAGGCCAAACTTGCCAATTTGTTTCAGTCTTGTTGACATCTCCCAGCCCAGAAGGCCTGACTTGTAAAGCAATGTTTTTACCCAGTGACAGCCAATTAGGGGACCCTTTGCAGGTCCTGAACACAGATAGGGACACTGGAGTCAACAAGTTCTGTTCTTCTCTGGCCTGGCCCTTCCTCAGCCATGTCCTCTATGTTTTTTGAGCCCAAACCCTACCCCACCCCCATGAGACCAATTGCAGATTCCTCCCCAACCCTTTCCCTCACAACTCTGCAGGCTCTTCCTGACTAGCACCCAGGACTATGAGAGAAAACAATAGTATGGGGCCTGAAATGGTGGGAGCTGGTTGAATTGTCTTTATTAACAAATGGAATATCCAAGGCCACTACATTGAGGAGGAAATAAGGGAAGGAAGAGAGGACTACTTGCTGCTCACACTATATACAGATGCAAGCAAGAGGGTTCGGAGGATGAAAGCTCCGAGTTCTCTCCTTCCACTAGGGAAAGGGAGAGGCTGGAAAAAACAGGGACTGGAAAGGGGAATGTTTTGGCTGGCGGGGTCCCTCCTCCATTCCCTGGGGCTTGGGGGGAGGGGAATCATTAAAGTGCTTTCAGAAAATGAGGAAATGGTCCCTGCCCATGGAGTGGCTGGTGACCCCCCTAGAACCTAGGGCCCAGTAACCCCCCCAGAGTCTGGTACATTCAAGGGGGGAGCCGGCTCCCCTGACGTGCAAATAAAGGGGTCCAGGACCCTGCCCAGTCAGCAGCAGTGGGGTAAGGGGTCTAAGCCCCAGACATTCTCCTCTTGAGTGGAGAAAGGAGGAGAGGCAAGACCCACTCAATTCCTGGTAAGGGGAAGCTGTGTCACACCCCAGAAATTGGGGACAGGCACAGTTTTGAGGAGAACATGTTGGGGAAAAGGATGGTCACGTGATCACAAAAGCATCAGGGATCAGAGGTCACGTTCCCAGCAGGCTCCAGTGAATCAAACCAGTAAAAGCAAAAGCCCAAGGAGGGGAAAATGGGTCAGTCTGGGAAGTCTGGCCGTGGAAGGGCATCTAGGTCCATGTAGGGGCAAGCCCCAGCCCCAGGGCCCCTTCACCAGTTCATGATGCAGTTACGGTTCAGAGTCATGAAGTAAACTTGGCTGCTGCCTCCAGAGCGAACTGAGGCAAAGAACACCTGGGTGGAATAGGAAAAGATATTACCTAAGGGCTACTGTATGGAGTGGAGGTTCTCAATTAACTGGGAGGGAAAGAGGAAGAGAAAGAAACCACAGAATGAAAATCAGTGGGCCTACCCCACCCACAAAGAAATGCAAAGGTATGCTACCAGATAACTGTAGTAAAGGCAGCAGAACCATTCCCAGATCCCTGTCCAGGCCCAAGGGTCATGGGCGCCTGCTCAACACAGGGGCTTGGCTTCATTTGGTGGACAAAGAACCTCGTACCTTGTCATTTCGCTCACACAGAAACTTGAGCCTCTGGGCCCGTTTGTGCATGAAGACCCCATCCAAGTGGCCTGTCTCCACAGAGCGGATCTCAATGGCTTTCTCACCCCAACCCATTATCTGGTTGGAGCAGATGTAGGCTGTGGGGAGAAAGTGGTGGAAGGGCTGTAAGCAGCCTGTGGTCTTGGGCCACCCTGGGGCAAGTAGCTTGGAGAGCAGCTCCAGACTCACCTACAGAAGTGGGCATCTCTCCCCATTGTAGCACCACATCCTTAATGATCCGCCCATATGTGTTGACATAGACACCTTCATCCTCGTAGCAAAGGAGCATCTCCATGCCATCAGTGTTGGGGAGGAAGATGATGGCATGGGGTGTGATCTGGCTCTGGATCTGGGGAGAAGGTGGGCTCGGTCCTCATGTCTGATGCCCAGACTAGGTGGTCCCACTCTCTCCACAGCCCTGCCAACTCACATGCACAGGGATGTAGATGTCATAGCTATTCCCAGAGTCTACATCCACAGCATGAAAGCCAGCACTGGAGCCATAGATGACCTTGAGTCGCTGTCCCTCCTCTACTGTTAGGTCCACTAGCAGAGGGCGGTGAGGGAGGTCGGCAAAGGACTGAGGTAGAGAGAAGGTTCAGTGAGGAGCAGGTGGAGGAGAGGAGACTTAGGGTAGTACTGGGTGCTGAGGCTGGGGTTACCTTGAAGGCCATGAACTTGTGGTAGGGCTTGGGAGCCCAGGCATACACCTCCACAGAGTTCTTCAGGGCAATGACCAGGAACTTAATACGCTCATATTTCACTAGGGGCAGGAAAGAAGAGGGATGCAGGGATTTCCCTTCTCAGGCTGTAGGCATGCCCCTTTCCTAGGTCTTGTCACCAAGCCACCTCAACCCCAGACCAAGGCTCCCGGGCTCTAAGGAGCTCCTAGTGTTTAGCCCAGACTTCATTTCTTCCTATTGTGACATTCTCACCAACTCGGTAGTGTCCACAGCCCTCCATGTCCCCTACGGTGGTCCAGCCCTGCTTCTTCTCCACTTCTGGGTCATTGTGCAAAATCTTGTTCCGAAGCCAGGACAGGTAATATACCCGCAGTTTGTTCCTTTTCCCTGAAGGACAAACACATACACACTAGCATCTTGGTCATAGGCCCAGTTGCTGCCTCCCCGCAATGCTGTCTGTATACCACAGATTAAGTGCAGCCCCACATTTTGGTTCCTGGACCAAGGCTGCCCTCCTCCCAGGCTGAAGATGGTGAGAAAACCAGAGTCAAAGCCTTACCCTCAAACTGCAGGCATACCTGAGATAGTGATGAGCAAGTTGAGCCCTTCTAGTACATCCATTTGCTGGAAGCGCCGCCGCCCAATGAGTCCATACACTTTGCCCTGCCCACTTCGGTCCAGCAACATCAAGCCATTCTCTGTGCCCACCAGGAGGTTGACCCCTACAACAGGAGCCCTTGGGCAGGTCAGTGAGAGAGCCTGGCCCTCTTCTGACCAGGAGCATGGGGCCTATGCCAGACCTTTTTTAGGCTCCCCAGCCCTGGCTTACCCCAGAGGGCTGCACAGAGGATCTCTGAATTGAATCGCTTCTTGTACTTCCGAATCTCGGGAGTTTCACTGTGAGCCCGGGTGTTGGTAGGATTCACGTTGACCACAGAGCCCTTCCTCACATCATACTGCAGCTGATCAAGTCGACCACCTTCTCCTCCCACCAGGGCTGCCAGGAAGAAGAGGAAGGTGGGCTGTAGCTATCTCAATGTCTGCTTTTATCCCATACCCCTACATCTGGTCTTGGTGTCTCAGAATACTCAGAAAGGAAGGGAAAGACTGTAGGAACAGGGAGGAGATAAGAGAGCTTTCACCTTGAAGCCAAAAGGCCTAGGTCAAATCCTACTTCTGCTACCCATCAGTTCAACTTTTGCCCACTCTGAGCATCAGTCCTTGTCCAGAGTCTCAGAAGCCATCCTTTGCATCTGTGCCAGGGCAGGAACTAAGGCCCAAGTAAGACACCCATGCTAGCACCTGGCAAAGCCACATCCTCATGGCAGATCTATCCTCCTGTCCTCACCTGTGATGGGGATAGTGTCCCCACTGCCTCCAGGCTGGTAGATGCCTAGATCCACAAACATGGTGAACGAGCTCTTGCCAGGGGCCTTTACCAGCCCATGAGACTGGTACTGTGGAAAGGAGGGGCAGCAGTTAGAAAAACAATGTGGCCCCAACCTGTAGCCCTGGTGCTCTATCGCTCCCAGGCTTCAGGTCCCCATGGAGAAGCTTACAATATCCTGCCCATCTACCACATTGCTCTCACAACACTTTGGGTTCTCCTGCTCACTCCCAGGGTTCTTCTTTACCACAGACCTGTCAGTCCACTTACATCACTACTTCCATCCTTTGAGGGAGGGCTTTGACCTTTGGTATTCTCAGTGGGTGAGTGGCTGGGCTGCACCACATCTGGCAGGTTTGTGTAACCATTGCTATCAGCATGCAGCAGACTTCGCTCCTCTTCAGGAGTCTGTAGAACAGAGTGAAGGGTCAGTGCAGGCTGCAGAGGGATGCTGTAGTCATGGGCAAGGGAAAAGAGACCCACTCACACGCTGAACCACCATGGTGCCACCCCCGTATGGGGGCTGGGTCCCAGCTATCTCCTCGACATCATGAACCACCATGGTGCTGATGCTGTCTGTGTCTCCATCACTGCTATGGGAGAGAAGAAGGTGGGGTCCTCCAGGTCTTGCCTGCCACACAAGTGCCACAGGAGGCTGATGACAGCCAGGGAGACTTGGGTTTTCAGCCTCTTCAAAAGCCTTCACAGAGCTGAGGTGTTCCCTACATGGCACTCAGGGCAGGCTGGTGAAGAGGCAGACACCTGAAAGGGTCCCCTGATAGCTGGCAGAACAGTAGAAAGCTAGCACCTAATCTTGTTCTGTACAGAACAGTGGCCACTTTCCCTCAGACTTGCCACAGTCCCACTCCCTACTCCTGACCCCTTCCTCTCCTTGTCCCCTGGAACACCCCATACCGGCCCCCGGGGGTGTCTCTGCTCCCCTCTGATGGCTCGCCATCGCCTTCTTCCTCATCATCTTCACTACTTTCCACCTCCTCACTGGATGAGGAATAGTCCATGGCCTTCTTGGGAGGCCGGGGAGCATCATCCAGGGTCCGCTCTTTCAGCAACACAAAATCCTGCAGGAGAGAAGAGGAGGTGTGTGGGGAGGCAAAGGCAGCACAAAGGGTGCCAGTATTGATTGAGGCAGGGAACAGGAGAGGGCGCCCATAGCAGCCCCTCCTCACTAACCTCACCAATTGCTCGCTTATAGCTCTGGGAAGGGCAGCAAGGGAAGAAAGGCAGCCAGGAGGAGGAGGCAGGAGAGAGGTTCAGAAAGGTTAGTGATATAAGGTGTGCTATGTGAAATCCATGATTCACCCCCCATGAGTCTTCCTCTCACAGGCATTAATGAAGGCCTGGCCAGATACCCAGTACCCCATGGCTCTGAAGGCTCTACATCCCACCCCTAGGCCCCACCAGGACAAGGCATAGCCATGCCCAACACCAGATAACTCACTGCGGGCCGGCCTGGCCGTGAACGGTGGTCTTCAGGCTTGGCTTTGCTCCCAGGGGAGAGCACTGGGGAGCTGTCCAGTTTGGTAGAGGCTGGGCACAACATGGTGGGAGAAGGTAAGTTAGTGATACCTGTACAGGGTGGCCTCTAACCCCCAAATCAACACCATGACTCATGCCTGCCCAGGTCCCCTTAGCTCCTGTGATATTCTGTTTCAAAGCTACAATGTGCTTTGCCTTTAGTGGAGAAGATGGGGTCAAGGCCCAGTACAGGCCTGGATCCTGACTAACATACCTCCCACACGGCTTCGGTTTCGCTCCAGTGAGCCAGCCTGGGGAAGGTGCCCATGAGAGGCTGGGAGGACACTGTCTGAGCGTTCCCAGCCAGGGTCACTTCTCCTGAGGTCAGGGTTACTGTGAAGGGGCAGAGTTAGTGTTGGAGAGACATGCTCCCTTCCCTGCAGTGTCAACTTGCAGTGTAGAGGGCGCCATCACCAGGGGAAAGCAGGTGGCATAAGTGAGAGGTGAGAATGAGGGGGGACAACTCCATTACCTAGAGGCGTTGGGTGGACCAGGGGGCTGAGCCGGGGGCCCCGGAGGCTTGGGGGTGCCCCGCTCTGCCCGCCTCTGCAGATAGATTTGCCAGGCGGAGTTGCTGCGAGGTCTGTGGAGGGAGCACAGGGTGCCGGGGCGGGTGGCGGTGGTGCAAGAGGGGGCTATGGTGACTGGATTGGGATATGCCCACCCCTAAGTGGGTAAGCTGGTAAAATCCTCTACCTTTCCTACTTTCTAGGCTGCCAGCCAGCCCCACCCAGGGTTGTGTACCTGGCACGGACAGCCTGAGCTGGCCGGGACCCTCCAGACCCACTAGTGTTAAGGGCAGTGGCAATAGACGAGGTCCTCTGAGGCACCTGCAGAAAAGGAGGTCAGTGTCAGGAGGTCAGTGTCAACCCTGTTGGGTATGTCATGAATACCTAACACTTGCTGTCACTCTGAGGTGCATCCCTCAGCATTTAAGGAGAAGCAAACAGGTTCAGAGAATTTACTGAGTACATTCAAGTGAGAAGCTGTGATATGGTAGCGTTGGGATAAGGTTGCCCCTTAGATGCTGAAGCACATTTTCAATATCTATACTCACCAATGGGATGGAGGTGACAGTTGTGTCTTCTCACCCTCTGGGTGGCTAACCCTTGCAGGGAAAGACCCCTATGGCTGCCTTTTTTTTTCCTTCCCACTTGGAACCCTCTTTTTCTGGTTCCAGCAGGGTTATCATTACCTTGGGTGGAGCCTCATTTTCTGGCCGGACCCAGGCCGGAGGGTTTGGGCTGGGCCCTGGCCCTTCAGAGGTGGGATCTGAGTTCTGACGGATGACAGCTCCTCGGGCACTGGGTGTGGTAGTGGATGTGGGGATAGCAGGGTCAGGGTCCTGGGAAGCTGGGAAGGCAGCCAGGTTTCGAGTAGGTTGGTCCTGCAGGGATTGGGATCGGGGCACAGGTGCTGCATATGGCTTCAGTGGGACTCGGTGTGCCACCAGGCTCTGCAGGGAGAGAGACCAGGAAGGGTGTGCTGTCTGTTTCATGGCATATCTCCACTTTCCAGTTGGGGTCTGGGCTAAGAATCACAGTCATTACTTGTCCCTTCTCTCATCAAAGAACAAGTGTTTCCTAGAGTCTGAAAACAGGTAATAAGTAGGAAGAAACATGTAGAAGAAGCAAGCAGGCAATTGCTCACATACTCTGTGCTCCATGATCATGCCCAAGCCCTGAGTGAACATGCCTATGCATGTTTTTGTGGACACAGCTGTGGACTCTGGGGCCTGGGGTCTGAGTGAGGGTACCTGTATATGGGGAAAGACTCACCTTGTGTGGTCCTTCCTGGGGCTCCACAGGCCTCTGCATAGGAGGAGTTTGGGAAAGAGGTCCTGGGGGGGCAGGAGAGGCCTGGGGGGTAGGGGGCTCTGGGCCTGTACTGCTCAGCTTGGTCTTGGCCAAGGGAGAGTTCTGCTGCTTATTCATCCTTGTTCTCTCCTCCACCTATAAGATGAGGAGTTTGGTGAAGCAGGCCAGTTATTTCCCCTGGTGTCAAACCTGCCCCAACCACTCCAGACTTGTAGCCTGTGCTCTTTTCCTTCTTAGTGCCCACAATTTCAGATCAGTTGCTTTTCATAATTTCCAGAACTCAGGCAATGAAACTGGCAGGATGAATTCTTAGACAAGAAGGCCATGAGTACCTCTCGGGCCCAGGCTGGTTTGTCAGCAGGATTAATGCCCCGGCCATAATGATACAGGGGCTTCCTGTCCCCAGGCAGGATTTGCTGCTGCTGCTGTTTCTGGAGCTGCTGCTGCTGCTGTTGCTGCTGCAGGGACTTGAGGTAGGCATGCTCCTGCTGCAGCTGCCTCTGGAGCCGCTCTGACTGCCGCTGCTCCTCTAGCTGCTTCCGCTTGTATTCCTGGGCCCAAGGGTAGGGAGAGAGGGCTCAGCAGGGTGCAGTCCTGGGAGTTAGAGCAGGCATGCCCTTTCTTTCTTCCAATTGCCTAGACAGAAGCTGCTTCCCTGATGTCTTGGGTAAGTCCCTTCCCCTGAAGTGTCCCCATCCCAGTTCAGGAAAGTAGCTGTGGGTGGCATCTTCCTGGAGGACGCTGAGGGACCCCGTTACCAGCAGCAGGGCCTGTTCCTGGAGCAGCTGTTGCTGAAGGATCTCGAGCTGTCGCTGCTCCTCCTCTAGCCTGTGACGAATATATTCCTGGGGGGCGGGGGTGGGGGCACAGGGCAGGAAAAGGGAGAGGGGGAGGCAGCAGAGGAGGGCAGCAGCAGCGGCGAAGGGAGGGAGCAGCAAGGGGAGGATGATGGGCAGCAGGAAGATGACCCCCAGGGGGCAATGAGGCACATGTAGGAATAAGAGGGCACAGGGGACAAGGAGGAAGCAGTGAGTACCATGAGGGACAGCAAGCATCCCAGGGAGGAGTCGGGGTGGGTAGAGAGATGGGGGATGAAGGCACAGAGACAGGAGGACAGGGAGCAGGGTGGGAGGTTGAAGGGTGGGAGAAAACAGAGAGAAAGAGTGAAGCTAGAAAAGATAGGAGGAATCTAAGGGCAGGGGAGCGAAGGGAACAGGGCACAGGGGAGCAGGGAAGGCAGGCAGCAGGAGCAGGAGGAGGGTGGACCAGGTATACAGGGAGGGCAACCAGGGAGGCGGGTGTGTGCGCATGTGCGCTGGTGTTAGTACCTGCTCCCGCTCGGCCTGACGCCTTTCTTCCTCTCGTCTCAGGGCCTGCATGTCTTCCAATCGCCGCTGCTGTTCCTTCTCCTGCAGCTTCCGCTGCTCTCGCTCTCGCCGCTGTTGCTGTGGACCATGATAACTGGTGGGCTTAAGGACCATGCCAGATACTAAGACAGCACAGTCTGGAAGGGGGTACCTTTCCATGGAGAGCTGAGACAAGTGCTTGCTAGGGATGGTGGAGAGTTACACATTTATCCCTACCCCTAGTATCAGAGCCATGCCCAAGAGCCTGGTTTATTTGAGCAGCTGTGGGCACGGAGCTATATGGCCCCTTGCAGTGGGATGAACTGGACGATACTTTGCTCTCTATCCACTGCCCCACCAGATAACAGGAAAAAAAAAATAGTGGGCGCTAGTGAAATTTTTGGCCACCAGAGGGCACTAGGTGGCCATGCACAGAAAAGCAACCTTTAGATTTAAGGAACCCTCTTGAACAGAGCCTACCCCCAGACCACCACAATTTAAAAAAAAAAAAAAAAAAAAAAAAAAGCCATAGCCTGGGGCTGGAGAGATGGCTTAGCGATTAAGGTACTTGCCTGCAAAGTCAATGGACTCAGCTAGATTCAATTCCCCAGTACCCACATAAAGCCAGATGCACGAGGTGGCCCATGTGTCTAGTGTTCATTTGCAGTGGCTAAAGACCCTAGTGTATCCCTTCCTCTCTCATAAGTTAATTTTAAAAATTATCTTTAGGGCTGGAGAGATGGCTTAGTGGTTAAGTGCTTGCCTGTGAAGCCTAAGGACCCTGGTTCAAGGCTCGATTCTCCAGGACCCACATTAGCCAGATGCACAATGCGTCTGGAGTTTGCAGTGGCTGGAGGCCCTGCACACCCATTCTCTCTCTCTCTCTCCCTCTTTCTCTCTCTGTTGCTCTTAAATAAATAAAGATAAAAAAATCTTTAAAAAATACCTCAAAAATAAAATAAATAAATAGAAAGAAAGAAAGAAAAGAAGGAAGGAAGGAAGAAAGGAAGGAAAAGGCAGGCAGGCTGGCAGGAGGGACAGATGGACACATGCATGCACATACGTATAGCCCAAGGGCCCTCACACTTGAAGAACTCTGATGAGACTGCTAGGCTTACCCAGGAGCCATACACCTTGTTGAAAGCACTAGCCTTTGTCACTCATCTCTTTCTTAAAGAAAACCACAGAAGACTCTTCTGTACTAGGCTTTCTTGAAAATTCCATTTTGTTCCAAAAACAAGGACCCACTTTGGGGAGCAGCAGATGGTGTGGGTGCTGGGGCCTGTTGCTTCCCAGACAATTTTGTTATCCAGTTATGAACACTAAAAACAAAAGCTAATACAGATCTCTCTATACACATACATATTTTATATTATTTTACTTCAGACAGGGTTTTATGTATTCCAGACTGGCCTCAAACTCACAATCTAACTGAGGATGACCTTGAATTTCTGACCCTACTATATCCCCCTCCCAAGTGTTGAGATTACAGGTGTGCACCTCCACACCTGGTTGCGTGTAGTACTGGTGAACCCAGAGTTCCATGCACGTGCCACCACCTCCTGAGTGCTAGAATTAAAGTGTGAGCCATGTACCTGCTTCTAACACTTTAATTAGTAATATAATAAATGGAAGACTATTTAAACATAAGATCCTCCTTAATTAAAATGTATTCCTTCTATCTACCTCTAATTAGTTCAAAATAACAAGACTGTACTTTATAAAAAAAAAAAAAGCAAAACCAAAATACAGGTAAAGAAGGACCTCTGAAAGAGCCCTTTCATGCTCAGAGCATGTGACAGAAGCAGATGCACTTGCACACAGACTGAAGGTACATGGGTCTAGACAAGTCCAAAGTGGAGGTTTGTTGCACCACTAGAGACAATAGGAGAGTCATAACATGGAAATAGCTGTGGCTTTTCAGAAATGGCTCTGCCCATTGGGCTCCTGATATACAACCATCCACACAGGGTGGCACAGACAAAGCAGTGGCCAGAGACTTTCCACAAAGTCTGAGAGAGTTCTGGGGCTGGGGTGGGAAGGCCTGTCTCACTTCCTGTTCTCCCTGCTGCCTTGGTGGCTCCAGGGATCAGCTTGGCCTGAGCCAGTCTATAGGGCAAGGAGGCCTCACCTCCTCAACACGCCGCCGCTCCTCCTTCTGTTCCTCTATGCGGCGCTGCCGCTGGTGCAGCAGGTGTTTGATGTGTGCCTCAGGGTCTCGCTGCTGCTGCTGCTGCAGCTGTTGCTGCTGCTTTAAAGCCTCAGAGTTGCTCTTATTCTCTTGCTGGAGCCGGAGGAATTCACGACGTAGCGTGGACTCCCCAGGCACGTTCATGATGGAGCTGGGTCAGGGTGGCACAAAGGGGCATTGAAGTCAGAATCTGGGAAAGCCTGCCTGAATGACTGCTTCCAGTAAGCCATATACTCTGCCTATGACCATTCCTAGGGATCTCAATTTGTCTATTTTTCTACCCACCCACCCAATTCTTTTTTGTCTGTTTGTTTTCTTGAGGTAGAGTCTCACTCTAGCCCAGGCTGACCTGGAATTCACTATGTCGTCCAAAGCTGGCATCAAACTCATAGTGATCCTCCCACCTATACCTTCCAAGTGTTAGGATTATAGGTGTGCACCATAGCACCTGGCTCCACCCAGTTTTTTTTTTTTTGAGACAGTTTCTGCTATGCAACCCAAACTGTGCCCACCTGTTCCAGCCTCCCATATGCTGGGATTACGGTGTGTACCACCAAACTTGACTTCTGTCTGATCTTTGGCCTTATCTTCTTTTAAGATTCCAGCTCATATACTCACTTCAGCACTCAATCAGAACTTCTCCTCACTTCTTGTTTGTTCATTCATTCATTCAGTCATTCATTCTATTCTTTGGTACATAGGACTAATATGGGCTTCTACCTGTGTGCCTTCACTTGAGAGTCTCCAAAGCCAAGGACCACTGTTGTACCCTCAGACAACAGAGGACAGTCCCAACCTCCAACCTCCACCTGCCAAACATACCTTGGCTCTCCTTCCTCTCCATGGCTGTCATCTTCCTCTTCACTGCCACTGTACTCATATTCTGTCTCCTCTGCAAGGGGAGGTCACTGCTGCTTCTCTACCCAGTGCCCCAGACCCCACCCTGGGCTAGGGAAACCTTAGCTGGGGATGACCAAGGTCTCTCTAGTGACTGAGCATGAAGTGTCGAACCCGATTCCCACCCCTGAGCAATGGGAGACAGCAGGTTTCAGCCTGAACATAGATGGGCAGATGTGAGGCATATGCTCTAAATGAGATTTCTGTGAGGATGTGTAAACGCCATCCTCACTCAAAAGGCTGACTTGAATCAGGTGGTAAAAAATCCTGAAGCTAGAAACTCAACAGTGATCTCCTTGGACAGGGAGATGTGTAGGGGAAGGGACTGCAAAAGGGAGCCCAGAGGACTCAGGATTGCAGAGGAGATAGGGTATTAGTGTCTCCTAAGACCCTCCACCTCCCAAATGCCCACTGACCTTTCTCACCGCGCTTCTTCCGAGAGCGGTCAATGTGGTCCTTGAGCTGGATGCGGACCTGCCGTTCTGTGGGCTGGTCTCGGATGAAGGGAAACCTGAGTAACTGCTCTGTCGGTGGGCGGCTCAGGTAAGTTTTGATGAGACACGTGTCAATGAAGTCAATGAACTTCTTAGACCTGGAAACAGTGGTGGGTCATACTGGGAGGGCCCTTGGAGGGGCTAACAGTAATTTATTCCTGAACCACTTTGACTTCCCTCCTAGCTTCTGCAAATTCCAACCCCAGTTGCTGCCCACCATTCCCACACCTTTTCCATGGTACAGATCAAAGTCTGTATACAAAGGAGTTTCTGGGGATGGTCCGGCCCCCAGATCTTCCTTCCCAGATTCCAAATCTTCAAGACATACCATTTCTTGGACTTGAGCCTAGGGGGAGGGTTCCGAGGGATGAGGAAGAGGGCTCGCATGGGGTGCATGTCACACAGAGCTGGGACACAGAAGAAAACACCACGGATCTTCTTCAGACTGGGGCTCAAGGACATGGCCTCCTAGAACCACCTTATCCCTACAGCTATTCCTTTGGCCCTCTTCTCTCCCATCCTATACAGAGCAGATTTAGCACTTACGGGGGGCTCCCTCTGCCATTTCGATGGCTGTGATTCCTAGAGACCAAATGTCACTCTAAAAAAGAAAAGGGATAGGTAAGTAGTCCTGATAATAGCACATTATTTACCTGTCAGTTTTGGCTTTGTCAAGACCTTCCTGGTCTACAACCCTTCCTGAGGTTTCTGCCCTCCAATCATCTCACCTTTTTACCTTTTTCCCACCCATACTAATCTTGCCATAAAACTGCCCCTCCCCCACCCACCATGAATGGTCTTGCTATAGCCCAGGCTGACCTGGAATTCACTATGTAGTCTTAGGCTGGCTGGCCTCTAGCTCACAGCGACACTTCTACCTCTGCCGTCTGAATACTGGGATTAAAGATGTGCATCACCACAGCCGGCAAAAAATTTTTTTTGTTTTAATTTGGAACAAGGTCTCACTATGCAGCTTGAGAGGGCTTCAAACATGTGACCTTCCTGCTCTGGCCTCCCAAGAGCTGGGATTACAGGCATGCTTCGCATTTCTGGCTGCATGTCATAGTAAAATAGTTCCATCCTTCACTGCTTGTACGCCACCACATCTTGTTTTTGTTCCCTACATTTCACGTCTACACTTATAACCTACCTATCATCCCCACCTCATTTCCTGCCTTGTGTGGCCCCCATATTGCTGCTTTCCCATTCCATACCCTGTAATCATAGGTGGCATCAGGGTTCTCATCACAGGCGATGACTTCTGGGGCCATCCAGTATGGGGTCCCAATGAAAGTGTTCCGCCTGCCCACAGTGCGGTCCAGCTGAGCACTCACTCCAAAATCGACTGTGAGATGTGGGGGAGGGGTCAGCACAGGGATCTGCTCCTTTGCAGCATGCATGCCACTGCATGCATTCATATTCCTGGTCCAAGGCAGCGGAGGCCCTGTTCCTACCTGGGCACTTCAGCACCCTCTTCTGCCCGCCCCATCAACACCCTGGAAGAATCTGACCTGGGGTGTCAAGAGTCAGCATGACAGGCAGGAGGGGTCATGATGCCCCATCTATGTCTCAGGGGGAGACATAGCACCTGGACCTTCCCTAATGGGTGGTAGGTGAGAAGCTTCTCAGGGGAGTTTCAGCAGGAGGCCAGAGTCCCAGGGCAGAAGATGGGAGAGGGAATGGGCCTCCCCAGCACACAGGCAGTTGGACCTATGCCACAGGAGGAAAAGGGGGCCCTATCTCTGTTTAGGCAGTGAGAGGGCCTCAGAAGGAACCAGCGCACCTAACTTGACCTCGGCATTCTCTGTCAGCAGCACATTCTGCCCCTTGATGTCTCGATGGATCACCTTGTGGGCATGGAGATGGGCAAGACCCTGGGACAACAGATAATCAGCCGGAATGTCAGAGGGGGTATGAAGAGCAAGAGGTGGAAAGGGATTGTGGAGAGGGGGGTCTACCAGTCTAGATAAGGGTGGGACTTAAGGTGTAGATCCTCTCCACTCAGAGCCTAAGTACTGGCTGATCTCTCCTGGGGAAAAGCCTCCTCAAGGTGGTGGCTCCTAGTGAGTGCCCAGCAGCTGCAGGGTTACAAATGGAGAAGCAGCAAAGCCCAGAAACTGGTTTAACTGTTCTAGCAGCCTGAGAATCCCTAAGACAGGGGCCCTATCTCCACCCCATTCCTATTGGGCTAGCTGCATTTTTCTCAGGTACTTCATCTCCTAGTGAGGAGTGGTCAGCGCCCATGGAGAATCTAGCCAGGGGGGGAAGGGGGGCAAGAGGTGAGTAGAAGGGGGCCTCAAGCTCACCCTGAGAATCTCCCTGCAGATGTAGGCAATACAGTCCTCTTTCAGTGCGTTTCCTTTTGTGTTCTTTACCAGGTCAGTCACTGAGCCAGCACCACAGAACTCCATCACCAGCTATAGTCCCGGAAAGGCACCACAAGGGAAAGTATCTGTCAGGCAAAGCTCTTGACCCCAGCCAGATCCCTAGAGGAGCTTCAGAGGTTTAGGGGAGCAGACAGCAGGGGCTTCATGACCTCCTAAGAGGCCACAGGAGTTCTTGAGGTTGGGAGAAAAACAGGAACATAGTGGGGAAGAACTGGCAGGGTGAGGCCAAGTCCATAGCAGGAGTCCAAAGAATCTTGAACTTGCCAACCCAACGATGCAAGTGTATCATTCTTCCTGAGGAAGGGTCCAGTGCTTTCATTAGATCCTCGCTGGGACCTCACCATTGCTCTAGAGTAAGGGTTGGCAAACTGGGGTGAGCCAAAGCTGCTTTTGTATAGGCATGAAGCTGGGAATAGTTTTTGTAAGAACATGTGTGTGTGGTGGTAGGGATCAGACCCAGGGTCTTGAATATGTTAGGCAAGTATCCTACCACTTGAGCTATAACCCCAGATTAGTTTTTATAACTTGTGATGATTGGGGAAAAAATAATCAAAAAAATCCTATTTCATAATCATATGAATCGTAAGAATCATATTTCATATGAGAATAACAAAATTTTAGCAGTCTAAATACAGGTGTTTGAGCCACACTCATTATGGCTTTGATTATTTATTTATTACTTTTGTCTTTTCAAGGTAGGGTCTCACTCTAGCCCAGGCTGACCTGGAATTCACGATGTGGCCTTAGGGTGGCCTCAAACTCACAGCAATCTTCATACCCCTGCCTCCTCAGTGCCGGGATCAAAGTTGTGTACCACCACAAGTTGCATGGAGTTGACTTTTTGAGTTGGGGTCTTCCTATGTACCCTAGGCTGGCCTCCAACTCAAGATCCCCTTGCCTGAGCCTCCTAAGTACTAGAATGATTATAGGTGTGAGCCACCACATCCAACCAGCCATTCTCATGTGTTTACATGCTACCTATTGCTGCTGCATGGCACATCAGCAAAACTGAGTAATGGTGACATAAAAAAAAACAAAAAACCCTAAAATATTTACTATTTGGCCCACCACAGAAAAGGTTCATTATCAGATGCAAGAAGGGGCCTGAGAATTGGTGAGTCTAGGCACTGCCAAAGGTAACTTGGGAAGCCTTCCTATACAACTGTTTCTATAAACAGCCACATTTGGCCTGTAGGGTCTTATTCTAGCTCAGGCTGACCTGGAATTCACTATACAGTCTCAGAGAGGCCTTGAACACATGGTGATCCTCCTACCTCTGCCTCCCGAGTGCTAGGATTAAAGGTGTGAACCACCACACCTGGCTTAATTAAAAAAAAAAACAACAACATTTTTTTTTTTTTTTTTTGGTTTTCCGAGATAGGGTCTCACCCTAACTCAGGCTAACCTGGAATTCACTATGTAGTCTCAGGGTAGCCTCAAACTCTCGACAGTTCTCCTACCTCTGCCTCCCAAGTGCTGGGATTAAAGGTGTGTACCACCACACCCAGCTATAATATGTGTGTGTGTGTGCGTGTGTGTGTGTGTGTGTGTATTTTTTTTTTTTTTTGAGGTAGGGTCTCTCTCTACTTCAGGCTGACCTGGAATTCACTATGTAGTCTCAGGGTGGCCTCAAACTCATGGTGATCCTCCAACCTCTGCCTCCCAAGCGCTGGGATTAAAGGCGTGCACCACCATGCTAGGCTAGAAAATATTTTTGAAAAGCCACATTTAATGCAGGAAAAGGCTAGATGGGACTTGTATATTTGCCATACAGTAAAGTACTTTGCATGTGCTCTGAGTCCGACTCTGCCCCTTAATGGCAAAGCACTGTGGGAGGAGAGAAGGACTGGTATCATAAATCCAGAAGAGGGCGCCCAGCCACTAGTGCTTAGACACTAGTCCTCTGAACTCTTATTACACGTATATATCTAGGTACGTTATGTGTGTAATCTCCCAAAGCACAAGGGTCTATGAGCTAGAACCATGGCCCATGCTCAGGGCATACAAAAGGTACTTACTAAACATCTACTAGTGTCTAGCTGCCTTCTGTGAGGGGAGACCTGGCATAAAAAGCTGCTGACAGCCACTACAATTCTCCCTTAGGGCTGGGTCCAGCATCACAGAAGGTGAGGCTGGGAAACCTGTGGCACCAGTACTCAAGCTAGGGAGTAAATGACTCTCAGAAATGGGTTAGGAGGCATCTGCATGGGTCCTGGTTCAAATCATCACTCAGGAGGGCTGATGTGTGTACTGCCAGGATGGGTCTGAGTGCTGAGCTTCCCATAGATGCTTTGGTTCTGTGGCCCTTCCAGGAGCTGTGTTCAAAGGCACGAGAACTAACAGACTAAAACCCTCCCTCAGGCTGCAGAGATGGCTTAGCAGTTAAGGCATTTGCCTGTAAAACCTAAGGACACAGGTTCAATTCCCCAGGACCCACAACAGCCAGATGCACAAGGTGGTGCAAGCGTCTGGAGTTCATTTGCAGTGGCTGGAGGCCCTGGCACAACCATTTTTTGTTCTCTCTCTCTCAAAGAAATAAATAAAATATATATATAGGGCTGGAGAGATGGCTTAGCGGTTAAGCGCTTGCCTGTGAAGCCTAAGGACCCTGGTTCGAGGCTCGGTTCCCCAGGTCCCACGTTAGCCAGATGCACAAGGGGGCGCACGCGTCTGGAGTTCGTTTGCAGAGGCTGGAAGCCCTGGCGCGCCCATTCTCTCTCTCTCCCTCTACCTGTCTTTCTCTCTGTGTCTGTCGCTCTCAAATAAATAAATAAAAAATTTAAAAAATATATATATATATATATATTAAAAAAAAAAACCTCATCTCTTCTGGTCATGATCAGGATTCTGTTGCTCACTACTTAGGAAGTGCCTGATTGGTCAGGGCAAAGGTGGGGAGCTCCATGTGAGTCATGAGGGCCCTTGGATCCAGACCTAAGGAAGAGCTGTCAGAAACGCACGTTGGATTGGTCCCCAGTCCCATGTAGGCTGCCTAGCAAAGGGAAATGTGGAAGGGTAGACAGGGCATTTCTCACCCAAAGCTGGTCATCATTCCCTGGGGGGCTCTTCTTGATGAAGGCCCCATAGTAGGTGGCAATGTTGCGGTGGTGAGAATACTTTTTCAACATGTTGATCTCTTGTTTGATCTCTTCCTCCTCATCCTAGGCAAATGGAAGAGGTGAGCCTAAAGACCTGACAGCCCCTTCTCATTCTCAGCCCCGCTCTTCCTTGCTCCACTCTGTACCTCTGTGACATCCATGACTTTGATGGCAGCCAGCTGCCCAGTCTTGACATGACGACCCTGAAAGACAGAGAGCCAAGAATGGAGGGTCAGGGTATATGCCAACAGGATAAAACAGTGAAGAAGGCTTGATTATGGGGAAAATCATGTCTTTTAACTGTTTCCTATCTTAGAATGTGCAATTTGTGAGGCTAAATGTTGGTTTACATGTTGTTCATGCAAGTAGACAGGGAAAGAGTTCCTGGGTCATTGTGGACAACAGGAAAACTGTCTAGCCAGCAGTTCCATGTGACAAGATGAAGATCCACAAAGATGATGGTTTTCTAAAACCCCAGAGAGGGAAGTGACAGATGCTGATGTTCTGTTAAAGCCTCCCTGGTGTGGACTTTGTTCAGGCTGGAGGTTAGAATTGAAAAGCGATTGTGCAGCCTGCTAAAAGCAGCTGAGAAGGGGTTTTGCCTGTCTTTCATTTCTCTCATTGCCTAGTGCTTTCCTTGCCTACTTACTCTAGATAGGAATCCTTTCCCCCATCAACCTCATTCCAAGGCTTTTTATATTGTCAGTAGAGAAACCGAAGTTTTAGGGAATTCAGGCATATCAGTGTGCTGAAACGCAGTCACCAGTCTTAATGGAAGGAAACTTCCCTTTTTTGACTGTGTCCTACCCATAGGCCTTTCCTGGCAGGAGCCATCAAAGGCTTGGAGAGGAAAGTTCCAGGCTTCCTGGAAGAGCAGGGTGGAGGATGGCCATCCTTTGTGTGGTAGGATGTGGGTACTGCCACCCTAGGTTATTTTTGTCTTCAGCAGCCATTCAAGACCCTAAACCCAGAGAAGCACAGCATACCAGACCTGCTATTTCCATGGAAACAACCAAGCAGGATGGGAGAATCCCCCTCAAAGCTTATAAGGGAAGAATGTAGGCCCTAGTGATCAGGAGACCAAAGAGGCAAGGGCACTTGTGGACATGCCAGGAGTTCTGTCTGGAGATAAAATGGCAGGCCATATGTTCTAGAATGGGGGCTCCAATACAGGGTCAGCACCCACCCTGAATCTCCCTCTCCCTGTTTCAGGTATGGGCAGTAGTCAGGCTACACGACAGGGTTGAACTAGCTCATGTATGTTATAGTCCGTGGCTAAGGAAATGCTGATTCTGTGGGGAAAAGAGACAGTCTCAAATACAAGAGGCTTGTGATATGGCTCTAGCTCTGTTGCAGGCAGCTGCAGGAGGTCATGAAACACACTTCCTCTCTTCAGAAGGCCACCCACAAGGTCAACCCCAAGTCTTCCTGTGGTCTTGGGGGCAGCAAAACTCACACTGTGGCCTAGGCTCTGAATTTCCAGGTAGGCTCCCCACCGCCCTGCCTCTTCCTGCTTCCGGTCCCAGCCAGCAGCTGCAGACTTGTTCCCGCCACACCCAGGACTAGTTCTACACTCAGAGGCAGAAGCCAGCCAAAGTTCTCCACTTTGCTACTGCTGTTCTCTGCTGTTTACGTGCGTTCCTTCCCTCCTTCTCTCCCTCCCTCCCTCCCTCGTCCTTTCTTTCCTCTCAGAAGGGAGTCCTAGTTCCTTAATCTCTTGTAGTCCCACTTAGATGTCCAGACTTAGAACCTCCTTCTTCCATCTGTCTCAAAAGGGCTACATGGATGTGGAGGTTACACTTTTGCCCCAAGTCTCACCTTGTACACTTGTCCATAGGTTCCATTGCCGACCACTTCCACCAGCTCAAAGATCCCCGCGGGGTCCTGGGAAAAAGGAATGGAATGACAGAGCAAAGTGTTAGCACTTCAAGAAAGACTGTGATGCTGGAGGGGAGGAAGGCTATGAGTGAATTAAGGACATCAGTGACAGACGGGAATGTTACTTAGGGACTTATGGCGGACCCTGATGCCTAGATGCCTTTTCCCTGAATGGCTCAGAGTTAATGTTCTATGGGAAAAGGCAGAAGGAGAGGAGTTGGAAGTGAAAGTACAGGTGGCTTTTCAAAGACATGCTCCCAATTCCTCACTCAATGACCAGCTCTCTGAGTCTACCCCCAAGTGCAAAAGAGGCTTACCTAGGGACCCACCTCTGGACTTGAGCAAACTTTAGGTGAGCTAATGCTCATAAAACACTAAGACAGAGGCTGGCTGGTATAGTGTGTGTGTGCTCAATAAAAGTTAATTATCACTGTTACTACTTTATTTTAAAGGCAAGGATGAGCAATGTTAATAGGGCAAAGGAGGCACCTTTAGTCTCCCCTCCCTGGTTTTCCTAAAATGAGAGTCTTTTAGCAAGGGTTCGTGACACCTTTGGGACGGAGGTAGGGGGCAGGTGACAAGGAGAAAGGGCTTCAGAGTGGACTGATGAGCAGGGAGAACTCTGCCCTTCCTCCTTTTCTGAGCCAGGCAGTGCCAGGAGGAGGCCCACAGGCTGAACAAAGCTTCCATACAGGCCCCTCCTCTTGCTGGGTCAAAGCAGGCAGCACAGCTACCATTCTGTCCTGAGGCCACCCACACCCTCATGGCAGGACTGCATTTTTGCAAAAGAGAAATTGGGAGGTGTGGTGTGGCTGTAAGCTGAGGAGACTGAACCCAACACAATCCTGCTATGCACCTTGTGATGAAAGGGCACGTCTGTCCCAAAGACAGTACAAATACCACTCCAATAAACTCCAAGCAGCAGATGGTCTCTGTGCTAATCATCTGTTCAGTATATAATCTAAAACTCCTCTCCTGATCCTGAGAACCCATAGAGGATTTCTGAAACAACCAAAACTCAAGCCCACATTGCAGCCCCCTCCATGCACTGCAGTCTATGCACAAAGGACAGGACTTGGGCATGGTGAAGGCCAGGGGACAGGAGCCCAAGAATTTTTAGAAACATCCTAATTTCACTCTGTCCATTTTCTCAAAGAATTGAAGGGAAGGAAGGTGTTCAGATTCCCTGAATGGCCCTACAGTATCATGTATCACAAGGCATCCAGACTTTCTGTTGGCAAATTCCCTGGAGAAAGCACCCAAGCCCTCCTTGCTCTCCAAGGCTGCCGAGTATCTCGTCTGGGTCCAGTACTCAACAGAAGGCCTTCTAAGCACTCTGACTACAGGACCCATGGTCAACAGTCAATTATCTGCAGTTCCTAAAATAAATTTCAAGCCACGTGTGGTGGCATGTGCCTTTAATCCCAGCACTTGGGAGGCAGAGGTAGGAGGATTGCTGTGAGTTCAAGACCAGCCTGTAACTACATAGTGAATTCCAGGTTAGCCTGGGCTAGAATAAGAGCTTACCTCAAACAAACAAACAAAAAACAAAAGTAAAATAAATAAATTTCAACAAATCAGTAGGGCTCACGGCATTGTCGCTGCAGAGAGGGAGGCATAAATGAGAGTTCTCTCTGAACTTGAGAGCTGTGAGGAACTGAAAGTCATCTTTAGCTCTAGACGTGGAGGCTCAAAGAGAACAGTCCCCTAAACATCTCCCCAGGAAAGCAGGTCTTCCATTCTGAGCCATGGAATACTGACAGTAGAAAGTCCTTCAGTTCTTTTGCTAGTGGAGGGAGATAGGAAGAAAGGACTAATGGAAATGACTTCCTGAATGCTCCTAATCTAAGGGAAATATGTGTTGAGCAAGGCATAGAGGCAGACCACTATCAGCTCAAATCACAAATTTCTGCTTTATTTTGTTTTTGAGGCATGGGAACTCTAGCCTAGGCTGGCCTCAAATTCACAGCAAGTTTCCTACCTCAATTTCTCAAGTACTGGGACATTAAGCCACCAGACCCCGCTCACAAATGGTTTAATTTGTCTCCTTACTGAGCATTTGTGGGACACTGAGGGATGAGATCATCTTTGAGGACAGACCACTGGGTTCAGGTACTGATATTTAGTGAGTTTCAACTCTGTCCCCCTACCCCACATACCCAGGTAGGTTTCACTGTAGCCCAGGCTGGCCTGGAATTCACTATGTAGTCTCAGGGTGGCTTGGAACTCACAGGGATCCTACCTCTGCCTCCTAAGTGCTGAGAGTAAGGGTGTGTGCCACCACACCTGGCTTTAACTCTGCTTTCTGGGCATGCCTGCTGGAGAGGGTGATTTGGACAATGAATGGAGATGGTGTGTGTGTGACATTCTGCTCGTGGTACCTGGTACACTCCATGGAAGATGCCCCATGGAGGTACGACCCACACATTTCAACAGCAACATCTTCTCCCACCAAAATCCTGCCTCCACATCACATCACATTCTGCAGACCCTTGCCTCTCTGCACCAGTCACCCTGTGCTTTCTTTCTTAATATCCTAGGCTTATTTTCAATTCATCAGACCTGTTCCTTTTGTCCTTCCTCTTGTGGCTCCTGTCTCTTCACATCTTCTACTGCCACTGCTTGCTTTTTGTTGTTGTTGGTTTCTCAAGGTAGGGTTTCACTCCAACCCAGGCTGACCTGGAATTTACCATGTAGTCTCAGGGTGGTCTTGAACTCATGGCGATCCTCCTACCCTCTGCCTCCCAAGTGCTGGGATTAAAGGCATGTGCCACCACACCCGGCCTGGCATACACTTTTAATCCCAGCACTTGGGAGGCAGAGGTAGAAGGATCACCACCATGAGTTCGAGGCTAGCCTGAGACTACACAGTCAATTCCAGGTCAGCCTGGACTAGAGTGAAACCCTATCTCAAAAAAAAAGAAAAAAAGAAAAGTGTATGCCACCACACACGGCCACTGCTTGCTTTAACCTAACACTGCACCCTCCTAATTTAATCTTGTGCTCTCAAACCAGCACAACTCCTTACTGCTTGAAGACAGAGAGTCCATCCTCAGTCTGATATTTACAATTATTCATTGTAGCAGTTACCATCTCAATGGTAGAATAAACACCTGACCAGAAGTAGCTGACAGAAGGACAGGGTTTATTTCAGCTTCAAGGGGAAGTTTCATCATAGCAGGGAAAGCATGGCAGAGTGGACAACTGAGCATCACATCTTGTCACGTCAACTGGGAGGAGTAGCAAGAGTGAGCTAAACTCTGAACACCCAGTGGGAATGGAGCAATAAACATGAAGGCCCTCCCTCAGAGCCACACCTCCTTTAGAAAGGCTCTACCTCCTCAAAACTACAGCAGCTGGGGATGAAGTATGAGGCTTAATCACAAACACATGCAGGGAGATGGCTCTGCAGTTAAAGGCACTTATAACATCTCACACCCTAGGTTCAAATCCCCAGTACCTACATAAAGCCAGATGCCCAAAGTAGTGTATGCATATAGAGTTTGTTTGCAGGAGCAGGATACCCTAGCACACCCATACTCACTCCCTTTGTCTGTCTCTCCCTCTCAAAAAAAAAAAAAAAAAAAAAATACAAGTACAAAAACCACGTAAGACTATGGGGGACATTTCACACCTACCACTAATCAACTAATGAACACAGTGAGTGCCTATTCACCCTTTATTGGGCGAGGCCCAAGTCTAGGAAAATTGACAAATCAACCTCAACTTATTTCATTCACCTATTACATATGAATTAGGTACTTACTCTGTGGCAACTTCTGAATTAGGCACAAGAACCTAGCCATATTTGAAAAACATTATCAGTTTATCATTGTAGACACAGGCCAGTATCCAAATATGGACATGAGCAGAAATGATTACACATCATGAGGCAACTGTTAACAAGCTGCTTTGGCAGAACAAGCACTGGACAGTAGTGGCTTCCCTGTGTCTCTGAGCAAGTAGTCAATTATGTGGGGCCTAGAAGATTGCTCAGTGGTTAAAGGTATGAACTGTATCTGAGCAGGAGTTCACTGTGTGGGACCTTATTTTTCCTCCCACAGACAGGGGAGCTTGTCTTTCTCATGGTTTCAGGAAGAATATTCTAATGAGGAATGTCCACAGGCTCCCTAGAGGTGATAGTATTGACTGTTCTGGGAGTTGGATGTTTTCAACAGGGGCTAGGGAATAAACAACAGAGAAGGCTATACCCTGCTGAGGGACAGCACTTTGAGTTCTGATGCTGAGAGTTTTTTAAAATCTTTAGTAAAAAGTCTTCTTTTTAAAATTTATTCATTTGTGTGTGTGTATATACAAGAGTCTCTCAATGCTGTAAATGAACATCAGAGGCCTGCACCACTTCATGCATCTGGCTTTAAGTGGGTACTTAGGGAACTGAATCCAGGCCAATAGGCTTTGCAAGCAAGCACCTTTAACCACTAGGCCATCGCCCCAGTCCTGATGCTGAGATGTCAGGGAATGTGGGAGTACATGTATGTCAGGCAACTGGAAACAATGATCTAGAGATAAGAGACAGACACATTCATGAGTGAGAATTGGCAACATGGTATAAAGGGAAAGCATATAAGAAAGCAAATAAAAGCCAAAGGCCAACCTCTGAGCAGGACAGACTTTGGAGGATGAGTGGCCATGGAGGCCATTCTGTGAGGAGGACAGAGTGACTGATGGTCTCAAATGCTGCAAGACAGTCAGAGGACAACTGTAAAGATGCAACTCCTGGGACTCTTTGTGGGAAATGCACTTGTGAAAGTAGAAAGCAGAATGTGGGCTGGTGACCAGAGGGATTAGGAAGTAAAGGCTTGGGGAACATCTCTGGAGAAGTCAACTGAGAGAAATCATGTGATACCTAGAGAAGGCAGCAAGGTCAAATAAGATTCTCAAAATAGGATTTGATCTCTCATGCGTGTGAGGAGGAGGAAACCAAAAAGGGGAAAAGGGACCTAGAGAAATGGCTCAGTGGTTAAAAGCACTTGCTTGCAAGCCTGCCAATCCTGATCTTCCCCAGTACCTACACAAAGATGAAAACAAAGTGTTGCATGTGTCTGTGACCTCAACAACATGGGAGACAGAGACAAAAGAATCCAAAGCTCAAGGACCAGCTAGACTGGAGTTTGTTGGCAGCAGCTAGAGAACCTGTCCCAAAAAAGGTGGTATAAGCCGGGCATGGTGGTGCACGTCTTTAATATCAGCACTTCGGAAGTAGATGTAGGAGGATCACTGTGAGTTTGAAGCCAGCCTAAAGCTACATAATGAATTCCAGGTCAGCCTGTAGAGTAAGACCCTACCTCAAAACAACAACAGCAACAAAATACTACAAAGCTACAGTAATCAAAACAGTGTGATTCTGGCATAATGACCAACATCTAGATCACAGGAAAGGAACTGAATACACTCTTTGGTGGAAGCAGAAGAATCAAGAGTTCAGGAAAAAAAGTACTGTTACACTGGACTGGAGAGATGGCTTAGCTTGGTTAAGTGCTTGCCTGTGAAGCCTAAGGACCCCAGTTCAAGGCTTGATTCCCCAGGACCCAGTTAGCCAGATGCACCAGGCTGTGAATGTGACTGTTCATGGATACTGGGAAGTTGAATCCAGGCTGGCAGGCTTTGCAAGCGAGTGCCTTTAACCACTGAGCAATCTCTCCAGCACGCGTCTGGAGTTCATTTGCAGTGGCTGGAAGCCCTGGCGCGCCCATTCTCTCTCTCTCTTCCCCTCTTTCTCTGTCTGTCGCTCTCAAATAAACAAACAAAAATAAATTAAAAAAATACTGTTACATTAATGGTCAATTACTTTTTTAAAACTATTTTTAGTCATTTGAGAGAGAGAATGGATACAAGGGCCTCTAGCCACTGCAAACGAACTCTAGATGCATGTGCCCCCTTGTACATCTGGCTTATGTGGATCCTGGGGAATTGAACTCTGTTCTTTGGCTTTGCAGGCAAATGCCTTAGCCACTAAGCTATCTCTCCAGCCCTAGTCAATTAATTTTAACAATAACACCAAGGCCATTCAATAATCTCAATAAAGTGGGGCATCACAGCTGGATATCCACATATAAAGAATGAACGTTAGGGCTGGAGAGTTGACTCAGTGGTTAAAGGTGCTTACTTGCAAAGCCTGACAATCCATGTTCAATTCTCTAGCACTCATGTAAAGCCAGAATCACAAAGTGGTGCATGCATCTGGAGTTCATTTGCAGTGGCAAGAGACTCTGGCGCACCCATTTTTCCTCTCTGTGTTACCCTTGCAAATGAACAAATAAAAACATGATTTCTAAAAAAAAAAAAAAAAAAAAAGAGAGAGAGAGAGAGAGAATGAAGGTGTGGACCCTTATATCTTATTACATATAAAAACTAACTTGGGGGAAGGGGGAGCTGGAGAGATGGCTTAGTGGTTAAGATGATTGCCTGCAAAGCCAAAGGACCTAGGTTCAATTCCCCAGGACCCATGTAAACCAAATGCACATGATGACACATGCATCTGGAATTCATTCGCAGGGGCTGAAGGCCCTAGCACACTCATTCTTTATCTTTCTCTCTCTCTCAAATAATTAAAATAAAATAAACATTTAAAAATGTTTTTAAAAAACTAGCTCAGGAGCCAAGCATGGTGGCGCACACCTTTAATTACAGCACCTGAGAGGTAGAGATAGGAGGATTGCTGTGAGTTCAAGGGCACCCTGAGACTACATAGTTACTTCCAGGTCATCCTGGACCAGAGTGAGACCCTACCTCAAAATAAACAAACAAACAAACAAAAAAACTAGCTCAGGGCTGGAGAGGTGGCTCAGTGGTTAAGGTGCTTGCCTGCAAAGCCTAAGGACCCAAGTTTGATTTCCCAGTATCCACATAAAGCCAGATGCACAAGGTGGCTCATGCTTCTGGAGTTTATCTGCAGTGGCTAGAGGGCCTGGTACACCCATTCTCTCTCTTTATCTTCCTCTCTCTTTCTCAAATACATAAATAATCAAAAAAATTAAAAGAAAACACAGGGCCAGGCATGGTGGCACACGCCTTTAATCCCAGCACATGGGCAGCAGAGGTGGGAGGATTACCATGAGCTCAAGGCCACCCTGAGACTCCATAGTGAATTCCAGGTCAGCCTGGCCTAGAGTGAGATCTTATCTCGAAAAACCAAAATAAATAAATAAATAATTAATTAATTAAGTAAACATAAAAAAATAAACATAGTCGGGGGTTAGGGCAATGACTTACTGGAATAATTGCTTGCTACACAACTCTAATGAGTTCAGACCCTGAGACCCCACGCAAAGCCAGCAGCTGTGGTGAGCTTCTGTAAACCCAGTACACCTGCTACAAAAAGGAAGTGGGATACAGGAGAATTTCTTAGAAGTTTGTGAAGAGTAGTACAATGAAGACCCCATCTTAAAATGAGGTAGAAGTCAAAGACTTCTAAAGTTATTTTATGAACCCTACACAGACACACCACTAAAAACAAAACAAAACAAAAAAAGAATAAATAAAATGAATTGGGCTGGCAAGCTGGCTCAGTGGGTAAAGCGTTTATTGTGCATAAATAAGGACCTGAGTTCAGATCCCCAGCACCCACATAAAAGCCACTCATGGTGGTGCATGTCTGTAAAACCAGCACTGGAGAGCGAGGTGGAGATAAGAGGATCTACAGGGCTTGCTGACTAGCTAAATAAGGGAAAGAATCTCTGTAAAAAAAAAAAAAAAAAAGCAAAAGCAAAAGCAGACGGGGCTGGGGAGATGGCTCAGCAGTTACAAGGTAAAGACTGCTGACCTGGGTTCAATTCCTCTGAACCCACAACATAAAGCCAGAATCACAAAGCGGTGCATGCATCTGGAGTTCGTTTGCATGGATAAGAGGACATAACTTGCCCATTCTCTCTCTCTTAAGAAATAAAAATATTTCGACCTGGAGAGATGGCTCATCAGTTAAAGGTGATTGCTTTAAAACTTACAGAACCAGGTTCAATTCCCCAGTACCCACATACAGTCAAATGCACAAAGTGGTGCATGCATCTGGAGTTCGTTTGCAGAGACAGGAGGCCCCGGCATACCCATTCTTTCTCTACTTGCAAATAAATAAAAATAGTTTAAGCCAGGTATGGTGGTGCATACCTTTAATCATAGCACTTGGGAGGCAGAGGTAGGAGGGTGACCGTGAATTTGTGGCCAGCCTGGGACTACATAGTGAATTCCAGGTCAGCCTGGGCTAGAGTGAGAACCTACCTTGAAAAGACAAAACCAAAAGAAATTTTGTTGAATAAGGCAGAGAGGGCTGGAGAAATGGCTCAGTGGTCACGTGTGCTTCCTGCACAAGCATGAGATACTGGGAGGACTGAAACCACTGGATTTAACCTTTCAGAACCCATCGTAAACAGCTGGGTATGGCCATGCATGCATGCCTGCAATCCCAGCCCCACAAAGGAGCAGAGTTTGCAAGGGTTTGGAAAAGGAATGGCAAACTCTAGGAATCAGTAAGATTGCCTCACACAAGACTGGATGGAAGAGCGATGGTGCAGGATACTTGACTTCCACTCCAGCCACCACCAGAGAGCAAATGGGGTGTCACAAGAGCATGCACATATGCATACACCACATGCACTGTGTGCATGTGCACATACACACACAAGCAAAAGACAGAAAAAAGTAAAAAGGGTAGAGAGCAGCTGAGGAAGACACCCAACATTGGGCTTCCACATGCATGAGCATCCATTCGCATATACATATGCATACTACATACAACACACACATATAAAAATTTTTTTAAATACTAATATAAACAGCTAGGGAAGTGGCTGGTGATAAAGTATTTGCCACACAACCATAAGTATCTGCGTTCAGATGTCAGACCCACACATACCAGATGTGATAGAATGAGCACCTGTAATCCCAATGCATGCCTATGGTGAGATAGGAGGCAGAGACAAGAGAATCTGCCAGAAGCTTGCAGCAGGCCAGCTAGTCTGGTGAATGCAGTGGTGAATAATGAGAGACCCTGCTTCAATCAAGGTAGAAAGTAAAGACTAACACTGGAGGGTTGTCCTCTGACTTCCACATGTGGGCTCTGGCTCACACATGCATAACCCCCACTCCATGCAATGCCAAAATAAATAAATAAAAAAGCAAGACAAAAAACCCCAAAACCACAGGCAACAAAAGAAAAAACTAGAGACACTGGATTCTGTCACAATTTAAAAACTTTTGTGGGCTGAAGAGATGGCTTAGTGGTTAAGGCATTTGTCTGCAAAGCCAAAGGACCCAGGTTCAATTCCCCAGGATCCACGTAAGCCAGATGAACAAGGTGGTACATGTGCTGGAGTTTGTCTGCAATGGCTAGAGGCCCTGGCACACCCATTCTTTCTCTATCTTCCTCTTTCTCCCTCAAATAAATAAATAACTTGTGCTTCAAAAGACAGCATCAGGGGCTGGAGAGATGGCTTAGCGGTTAAGCGCTTGCCTGTGAAGCCTAAGGACCCCGGTTCGAGGCTCGGTTCCCCAGGTCCCATGTTAGCCAGATGTACAAGGGGGCGCACGCGTCTGGAGTTCGTTTGCAGAGGCTGGAAGCCCTGGCGCGCCCATTCTCTCTCTCTCCCTCTATCTGTCTTTCTCTCTGTGTCTGTTGCTCTCAAATAAATAAATAAATAAAAATTAAAAAAAAAAACAAAAAAACAAAAGACAGCATCAAGAAAGTGAGGCTGGGGCTAGAGAGATGAATCATTGGTAAAGGTGCTTGCCTGCAAAGCCTAATGGATCGGGTTTAACTCTCCAATACCACGTAAATCCAGATGCACAAAGTGGCCCATGCATCTGGAGTTCATCTGCAGCAGCTGGAGGCTTTGGTGTACCCATTCTCTCCCTCCCTCCCTCCCTCCCTCCCTCCCTCCCTCCCTCCCTCCCTCTCTCTCTCTTTCTGCTTGCAAATAAATGCATAAATTTATTTTTTATTTTTATTTTTAGGGTTTTCTTGAGAGAGAGAGAGAATAAGCACATTAGTGCCTCAGCCATTGCCATCAAACTCCAGACAACTTGCACCACCTAGTGGGCACGTGAGACCTTGCGCTTGCCTCACCTTTGCGCATCTGGCTTATGTGGGATCTGGAGAGTTGAACATGGGTCCTTAGACTTTGCAGACAAGCCCTTGCTTGCCTGCTAAGCCATCTCTCCAGCTCCATAAAATATTTTTTTTTTAAAAAAAGTCAGGGTGAGGCCAGCCCTTAATCCCAGCACTTAGGAGACAATGATAGGAGGACTGCACCTTGAGTTCCAGGTCAGCCTGGGCTACAATGATTCCCTACCAAGAAAGTGAGGTGGTATAGCTTAGTGATAGAGTGCTTGTCTAGAATGTGTAAGGCCCTAATCTCTCTCTCTCTCTCACACACATACACACAAAAGAACAAGAGAAAAGAACTGGGGGGATGGCTCAGCTGTAGGCAACTGCTCAGCACACACAAAGTCCAATTCCCAGCACCCTCCCCCACCAACCACACAACCAAAAATGAGAAGTTAAGGAGCTGGAGATGGAGCTCAGTTGGTAGAGTGCTTGCCTAGCATGCACAAAGCCCTGAACTCGATCACTAGGACTGTGTAAACTGGGTGTTGGTGGTAGATGCCTGTAATCCTAGCATTCAGGATCCCTCTACCGAAGCAGGAGGATCTGACGTTTAATGTCAATTTCAGCAACATAATGAGTTCTAGGCCAGCCTGCATAAATGAGACACAGACAGAGATAGAGAGGAGGAGGAGGAGAGGAAGTAGAAGAGGAGGTCATCCTCCTCCTCCCCTTTCTTCAAGTTGGAAGAAAACATTTGCAAACTATATATCTAATAAGAAACTTGTATCTGGAATATATAAAAAGGATTTCTATACTCATCCACCAAAAAAAAAAAGGGGGGGGATACAGTTTGTTCAGTGACAGAGCACATGCCTAGCATGAATGAATACCTGGGTCTAATTCCCAGCCCAGCACCAACAGAAAGCAAAGGAAAAGGTGATGGTTTGACTCAGGTGTCCCCCATAAACTTAGGTGTTCTGAATGCGAGGTCCCCAGCTGACGGCAAGTTGGAAATTAAAACCTACTGCAGGCAGTGTATTGTTGGGGTGGACTTATGGCCACCAGCTTCCTCTTGCCAGTGTTTGGCACACTCTCCTATTGCTGTTGTCCATCTGATGTTGGCCAGGAGGTGATGTCCACCCTCTGCTCATGTCATTTTCCTCTGCCATCATGGAGCTTCCCCTCAGTCTGTAAACCAAAATAAACCTTTTTTTTTTTCTTTCCTACAAGCTGCTCTTGATTGGTTATTTTTTGCCAGCAATGTGAACCTGACTGCAACAGAAAGAAAGGAAGGAAGGAAGGAGCCAGGAGTAGTGGTGCACACCTTTAATCCCAGCACTCCGGAGACAGAGGTTGGAGGATCACCATGAATTCAAGGACACCCTGAGAATACATAGTGAATTCCAGGTCAGCCTGGGCTATAGTGAAACTCTACCTCTAAAAACCAAAAAGAATAAAGATAACCCATTTTAAAAATGGGTTAGGTAGAGTTGTAGGGATGGTTTAGTTGTTAAGGCACTTGCCTGCAAAGCCTAAGGACTCAGGTATGATTCCCCAGTATCCATGTTAAGCCAGATGCACAAGGTGGCACATATGTCTGGAGTTTGTTTGCAGTGACTGAAGGTCCTGGGGCACCCATTCTTTTTATATCTGCTTTTTTCTCTGTCTCTCTCAAAAAAAAAAAAATTATACACACACACACACACACACACACACACACAAAATGGGTAAAGCCTTAAGCACTGCAGACACAAAAGTCTGGTGTGGTCATAAGAATACCTGTGGGCCAGGCTGACCTGGAATTCACTATGTATTCTCAGGGTGGCCTTGAATTCATGGTGATCCTCCAACCTCTGTCTCCGGAGTGCTGGGATTAAAGGTGTGGTGCATGCCTTTAATCCCAGTGCTCAGGAGGCCACTTTATATTGATTAAAGGCACACTTCAGCAGGAGGACACTACAATCCTAAACATATATATGCACCTAACATGGGGACTCCCAACTTCATCAAATAAATGTTATTAGAACTAAGGTCACAGATAACAACAAACACAGTTGTGGTGGGGGACTTCAACACCCCACTCTCATCAATTGACAGGTCATCCCGGGAAAAAATAAACAGAGATGCATCTGGATTAAATGAGAACATAGAACAAATGGACCTAACAGATATATACAGGACATTTCATCCAAATGCTGCAGAATATACATTCTTTTCAGCAGCACATGGAACATTCTCTAAAATAGACCATATATTAGGACACAAAGCAAATCTTAACAAATACAGGAAAATTGAAATAATTCCTTGCATTCTGTCTGACCATAATGGAATCAAACGACAAATCAATAGCAAGAAAAGCTATAGAGATAAACAAAATCATGGATACTAAACAATACACTATTAAATTATGAATGTATCAATGAAGAAATCAAGAAGGAAATCAAAAAATTCAGAGTCAAATGATAATGAGAACACAACAAACCAAAACCTTTGGGACAAAATGAAGGCAGTCCTAAGAGGGAAATTTTATAGTTTTAAGAGACTATATTAAGAAACTAGAAAGGCCTCAAGTAAACAACCTAATGCTTCACCTTAAAAGCTTTGACAAAGAAGAACAAGGCAAACTGAAAATCAGTAGACAGGAAGAAATAATAAATTTAGGGCAGAAATTAATGAATTAGAAACCAAAAAAAAAAAAAAAAATCAATCCAAAGAATCAATGAAATAAAGAGTTGGTTCTTTGAAAGTATAAACAAGATTGATAAACCCTTAGCAAATCTGACCAAAAGAAAGAGAGAAGAGACACAAATTAACAAAAGTAGAAATGAAAAAAGCAACATCACAACAGACACTAGAAAAATTCAAAAAAACATAGGACATACTATAAAAACATATACTCCACTAAGTATGAAAATATGAAAGAAATGGATGATTTCCTTGATTTACATAACCTACCTAAATTAAATCAAGATGGGATTAATCACTTAAATAGACCTATAACAAGTATGGAGATCCAAGCAGTTATCAAAAATCTCCCAACTAAAAAAGTCCAGCACCACACAGATTCACTGGTGAATTTTACCAGACCTTCAGACAACAATTAACACCATTGCTTCTTAAGCTTTTCCATAAAACAGAAAAAGAAGGAATCCTACCAAATGCCTTCTACAAAGCCAGCGTCACCATGATACCAAAACCAGGCAAAGATAGAACAAAAAAAGAAAATTACAGACCAATATCCCTCATGAACATAGATACAAAAATTCTCAACAAAATGTTGGCAAACAGAATACAAGAATATATCAGAAAGATCATTCACCCTGACCAAGTAGGCTTTACCCCAGAGATGCAGGGATGTTTCAACATGCGCAAATCAATAAATGTAATACATTATATAAATAGACTGAAGGACAAAAATCACATGATCATCTCAGTAGATACAAAGAAAGCATTTGACAAAATCCAACATCCCTTCATGATAAAAGTCCTACAGAGACTGAAAATAGAAGGAACATATCTCAATATAATAAAAGCTATTTATGACAAGCCTACAGCTGACATAATCCTAAATGCAGAATAACTGGGAGCTTTTCCTCTAAAATCAGGGACAAGACAAGGGTGTCCACTGTCCCCACTTTTATTTTATATAGTACTGGAAGTCTTAGCTATAGCAATAAGGCAAGAGACACACATAAAAGGGATACAAATTGGGAAGGAAGAGATCAAGTTATCATTATTTGCAGATGATATGATTCTACACATAAAGGACCCTAAAGACTCTACCAGCATACTATTAGAGCTGATAAACACCTATAGCCATGTAGCAGGATACAAAATAAATACACAGAAATCAGTAGCCTTCCTATATGCTAACAACAAACACACAGAGGATGAAATCGGAGAATCACTCCCATTCACGATTGCATCAAAAAATAAATAAATAAATAAAGTACCTTGGAATAAACCTAACCAAGGAAGTGAAGGATCTCTACAATGAAAACTTTAAAACACTTAAGTGAGAAATTGCAGAAGACACTAGGAAATGGAAAAACATTCCTTGTTCCTGGATCGGAAGAATCAATATTGTGAAAATGGCAATCTTACCAAAAGCAATCTACACATTTAATGCAATCAGCATCAAAATCCAAAGGCATTGTTCATGGAAATAGAAAAAATAATCCAAAAATTCATTTGGAATCACAAAAATCTCAAATATCTAAAACAATACTGAGCAACAAAAATAAGGCTGGTGGTATCACCATACCTAATTTTAACCTATACTATAGAACCATAGTAACAAAAAACAGTGTGATACTGGCACAAAAACAGACATGTAGATCAATGGAACAGAATAGAGGACCCAGATGTAAGTCCAGGTAGCTATAGCCACCTGATATTCGATAAAAATGCCAAAAATACTCATTGGAGAAAAAACAGCTTCTTATACAAATGGTGCTGGGAAAATTGGATATGTATCTGTAGAAGGATGAAAATAGATTCTTCTCTTTCTTCATACATAAGAATTAAGTCCAAATGGATTAAAAAGCTAACATCAGACCTCAAACTCTGAAACTGCTAGACAAAAAAATAGGGGAAACCCTTCAACATATTGGTCATGGCAAACACTTTCTGAATATAACCCCAATTGCTAAGGCAATAAAAACCACAGATTAACCGCTGGGGACCTCAGGATATTACAAAGATTTTGTATGGCAAAGGACACTGTGAATAAAGCAAAGAGGCAACCTACAGAATGGGGAAAAATCTTTGCAGCTATACATCTGATAGAGGATTAATATCTAGGATATACAAAGAACTCAAAAATTTAAATAATAAGAAATCAAACAAGCCAATTAAAAATGGGCTATGGAACTAAATAGAGAGTTGTCAAAAGAAGAAATATGGATGGCATATAAGCATCTTAAAAAATGTTCTACATCCTTAGTAATCAGGGAAATGCAGATTAAAACTACATTGAGATTCCATCTCACTCCTGTCAGATTGGCTACCATCATGAATACAACTGACCATAATGCTGGCATGGATGTGGAAAAAGAGGAACCCTTCTACACTGCTGGTGGGAATGCAATCTGGTCCAGCCATTGTGGAAATCAGTGTGGAGGTTCCTAAGACAGCTAAAAAGAGATCTACCATATGACCCAGATACAGCACTCCTAGGCATATATCTTAAGGACTCATCTCATTACCTTAGAGATACTTGTTCAACCATGTTTATTGCCACTCTATTCACAATAGCTGGGAAAAGGAACCAGCCTAGATGTCCCTCAACTGATGAGTGGGTAATGAAGATATGGCACATTTATAAAGTGGAGTTCTACTCAGCAGTAAAGAAAAATGAAGTTATGAAATTTGCAGGAAAATGGATAGATCTAAAAAAAAAATAAAAGAAAAGAAGAAAACGGATGGATCTGGAAAGGATTATACTAAGTGAGGTAACCCAGGCCCAGAAAGCCAAGAGCCGCATGTTCTCTCTCATATGTGGATCCTAGCTACAGATGACTGGACTTTTGTAGGAGTAGGAAGAAAACTTAGTATCAAAGGCCAATAAGCTAGAAAAGATATAAAGGGAAGAGAAAAGAATAGATTAATGGGGGTGCAAAGGCCCAAAGTGAGGTCAGGGGAAGAGACTGAATAAAGTAAAGGTGGAGAGAGGGCTAATCAAAATCTAACAGGATATAAGTAAATTATTGGGAAACCTACTTTTTTGGACAATGGAACACTAAGGAGTTGCAGATTGTTCCTAGAAAATTTTCAGTGCCAGGGATGGGATACTTTCCAGTGAGTTGTTGGCCAGGTAGGTCCCTGATGCCCCCACAACATTATAGGCCATTGCTGAGTCCTTTGGTTTTCCACCAGGAATAGATGGTAAGACCCTATTGCTGAAGACTCCACATACTTGGGCTGCAAGGCCACTGAGAAATCCTGCTGGAAGTGAGCTGATAACTTCCTCCATGTACACCAGCTGACAGAAAGCTGGAAGAAGACATTCTGCATGCAGTTTAATGGGGAAAAGAGAAATTACCATGAAGATACTCATCAGTGGACACTGCAAGCCTTATATTTGGCCAGCCAGGCCAAATGAGCCAATGGGTGCAATAATGGCACATCTGTCATGGTGAAAACCAACTGCCCTCTAATTGGACTGGAGGCCCACTCCATGGGAGGGAATACATCCCTGATATTGAAAACTTAAAACAGGGGTAGTCATGAGCCCTAGGGGTGTAACATCTGCTGCTATCTGGCTAAATGTATATACTATGCTTATCAAACTGCTCAGTAAGCACTTCTCTTAATATTTATACCCTTATATTAATGCTACTCTCACTTTTGGTAGAGAATCTTCACTTTTCAGATGGCAGTAACCTTGGAATGACTCAGAAGGCATCATGGTGCTGCAAAGAAGTGACAGGAGTGCTCAGTACTGGAATATCTCTATGATACCTTCCAAGGGTCAGGATCTATGGTGGAAGGGTAGGACTCCTTACAACGTGTTCCCCCCAGATACAAAATGCCTGGATATCCATGACCTCACAGTGCCTGACACTACCTACACAAGACCATCACAATAGGAGGAAAAGATCACGACATCAGAATAAAAGAGAGACTAAGAAGGGGAGGGTATATGATAGAGAATGGAGTTTAAAAGGGGAAAGTGGGGGGGGGGGAGGGTATTACCATGGGATATTTTTTATAATCAAGGAAATTGCTAATAAAAAGAAATTTGTAATGGGGAGGTAATATGATGGAGAATGGAGTTTCAAATTACCATGGGATATATTTTATAATCATGGAAAATGTTAATAAAAATTTAAAAAAAATTTGAAAAGAAAAAAATAAAAGTAACAAAACAAAAAAGAAACATGATGTATAGATACACATGTATGTATGTATGTATGTAAATATATATATACATATGTATGTATATATGTACGTATCAATTAAACTTTTGTTAAATGAGAGGCTGGAGAGATTGCTCAGTGGTTAAAGGCACTTGCTTGCAAAGCCTGCCAGCCATGAAAAGTCACATTCACAGCCTGGTGCACAACTTTAATCCCAGCACTCAGGAGACAGGGTAGGAGGATCACTGTGATTTCAAGGCCACCCTAAGATTACATGGTGAATTCCAGGTCATCATGGGCTAGAACAAGACCCTACCTCAAAAAACCAATAATAATAATAAGGAAGGTGTGATGGCACATGCCTTTAAACCCCGAACTTGGGAAGTAGAGGTAGGAGAATTGCAGTGACTTCGAGGCCACCCTGAGACACCATAGTGAATTCAAGGTTAGCCTGGACTAGAGCGAGACCATACCTTGAAAAATCAAATAATAATAATAATAATAATAATAATAATAATAATAATAAGCCTGTGGCTGAAGATGGCTCCGTGTAAAGCATGCACATGTGTGACTCTAGTTCAGATTCTAGAACTCATGCAAATGATGGGTGAGTTTGACATGATGCCTATAATCCCAGTGCTCAGGAGGCAGCAAGCTTACAAACTACACTAGCGAAACTAGTAAATTCTAGGTTCAAGTGAGGCCCTGTCTCAATAATAAAATGGACAGCAATGGAGGAAGATACCTGACATTGATCTCTTATCTCCACATACGCTCACATGCATTCACATATGCACATACCATACACATGCCAAAAGTAGTAATACTAATCCTAGGATTACCTATCATGGTGTTCAATCATGACTGATTAACGACAATCTGCACTCGGAGAAAGCAACTCCGCTAATAGAAAAGGGAACACCCTTGAAGTACTTCAGGACAGTAACATGAAAAATTCCAAATTAAACAGAAGATAACCAAGCATGGTGGTGTACACTTAGAATTCTAGCACCTGAGAAGTACAGACAGGAGAATCAGGAGTCCAAGGCTAGCCTCAGCTACACAGAAAGTTCGAGGCTAACCCAAGCTACATGAGACTGTTTCAAAAACAAAACAGAATTAAAAGTAAGAAAGAAAATACAATAACTCATGTGATTAAGAGTTAAGTAATTTGCAGGTGGACTGAATGGAAAACCAGAGAAGTTACCAGATGTTTGCTATTCCTTGTAGGTGTTGGCTTCCCTAAAGATTATTGGAAGCCTTCATTGGATTGACAGAGAAAAGCTGCAAAGTTTCATTTTAGCATGTCAAGATGAAGAAACTGGAGGGTTTGCTGAAGGCCAGGAGATATGGTGGGTCCTTTTCATATGTTATTTGGCATTGCTGGATTGTCACTTTCGGGAAAAGACCAGATCAAGCCTGTTAGTGCAGCCTTCTGCATGCCTGAAGAAGTGCTCCAGAGGGTGAATGTTCAGCCTGAACTAGAGAACTATATTGGAGGACAGAAGAGATGCTTAGTACAGATGTGCAGTCTAACATGTCTGTATTTGTGCTTACCCAGCTTAAAATGACAACTGTTAATATTTTGTATATCATTTAAAATTAATTATAAATTATACATATTTTAAAATAAAGACCTATAGTGTTTTTTTTAAAGAGGGGGATGAAGAGATGGTTTAGCAGATAAGATATTTGCTTGCAAAGCCAGACGACCTAGGTTCGATTCCCCAGTACCCATGTAAGCCAGATGCACAAGCTGGCACATGCATCTGGAATTCATTTGCAGTGCTGGAAGCTCTGGTGTGCCCATTCTCTCTCTCTCTCATTCTGCCTCTTTTCCTCTCTCAAATAAATAAAAATAAAATATTTTTAAAAAGAGTTAGTCAATTTGGCCGGGTGTGGTGGTGCACACCTTTAATCCCAGCATGCGGGAGGCAGAAGTGGAAAAATAGCTGTGAGTTTGAGGCCACCTTGAGACTACACAGTGAATTCCAGGTCAGCCTGGACTAGAGGCAAGGCCCTACCTCGAAACCTAGACCCCTCAAAAAAAAAGAGTTAAGTAATTTGGATTCTATTCTTGGCTTTGCTTCTAACAAGCTATGTGTCTGGGGGTAAGTCAAAGTCTCTGAGTTCCCTTTTGACAATCTAAATCTAACAATGATTCCAAATGCTCATGTCCAAATTCTGTGAAGCTGCCAACCTAATAATAGATATCATAGTCTGCTCTTTCCTTAGTATGATCCAGCAACTGCTAAGCTGGGAAACAGAACCGTGAATACAATGGGGCAGTCCCTGCCATATTGCTATGTGCACGGGGAAAGATAGACGTGAAATAACTCTATGATCCATTAATTATACTATGGTAAATCTCAATGCCATGAGATGTACAGAGTGTTGAGAACAAACCTGACAAGTTTACAGTACAGGAATCAGGGAAATCCTCCCCAAAGGAGACAGATCTGAGCTGCAGTCTGAAAGCCCTGCTAGCATCTTTGACCAGTATATGCAATCATCTGTCCTCCCTAGCTCTTATCTTTGCTACTTACAACATCTCCCATCTTGGCTCTGTCAGAGATCTCTCACTGCCCACATGCCCCATTTTCCATTAATTATAATAGGAAGTAATTTTAAGTATAATCTCATAACAAGCTTGGAGGTAGGTACTATTGTTATACTCATCTCACAGGTAAAGTTTAGAGCAATTAAATGACTTGCCTAGGGTTATACATAACTAGGAAGTGGAGGAGCCAAGATCTGACCTCAGAAATTTAACTCCAAGGCCTGCGGTGTGCTCTGCCTGGTTTATAGTTCCCATTGCCTAAGGGACTACAAGATCAAGAGATGGGTTCCTGATGGGTGGTAGCCAGTCAAAGAATGAAAGGTAACACCAATTTAGGGCATACTTCCTCTTAGTCATCCCAAAGAAATAGAAGATGCCAGAGAAAAAAATGGAGTCAGGGCTAGAGAGGACATTCTTACCTGCTAGTGAGCAGAAGACCAGAGTATACAGAGAGGGCAAAGCCAATGAGTAGGGTAGGGAGAGGGACAGGAAAAGAGCTGCACAGGAATTAGGTGTGGAAGAGAATGAGATGTCCCTTGCTATTTCCAGTTCCAAGGAACCATCTATGCCACAGTTGTAGTGCTAAGATTTTAGCAATATTCTTAACCTTAAATAAAAATTATTAAGTCAGGAGAATGAGACCCTATCTCAAAAACAATTATTAAGTCAGGTATGAAAGTGCATGAATGCCTATAATTCCAACACTTGAGAAGCCAAGACAAAAGGAACTCAAGTTTAAGGGCAGCCTGGGCTATATGGTGAGACCCTGCCTCAAAAGAAAAAGACAAAATAAAACATGGGCTTAGGAAGGTGGCCCAGTGGTTAAAGGCACTTGCTTAAAAAGCCTGCCAACCCAGTAAATTCCTCAGCACCCACATAGAGTGGGATGCAAAGTGGCACGTACATTTGTGTTTCCAAAGTACCTATGACAACGGGAGGCACAGCCAAGAGAATCTGAAGCTAGCAGGCCAGCTAGTTCCTTTGCAGTCTGGCACTTCACTTGCAGCAGCAAGGGACCTTGTCTCAAAGAAGGTGGCACAGGCACCTTTGTCTTCTGAGCATCACATGTGCACTATAGTGCGTGTGTGCGCACACACAAATAAACAACAATTAAAAACAATCAAAACTCAACATTGACAGTCAGAAGTTCTACACAGCTAAAAGTTTTTACACAGAAGGCTAGGGAGATGGCTTGTGGTTAAATACCGTTGCTTGCAAAGCCTTACAGCCTGGGTTTCATTCCCCAGTACCCACATAAAGCCAGATCACAAAACGCTGCAATGCATCTAAAGTTTATTTTCAGTGGTAAGAGGCCCTGATATGACCATTTCCTCTCCCTCCCTCTGAAAAATAAATAAAAAATTAAAAAAGAGTTTTACCCATAGAGATGAATTTAAACCTCATATAACTTCACCAAGTATAGCAGTATTGTTCTTACTTTACAGATGGGGAAACAGGTTTGTGAAGGTAGATAACTTGCTCAAGGTCAGCTTATTGAGTGGTAGAGCCAGGATCTGAAGGCATGTGCCTGGTTCCAGAGTCAATCATCCCTTTAAATGACCAAGCCAGAGTAGGTTCCTGCAACCAAACAAGCCAGACCATACACTCACACATTCTCGTCCTCCCAGTAGATCAGATGTTTAAGAACCATGGTTAGATGGCTCCTGGATATTATACACGGTATGAGAGTCAGGCAAACCTATGCCTGAATGAAGAATAACAGTGCCTTTTCTGAACCTGTAGCATATGCAAAACTACTTTGTTGCACAGTGTGCATGTACAATTAGGCTCCAGCTGTAATATAGCTTATATTACTCAATATAGCTTATGTTACTAATTTCTTATTCTACTGCATCTGACATATGTTAACAATTTTACATATGGGGGCATGGTGACACAGGCCTATTAGTTGGGAAATGAATCAAAATGGTGAGGCTGCTGGGTGTGGTGGTGTACACCTTTAATCCCAGCACTCAAGAGGCAGAGGTAGGAGGATCACCATGAGTTTGAGGCCATCCTGAGATTACATAGTGAATTCCAGGTCAGCCTGGGCTAGAGTGAGGCCCTACCTTGAAAAACAAAAACAAACAAAAAAACCCAACAACAATGACAAAAAAGTGAGGCTGGGCTGGTAGAGAGGTGGCTTAGTGGTTAAGCGCTTGCCTGTGAAACCTAAGGACCCCGGTTTGAGGCTCGATTCCCCAGTACCTACGTAAGCCAGAAACACAAGGTGGTGCATGCATCTGGAGTTCATCTGCTGTGACTGGAGACCCTGGTGAGCCCATTCTCTCTCTCTCTCTCTGCCTCTTTCTGTGTGTCGCTTTCAAGTAAGTAGATAAAAATAAACAAAAAAAAATTTTTTTAAGGTAAGAAAGCTTACCTCTAGCATGTGGTACTTGCCTAGCACAAGGTCTTGGGCTCCATCCTCAGTATCACATACTGTATAATTGCCAGCCAGAGCAATGTAGAGATGGGTTTGGTTAAGGAAAGCATTATGGAGGAAACTGAAGGTAGAGAAGAGACATGAAACTAAGTAGGTAGAGGAGACACTGCCTATGGTGGGTGAGGGGACAGAAGGCACAGGCTGCCCTTCATGTTCTGCTCCTCCATCTTTAAGCAGCTGTACTGGTCTGCCTAGCTATATCCCAGTGCTTCCTGAAGGCACCGACTTATGCTTCAGACTCACCCCCACACAGGCCTGAGAGACAATAAATGACAACGGGCAGAGATCCAGATCATCCCAAGATATCACTTACACCTCTATCTTGGCTAGAGCTGACCAAGAGAGAACCAGCCATACACTGGTTTAGAGCTCTTCCTTCCCTGTTCTGCTGACCCTCAAGAGGTCTTGGGCTTCTCCCACAACTCTCATCTTGGACCCAAAACCAAAAGGTAAAAGGAGGAACTGTAGAGATGACTTAGCAATTAAGGTGTTTGGCCTGCAAAGCCAAAGGACCCTGGTCTGATTCCCCAGAATACATGTAAGGCACATGCACAACATGGCACATTCATCTGGAGTTCGTTTGCAACAGCTGGAGGCCCTGGCATGCAGATTCTCTCTCTCTCTCAAATAAATAAATAAATAAAAATAAAATATTTTTTTTTTAAAAAGGCAACAGCAAGCACAACTCTTCCTCTGATGCCCAGGACCCAGCAACAGCTGACATTTTCTTTTCCCTTCCCTGAAATGGCCAAGAGGTAACTTTAATGCAGTAGTAGAACAGTCTAAGATTAGTTCAAAAACAAGGGCTTTGCTATTTCTCAAGAGAAAATAAAAAGGATTTATGTATAATTGTGTTAGGACTACTGAAGGTGCCTGGGTAGAGGCTGGCAGTGGGGATACTAACAAGCTCAGCTGCTAGGAGCACAAGGCTAGGCTGTAAGACAGGAAAGGAGAGGCACAAGCCCAAGCACTTTTTCACACTTGACACACATGTGGGTATTTAGGAATGTATGAGACAAATTGAAGTCGGAGTGGAATCCTAGGTGAAAGGCAAGGATGATAGACTAGGCAAAAAAGAGGCCAGCAATGCTGGGCATTGTGGCGCACGCCTTTAATCCCAGCACTTGGGAGGCAGAGGTAGGAGGATCGCTGTGAGTTCAAGGCCACCCTGAGACTACACAGTGAATTCCAGATCAGCCTAGGCTAGAGAGACCCTACTTCGATCCCCCCCACACTAAAAAAAGAGGCCAGCAGCTATGGTCTGGAAGTGGCTCACAGCTAGAGGTAAGAATCCGGATCCCATCCACATTCCAGTAACAATTCCTCTAACAGCCTTTCCCACTGTATCCCAGGATGCCCTTCTCCAAGTGGGCAAAGTAATTCCTGCTGGGTTGGCTTTGCTATAGATAAAGCCCCTGGAGGGGTGAAATTTGTCTGCTAAGTGTTTTAACAAATGCAGACACCACCAATATTAGCCCAGCATATTTAAAGTGCCTGTCAAACTTAAAACCTAACTCTAGCTTGAAAATGAGATATGTCACTTTGAAATAAGTAAGTAAAAATAAACAAAAATAAAAGGTGAGGCTGGAGGTGAAAACTCACCTCTAGCATGTGGTACTTGCCTAGCACAAGGTTGTGGGCTACATCCTCAGTACCATACACTGTATAATTGCCAGGCAGAGCAAAGTAGAGATGGGTTTGGTTAAGGAAAGCATTATGGAAGAAACTGAAGATAAAAGGCTGAAGGTGTGGTAGCTCATGCCTTTAATCCCAGCATTCAGAAATTTGAGGTGGTAGGATCAATGAAAGTTTGAAGCCAGCCTGGGTGGGGTATAGTGTGAGTTCCAGGGTAGCCTGGGCTAGAATGAGCCCTTACCTCAAAAGAACAAACAGGACTGGGGAGATAACTCAGTGGTTAAAGATGCTTGCTTGCAAAGCCTTCTGGTCCAGGTTTAATTCCACAGTACCCACACAAAACCAGTGCACAAAGTGGTACACGCATCTGGAGTTTGTTCGCAGCAGCAAGAAGCCCAGGTGTGCCCATGTGCTCTATACTCACAAAGAAAATATATTTAAAAAAAGAAAGAACAAGAAAGCATACCAAACCAGAGGAGTTGTCCTGAGAGTTAGTTATCTGTGTTAAAAGAGTAAGACTGCTTATGAGGGGCTGGAGAGATGGCTTACCAGTTAAGGTGCTTGCCTGCGAAGCCTAAGGAACCACATTTAATTCCCTAGTATCCACGTAATACAGATGTACAAGGTGGCACAAGTGTCTGGAGTTCATTTGCACTGGTTGGAGGCCCAGGCAAAGCCATTCTTTCTCTCTCCCTCCCCTCCCCACCAAAATAAATAACTTTTTTTAAAACAAAAAGACTGCTTATGAAGCAACTGCAGAGAGAAGGCAGGATAGAAAGATGGATCCTCACCTTTTTGCTGACCCATGAGTTTCATAATTACAGAAATTTAGACCTGGAAGGGTCCATTGTGAATTCTAGAGAAGGTGCTAGGATGGTAGACAGAACTAGATTATAAAGCCTGGGAGGGAGGGCTGGAGAGATGGCTTAGTGGTTAAGCACTTGCCTGTGAAGCCTAAGGACCCCGGTTCAAGGCTCGGTTCCCCAGGTCCCACGTTAGCCAGATGCACAAGGGGGCGCATGCGTCTGGAGTTCGTTTGCAGAGGCTGGAAGCCCTGGCGCGCCCATTCTCTCCCTCTATCTGTCTTTCACTCTGTGTCTGTTGCTCTCAAATAAATAAATAAATAATTTAAAAAAAAAAAGCCTGGGAGGGAAGGTGGGAGTCCTTGGGAAAGAAAACATAAGGCCAAGCAGAGACAAGGAAGAACTGGTCTCTCCTGTGCTTTGAGCTCAGCAGTGATTATTCACTCAGCTATGCCCAGCAGGTGCTGTTGCTACAGCCAGTGCCATGGGGTGAGGGGAGGGGTACAGGAGGACCAAGCATAGTCAGCTAACTCTGGGGCTGGGGGAGGAAACACTTCCTTTTCTTAGGTCCCACATCCTCACACTCCTAAGTGACCTACTATGCAGGAGAGTCCTAGGGAAACTGATAGAGAAAAAGATTGGGGGTAGGGAGAGTAAAGAACTAGGGGTCATTAGGGAAAGAGAATGGGAATTTGTGCTCTGAAGAGGTAACCAACAAGAGGTGGCATAATAGAGTCCCAAGCTAGGCAAATCACCCTGGAAGTTAGGGCAGCCAGAGCCAGTGGGGACTCTATCTAATTCCACTGTTGAGGACACTGGGACTGGTTCTAAACAATAGGTCTATTTTCCTGAGCTTTTCCTGTAATCCAGAAGGGCCCCAAAAGAGAAGGGGGGTAAAGACCACATACTAACAGGCAGCTTGGGGGAGGGGACTTTCAATCTCCCATGTACTTACTAGCTCCCTCAAAGACAAGAGGCTGAGGAAGGAGGACTGCTGTGAGTTTGAGGCTGTCCAGAGCTACCAAGTGAGTTCCAGGTCAGCCTGGTGTCTGGTCTAGAATGAGACCCTGCTTTAAAAAGTTTAAAAAAAAAAAAAAAAAAAAAAGCCATCTCCCAAATACCAACATTTGAAGTACTCAGACAGCAAATGTGCAAGTGCAACATTCAATCTCATCCTTTAGTCTCATTACCAACCAGGCTACTAATCCCAAAGCCCTAAACAGATGGCTTGAAGCTAGCCAACAGGGACAGCCTCATAAGCTTTTCAAGCAAGTCAAGGCCTACCAGTACACGAGCCTTTGTTAGTACTGCTAGAAATAATGGAGGGAGGGGCAAATGTTCTGGTAGAATGGAGGGAGTCTTCAGATTTCTTTCAATTAGATGTAGAGTACACCTAAGGATGTAAGTGGAAAACAAACATAGGAGGGGCTGGAGAGATGATTCTGCAGTTAAGGTGCTTACCTGCAAAGCCTAACAACCCGGGTTCAATTCCCCAGGACCCACGTAAAGCCAGATACACAAAACAGTGTATGCATCTGGAGTCCGTTTGCAGGGGCTAGAGAAAGGCCCTGGTGTGCCCATTTATATTCTCTCTTTCTCTCTCTCTCTCTCCTTGCAAATAAATAAATAAATAAATAAATAAATAAATAAATAAATAAATAAATAAATATTTTTAAAGTGTATAGGCAGGAACATGAAGATAGCAAGAGTGTAAGAGAGGAAATGGGAGAGTAGGTTGAGAGGTACAGAAAAAAGTCTAAGATCACCTTCACATTCCTACCCAAACAGAGGTACACAGCTCCCAAGAATCCAAAGGGAAAGTAGAGAGCCACAAATCTGCCTTTCTCAACAGGAGCTGGCCCTAAAAGGCCTGAGTAGGTCTCCATCCTCTGTAAAGACAACCCCAGGAAGCATGCAATCTGACCCCATTCCCACCCCAGATGGTTCAGTGTGGAAAGCAGGCCTAAGGCCAAAGCATAAGACAAGTTAACCATTCCTAGGGAGAGGAAGGAAGTGGATGGGGGAGAAGGGCTTCCCAGAGCACCTCTTCAGTGAGCCAGTAACTGAAAGGGAAATACAATGCAGATGCACAGAAGGCTGAAATCTTCATCAATTCCTTGTTATCTATCATGTCCAATAATAAGCTGGACTCTTCCATAAAACCTTCCAAAACTCCCAATTTTCTTTACTATCTAAAATGGACTCTCAGGGCAGGGGAGATGGCTCAGCAGTAAGAGGCACTTGCTTACAAAGCCTGCCAGCCAGGGGTTCAATTCCCTAGTACCCACTTAAAAGCCAGATGCACAAAGTGGTGCATGCATGTGCAGTAGAAAGAGGGCCTCGCATGCCCATTCTTTCTGTCTGTCTCTCATAAACAGATAATAGATAAAGCAAACTCTGCTGGACCTCCCTCTCACACTGATGAACATGCTCAGCTCTTCTATTCTGATTCCAGATTGTGAAACGTACATGTCCATGCTCTAAAGTGACTTTATGGGAATGAAGCACAGAGGAGTGAGGAGAGCAAGCCTTCAGAAGGATACTTATGTAGAGTAGGAGGGACAGTTATAATTCATTCCTCTTGGTCTGTAAGCCAAAAAGAGTGTGTGAAACACACACATGCTTGCACATACACGTAGAAACAAGCAAGTTAGGACATGACACATCCATGAATGTAAATGCCATTCTCATCAGAAACCAGTCAGAGCAGAGGGGCCCCTGCCTGCAGCAAGAAGGGTGGGGATCTCCCCTCCTCTTTCTGCATGTGGCTGGTGTTGCAGCCTCCATGTCTAGGCTCACCACAGACCTTGCAGAGTCCTGGGCTGGCAGCCTGACCCAGTCCAGGGGTCTTCACAGATGAAGAGACCTACAGGAGGTGGAACTGACATGTACAGAGAGCTATATGAGAAAGGTTTAGGTAGGGGTCAGTACAGAGCAGAAAGCCAGGCTGGAGGGAAGGAGAAGAGGGGACCACAAATCAAGCAGCCTGGCTACTTCTAAAATGGCCGTGGTCAAAGCAAGAACAGATGGTCCCTTTCTGGTGCTGAGCCGGGGAAGTGGAGAAAGGGAAAAGGAAAAAATACATACCATTACAGTGAGGAATTTAAAAATAAACGGAAAAACCTAAAAGATAAACAACCTGCTCCTGAGGCCTGCTTGCCTCCTGAGCCTTCTAAGGGAAAATAAAGAGCTGGAGGCCGGGGCAGCCAGCCCTCTAGCCCATAAGGTCATTCTAACCAACACCCTGACCCTCACACAAAGATCCTGCAAGTGCCAGGCAGCCGAGGTGGTGTCCTGCCTTTACCTCTCCTATCTTCCTTCTTTTTTTTTTTTTAATTTTTATTAGCATTTTCCATGATTATAAAAAAATATCCCATGATAATTCCCTCCCCTCCCCGCCAAACTTTCCCCTTTGAAATTCCATTCTCCATCATATTACCTCCCCATCACAATCACTGCACTTACATATATACAATATCAACCTATTAAGTACCCTCCTCCCTTCCTTTCTCTTCCCTTTATGTTTCCTTTTTAACTTACTGGCCTCTGCTACTAAGTATTTTCATTCTCACGCAGAAGCCCAATTATCTGTACCTAGGATCCACATATGAGACAGAACATGTGGTGCTTGGCTTTCTGGGCCTGGGTTACCTCACTTAGTATAATCCTTTCCAGGTCCATCCATTTTTCTGCAAATTTCATAACTTCATTTTTCTTTACCGCTGAGTAGAACTCCATTGTATAAATGTGCCACATCTTCATTACCCACTCATCAGTTGAGGGACATCTAGGCTGGTTCCATTTCCCAGCTATTATAAATTGAGCAGCAATAAACAAGGTTGAGCATGTACTATCTTCCTTCTTAATAGCCCTTTAGAAAAATAAAGGCCTGAACTTTCAAATGTTGTAAGCTGTGAAGCAGTTTGAGTGTGTCTACATCATCAATTTGTGAGGTGGTGAGCAGGATCCACATAGTACCTCACGGCTACTACTGTCACTCAGCACACTGCATTCTCTGAGGTAGCTTCATTCATTATCTCATCTGTACCGCAGACTTACAGAACACTGAGCAGGAGTTATTACCCCATTTCACAGAAAACCAAGGCTCTGATTAGTGTATGCCTGTCATGGTGAAGCCAAAACTCAAACCTGCTTATTAGTATTGGACAACACCATCACATGACCCTGGCCAGTTCTATCCACCAGATCCCATTTGCCATTGTGGGCCAAACAGGAGGTTGCTTCTGACTCAGAGGTATGACCTCACGTCTGATTCTCCACAGGTTTTCAAGGTCACATGGTGGTGCCCTTGTGTTTCTTGCTTATGTGGGTAGGAGGCAGGAATAGAGCCCCTGCCCTCTACTGGGTTTCAGCAGTTCTTCCACTGTGTGGTGCCCTTTCTCACCTCTGGGTTTTTGTACATACTCTTCACTTCCAAGTTTATCACTTCTATCTTCTTTACCTGAATGGCTCATGCCCATCCTTTCAGACCTCCACTTAGACACATCCACCTCCAAGAAGTGCTTCTGCCTAGCCTATTCATGATACTACTCACATGTTTGTAATTCTCTGCTTGCCTGCTCTGCTAGACCAAGTTATTAGAGGTCAGGACTATATTCAATACCAGCCTAGTAAATGAATGAACACAGAAATAAAACAAAGATGGAAATCTTCCTCATTCTAGAACAGTAGTTGCCAACACTAGCTTGGAGTGGTTTTCTCCATCTTTCCAAAATGACCCTCAGAGTGAAAAAATGACTCAAGTGCATCTGGGCAGCTACTAAAAGTGAATCCTGTTTTTGGCGTGCACAGGGCAGGGGTGTGTGTGTCATATGTATCAACCCCTTATACTTGGTAAGCATTTATTATCAGAAAATGGGTTTTCTTAAAGGAGGGACTTGTCTATGGTTGAGAAAATCCAAACAATAACACTAAAAAAGGCCCAAAGACCATAGGAAACAGCAGGTCAGAAAGAAATGATGCTCAGACTTTCTGGAGAACAGAGCTAAGGAAGTGAGCAGCTGAGCCCCAGGACAAAAGCCTGTAATCTCAGCTACTCTAGAGACTGAGGCAAGAGGATTATTAATTCAAGGCCTGCCTGGGCTACCGACTGAGTTCAAGACCAGCCTGGACAACTTAATGAGACCTCACAAGACCCTCATAATAGGAGGAAATGATAACATCAAAACAAAAGACAGACTAATGAAGAGAGGGAGGGTATATAATGGAGTGTACATTTGTGAATGGGAACATGAGGGAAAGGAGGGAAGTATCATGGTTTATTGTTTGTAAGTATGGAAGCTGTCAATAAAAAGGAAAAAAAATTTAAAAAGTAGGGAGCTGGGCATGGTGGTGTATGCTTTTAATCCAAGCCTGGACTAAAGTGAGTCCCTACCTTGAAAAAAAAATAAAAGTAGGGGCTGGAAAGATGGATCAGTGATTAAGACACTTGCCTACAAAACCTAGCAACCTAGGTCTGACCCCCTAGTGCCCACATACAGCCAGATGCAAAGTGGTGCAACTGGAATTTGTTTGCAGTGGTTAGAGGCCCTGGCACATCCATTCTGTCTGTCTATCTCTGCTTGCAAATAAATAAATAAAAATATTAAAATAAAATAAGAAGGCTGGGGCTGGGCGTGGTGGCGCACACCTTTAATCCCAGCACTTGGGAGGCAGAGTTAGGAGGATAGTCATGAGTTCAAGGGCACCCTAAGACTACATAGTGAATTCCAGGTCAGCCTGGACTAGAGCGAGATCCTACCTTGAAAAACCAAAAATTAAAAAATTTTTAAAAAAAGAAGACTGGAGATGTAGCTCTGGTGGAATACTTGTCTAATATGTGGTAGGTTCAATCTCCAGCACCACAGAGGGAAAGGAATAGGCAGAAAGGCTGGCTGGATGAGAGGGCAAGAGGCTCCAACCTCACTTAGAGGACAACCTATCAGAAGGTTCAAAAGTATTAAGAGGATGACTCTAGGGCAAGCCTTTCTGGCTAAAGCAGAAAAGAAGCCAGAAGTGTGGTAAGATGCAATGAGAGGAGACAGTTAAATGTTCTGGCAAAACCAGAGGGCCCAGGCAGTGGTTCTGATTCTTTTGTGTAGTTTAGGCAAATGAGCAAATCATTTAACCTCTCATGACCGCCCCCCCCACACACATACACATAGTAGAGTCTCACTCTAGCTCAGGCTGACCTGAAATTCACTATGCAGTCTTAGGGTGGCATTGAACTCATGGCGATCCTTCTACCCCTGCCTCTTGAGTGCAATGATTAATGGCATGCACCACCATGCCCAGCAATCACTTCTTTTTCTTACCCACACCATCCCTTCTCACAAGAACTCTGAAGTATAAACATTTCCAATCTATAATGTGATATAATTTCACATTGAGTGACCACAAAGAATCGGCCCCCCACAGAGCAGAGAAACTGTGGCATGAGGTGATTTTCTACGACTGGACTTAACAAGTGAAGAGGGGTAGCTCAGGAGAAAAGAAACAAGATGAAGAAGCAGAAGTGAAAGGAGGTAGGTAAGGGAGAAGGGAGATAGATAGTAAGCTCTGTGCCCTGGCAGGGGTGGGGGTAGGCCCTAGAACACAGATGCCAGAGTTGCTTGGTCTGGACGGGGGAAGAGGCAGGCAAGAGATGCCAGGCCCATTCAGAATGGCAGATACCAAGCTAACGGAGGAGGACAACACCAGTTATCAGGGGTTGGGTAATAACAAGTCTTCACCCTGCTGGTTTTCAAGCCCAGCACAACCAAATAATTATACCTCATTGCCAGCCTCCTTCTGTCCAGTCAGGTGTCCACAGAGCCAAGGAAGAGAATGGGAGGATTAATGACCAAAAAATTCTGTGCCTCATCTGAGCTCCATTATCACATCTAACTTCCCAAGAAGCCCAATCCAATGCATGAGAGAAGGTAAGAAAATGTGGCAGGAAAGATCCAAGGCCCACAGGGAGCTGAAGGAGCACAAGGTGTCAGGCATGCTGAGTCAGGGAAGAGCAGGAGGGTGGGCCATTGGGTGTGGAGAAAGACTGAATCACCCAAGCACTTAAAAAGAAAGGCTAGGGTTACTCTTCCACAGGGTGGAGACCAGGTATTCCCTGGCTCCACCAAGGGCCAACCCAGAATAAATTACAGCCACAGGGAGGTAGGTGAGACAGAGAAGGAACTTCCTGACCAGCAGGATGGAGTGAGCATGCTCATCTGACTTTTTGAGGTCTGTCTCTCTTCTTCTTCCAAAGAAACTATCTCTGACTCCTTACATACCAACTCTAGGAGCCTGCTGGGTTAGTTCATACATTCATTCATTCAACATACATGCAGTGCCTAGAATTTAGGAGTGATAGGATATTAGAATGTGGCATGCAATGAACAAAACAGAAACAGTCCCTTCCCTCATAGGGCTTAGTCTAGTCAGAGAAGCAGACATTAACAGAAGACATAATTACACAACTGTGAAAAACTGAAGAAAAAGTGCTGAATATCAAAAAGATTAAAGGGAAAGGACTGGGAAAGACTAGCCACAGAAGTGATATTCAAGCTGAGGCCAAAGAGGCAGTAAGAATTAACCAAGCAGGGCTAGAGGGATGAAGGCATTTGCCTGCAAAGCCAAAGGACCCAGGTTCTCCCTTTCTCGGTAAAACCTCATAGCTTACCACCTATCTAACAAGCACTTACCAGGCTAAGTGCTTCCCGTCACTTTGATTTAATCCTCTATTAGGTGGATCTTATTAGCCCCACTTTACAGGTTTGATTCCCCAGGACCCACATTAGCCAGATGCACAAGGGGGGTGCTCACATCTGGAGTTTGTTTGCAGTGGCTGAAGGCCCTGGCATGCCCATTCTCTCAATCTCTCTCTCCTTTTTCTGTCAAATAAATAAATTAAAATTAAAAAAAAAATTTAAAAAGTTAACCAAGCAAAGGCCATGAGGCAGGAAGAACCCAAGGTGTCTAAGACAGAAAAAAGGCCTAAGGCTCCAGGCTATAATGCTATATATGAGGAGCCAAGCCATCCTCAAACCCCAGTCCTAACTCAGCACCTCTCCTATCCTAGGTATCTCCCACCAGACAGACCCCCTCAGGCAGGGCAGAGTATTTTCTCTGAGTGGCAGAACAAATAGGAGTTTCATGTTTAGACAGGATTCAAGTGACTCTCCCAATGACACTGGAAGGCTTGAAGGCCCTGGGACAGGGAAAGGGGCAGGCACACAGAATTCCAGGCCTATACCAGGAGCTATGAGTCACCACTGTCATTAAGATTAAAATCAATTAACTGGCTGGTTTCCTCTTGTTTTTTCTTTTTAAACTTTTTTTGTTGTTTTTTTAAGATTTTACTTTTATTGATTTATTTATGAGAGAGGGAGAGAGAGAAAGTGTGAGAATGGATGCACCAGGGCCCCTAGCCACTGCAAACGAACTCCAGATGCATGTACCACCATGTACATCTGGCTTATGTGGGACCTGGAAAATCGAACCGGGGTCCTTAGGCTTCGCAAGCAATGCCTTAACTGCTAAGTCATCTCCCCACCCCTGTTCTGTGGATTTTTTAAAAATGTATTTATTAGAGGGAGAGAAAGAGAAAGCGGCAGATAGAATGGGTATGCCAGGGCCTCTAGCCACTACAGGTGAACTCTAAGCGCATGTGCCACCTTGTGCACCTGGCTTTATGTGGGTACTAGGGACTCAAACCTGGGTCCTTAGGCTTCATAGGCAAGCACCTTAACCGCTAAAGCCATCTCTCCAGCCCATTTAATTTTTTTTTTTTTTTTTTTGGTTTTTTGAGGTAGGGTCTCACTCTAGCCCAGGCTGACCTGGAATTCATTATGTAGTCTCAGGGTGGCCTTGAACTCATGGCAATCCTCCTACCTCTGCCTCCTGAGTGCTGGGATTAAAAGCGTGAGCCACCACGCCCGGCTCCATTTAAATTTTTTTAAATTTATTTTTAAATACTTAATTGAGAGAGAGAGAGGGAAGGGCAGATAGAGAGAGAGAGAATAGGTGCACTAGGGCCTCTAGCCACTATAAACAAACTCCAGACACTTGCACCACCATGTGCATTTGGCTTTACATGGATACTGGGGAAATGAACTTTGCAGGCAAGCACCTTAACCACTGAGCTATCTCTCCAGGCCCTCTTTCTTAAATAAAACACAAAGTCAGGAGGAGAGAATGTTAACTGAACTGCAGAAGTCACCCTTTCTCCATAAAACCCCATAGCTTACCACCTATCTAACAAGTACTTACTAGGCTAAGTGCTTCCCTTTGCTTTGATTTAATCCTCTCAACAGCCCTACTAGGTGGGTCTTATTAGCCCCACTTTACAAAAAACAGAAATGAGGCATGTAGTGTTGAGTGTTAATGGCTTGCCAAAGATCAGTCAGTGGCAGAACTGGCATTTGAACTTAAGCCTATTTCCAAGGCCTAGCTGTGGGAAGGGCCTGACTTCTCCCAGACCCCTCCCTATCTGTCTTCTCAAGTCACCCCACTCTTGGCTCTGACTGTTCTTCCCTCCTAGCAGTTAACAGACCTAGGAAATAGTCTTCAGAGTGACAGTATTCTGAAGGTCACCTTCCCTCTACTCTGTCTCTCCCATAAATGCTTGGCCACAACCCACACTTCTCCATCACGCCCACATGAAATCTCCACACAGTGGGTACCAACGTCTCTACCAGACCAGCAAAGAGACTGCCCGCTGTGACCACCACATCCCTCCCACCATATTGCTTCTCTCAACTCCTCCTCTGCCAGTTTAACACACAATCTCCACCTGATAGGAGCACTTTCCTTCTACAAAGAACAACACAAATCCCACATATGACTTATGGATATCTAAGTAGGTGTTAAAAGCAAATAGCACACTACATGGTGGGCACTAAGGACTTTTAAGGATGAAAGGAGTCCTGGGTCTGGAGTCTGGCCTTGCAGTTTTTGGCAGGAAACCAAGATACCAGAGCCCCACCCAAGATGGAATGAATCACCTCCCCAGGCAGGGCCTGGGTATGTGTAGGTGATTCTGACTGAAAGGCACTGAGCTACTACCCCCTCATTTTGCAGATGAGGAAACCAAGTCCCAGTGAGACTAAAACAAGAAATGGAATGCAAACTAGAACCAGGTCTCCTGGCTCCTGATGTCCTGCTCACTCTATGGATCGTGTTGCTCAAAGGCAGCTTACCCAAGCTGAAAGGCCCTTGGGTTGGCAGGCCTCCAATTAGGAGCTCTCTAGAGACATCAGTTTTACCCAGTGAGGTCATGAGGCCAGGAAGGGGATCTGGAGTAGCAAGGCACTTATTGTTAACCTGTGAAACATACCTAATATGCAAAGCCTGCAACCTATGACTCCAGGACTACCATTCCACATAAGCATTTGACATCTGGTGGATGGGTCCATTGCAGAAGAGGAAGAGGAAAGAATGTGAGTGTCAAACGAGGGGCAGGACTGCTTACAATGCACTCTTCCACACACAAAATGGCCTGGATATCCATGACTTCGCAATACCTGGTACTACCTACACAAGACCATCATAATAGGAGGGAAAGATGACGACTTCAAAATAAAAGGGAGACTGAGAGGTGGAGGGGTGGGAATTATCATGGTTGGTTGTCTATAATTATGGAAGTTGTCAAAAAAAAGTTTGGGGCTGGCCCAGGCATGATGGTGCACACCTTTAATCCCAGCACTTGGGGGGCAGAGGTATGAGGATCTCTGCGAGTTTGAGGCCACCCTCAGACTACATAGTGAATTCCAGGTCAGCCTGGGCTAGAGATAGACACTACCTCAAAAAAAAAAAAAAAAAAGAAAAAAAAAAAAGAAAAAAGCTGGGGCTGGAGAGACGTCTTAGCAGTGAAGGCGTTTGCCTGCAAAACCAAGGGATCCCAGTTCAATTCTCCAGGACCCACGTAAACCAGATGCACGAGGGGGCGCATGCGTCCTGAGTTTGTTTGTAGTGGTTGGAGGCCTGGGCACACCCATTCGCTCCCTCTCTCTCTCAAAAAATAAATAAATAAATAAACAAATAAAAATTTAAAGTTTGGCTTTTTTCCTTTATTTAATTAATGAATTAACTTGAGAGAAAGAAGCAGAGAGAGAGAGAATGAGCTCGCCAGGGCCTCCAGCTACTGCAAATGAACTCCAGATGGGTACGCCCCCTCATGCATCTGGCTTATGTGGGTCCTGGGGAATCAAATCTAGGTCCTTTGGTTTTGCAGGCAAGCACCTTAACCACTATGCCATCTCCCCAGCCCCCCCGCCCCTTTTTTAAGGTAGGGTCTTGCTCAATCTAGCCCAGGCTGGCCTAGAATTCACAATGTAGTCTCAGGATGGCCTGAAACTCAAAGCAATAGAGCAATCCTCCTATCTCTGCCTCCCGAGTGCCAGGAATAAAGGCACACACCACCACACCTGGCCAAAAAAAGTTTAAAGAAAAAAAAAATCTGGTGGAGAATGAGCAACTCAACAAAGTAACCAAGCACATGAGTATCAAAGTCTAGCTCTGAGACCCTTGCCTACCACTGGCACCTTTTAAAATGTAATGTGGACTCAGGCTGCAAGGCCACTGAGAAATCCTGCTGGAAGTGAGCTGATAAGCTCCTCCATGTAGACCAGCTGACAGAAAGCTGGAAGAAGCCATTCTACATGTAGTTCAATAGGAGAGATACCACCAGTGAAGACACTCAACAGTGGATACTGCAAGCCTTATAATTGGCCAGCCAGGCCAAATGAGCCAACAGGTGCAATAGTGGCAGGTCTGTCATGGTGGAAACCAACTGCCCTCCAAATGGACTGGAGGCCCGCTCCATGGGGAGAAACACATCCCTGATACTGAAAACTTAAAACAGGGGTAGTCATGAGCCCTAGGGGTGTAACATCTGCTGATGTCTAGAAAAATGTATATACTATACTTATCAAACTGCCCAGTAAACACTTCTCTTGATATTTATACCCTTATATTAATGCTACTCTCACTTTGGGTAGAGAATCTTCTCTTTTCAGATAGCAGTGACTTCAGGATGACTCAGAAAATACCATAGTGCTGGAAAGAAGTGACTGGAGTACTGAGTAACATCTCAATCACACACTCAGGGTCTAATGCAGAAGAGGTGATGGAAAGAATATAACAGCCAAAGGAAGGGCAGGACTCCGTACAACGTGCTCCCTCCAGATATAAAATGGCTTGGATATCCAAGACCTCATAGTGCCTGACACTAACTAAACAAGACCATCATAAGAGGAGGAAAAGACCATGACATCAAAATAAAAGAGAGACTGATTGAGATGGGGAGGGGATATGATGGAGAATGGAATTTCAAAGGGGAAAGTGGGGGGGAGGGTATTACCATGGAATACTTTTTATAATCATGGAAAATATTAATAAAAATTGAGGAAAAAAAAGAAAAAGAAAAAAGTCAAGAAATTAACATTGGAAAAAAATGTAATGTGGTGGGAAGAGCTGGAAAGACGGCTCAGTGGTTAAAGGTGCTTGTTTGCAAAGCCTGCTGGCCTGGGTTCAATTCCCAAGTCACCTACATAAGCCAGATGCAAAAAGTGGCACAAGCATCTGGCATTTGTCTGCAGCAGCAAGAGGTTCCAGCTTATCCATGCAAACACACACACGTGTGCAAATAAATGAGTAATTTTTTTAAAGTAATATGGGAGCTGGGCATGGAGGCACACGTCTTTAATCCCAGCACTTGGGGGCAAAGGTTGGAGGGTCACCATGAGTTTGAGGCCAGCCTGAGACTACATAGTGAATTCCAGGTCAGCCTGGACTAGAGCAAGACCCTACCTTGAAAAACCAATAAAAATAAACAAACAAATAAATATATCATGGCCAATGACAATGATCTGCTTTAAACATTATGCACAAGCACTAAAGTCACTTTCTGCTTTTAACTGGGGTGGCAATGAAAGCATCCAGGCAGTACATAATGACAGATTGCAGGATAACACCCAAGGAAGACCTAGATTCTAAGAGTCAGCAGCTGGAACTTTGAGCAGTAGGTCTGGAAAGACTGAGTTCCAAGGGAAGCAATAAACTACAATTCACAGTGGCTAGTGTAAGAAAAAACTGGGCTTTAGCTTACAGTGAGGAGGGCCTGTGATGAGAAGGGCAGTTCAGTATTACATAGCCCAGGATAGTGATGGTGAATACACTAGCCTCCTCTAAAGACAGAGAAATATGACAGAGAAAAAGGCCTAGAGTATATGAGCTTTCCCTCAAGCCTTGGGACCTGATATTATTTTAACGAAATGTAGAGACATGGTGCTACAGGCTTTTGTCTAAGAATCTAGGGGCACAGTTATAATCTAACTCTAAGGTTCCACTTCCAAATGATCACCTAGAGACCTCTACTGAGTGCACTGTGACCTCCAAGACAGGTCTAAAACTGGCCTCTCCTACCCCACTGTTTTCTACTCAATCTAGTCACATGAATACCAAGTCTGTCTCCTTCCTTTTTCCCACTTCCCACTAAAGGTTAAAAAAGAAGCTGTAAATAGTGTGGACAAGGGAGAGTTAGGCAGCCAGAAGGCCAGGGAACTGCTCGCCTCTCTTCTAAAATATCCAACTCACTTCTAGGTCATGGTTTGGGTCTGTCTGTGGACATGAACACCCCAGAGGGATACAGAGCCTGACCTGGCTCTAAACTATCCTTCAGCACACACATGTACCCCCCCCCCCAAACTCAGAAAGGTTGTTAAATTTCATTCTCTCCATCCTCTAAATAACTTTATTTCCATCTTCTTCTCTAGCACATATTTCCCAGAGCCCCAGGATGAAATAAAATCAAAGGTTAAGAACAAGCAAGATGACAGATGTAAGAACAAAGCCAGGAAGCAAGTTTTTTGCTGGAAACTGAACATAGAGAAGAAACTTTCACTTATTTTTTCCATGGCTTGTCCTCAGTGATGCCACACAACCCTTTCTTTTAGAGCCCTCTTCAGAGGCCTGTCATCTTGCATTACAGGCAGTACCAGTGGACTGGGTTGGCTGATATCAGGAGGAATATAAAGCAGTTCACCTCACTTGACAAATATTAAGCATCTGCCTATGTCAGATGCTCAACTCTGCATATAAAAGAAGAAACAAGCTCGATGTGGTGGTGTACACCTTTAATTCCAACAGTCGGGAGGCAGAGGCAGGCAGATCACTGGGAGTTCAAGGCCACCCTGAGACTACATAGTGAATTCCAGGTCAGTCTGAGATAAGAGTTAGAGCCTACTTTGGAAAAAAAAAAAAAAAAGTAGGAGTGGGGGTGAGAAAAACAGGGCTGGGGAGAGGCTTGGCGTTAAAAGGCACGTGCTTGCAAAGTCTGCCAGTCTGGGTTCAATTCTCCAGCACTCATGTAAAGCCAAGCACATCTGGAATTTATTTGCAGTGGCAGGAGACCCTAGTGCTGCAATGCACATGTGTATACACACATACACATGCAAATATAAAAAGGGAAAAATTGGGCTGGAGAAATGGCTCAGCTGTTAAGACACTTGCCTGTGAGGCCTAAGGACACAGGCTCAATTTCCCAGTATCCATGTAAGGCAAGATGCACAAGGTGCCAGGTGGCGCATGCATCTGGAGTTTGTTTGCAGTGGCTGGAGGCCCTGGCATGTTCATTCTCTGTGTCTGCTTCTTTCTCTCTCTTAAAAGATAAACACACACACACACACACACACACACACACACACACACACAAGATTAAAGGCATGTACCACCAAGACCAGCTTAAAATATATATAGATAGATAGATAGATTTTTTTTTTTTTGGAAGGGGGAAAAACAACAGGATGGTTGGTGAGCTTGTGGAGAACAGCAAGAAGAGTTAATGTTTGATAGGCACAGAGCTTCAGCTGGGGAAAATGAAAACATTCTGAATGGCGCTGAAAACTGCACAACGTGAATTCTTCAGTGCCACAGAACTTTACTTTTTTTTGTATATTTTTTATTTGAGAGAGACAGTGGGAGAGAACAGGCACGCTGGTGCCTTCAGCCACTGTGAAGGAACTCCAGATGTGTGTGCCCCTTTGTACACATGTGTGACATTCGTGCTTGTGTCACTGTGCGCCTGGCTTACATGGGACCTGGAGATGTGAACATGAGTTCTTAGGTTTTACAGCAAGTGCCTTAACCACTAAGCCATCTCTCCAGCCCCAGAACTGTACATTTTAAAGTAGTTAAAGTCTAAGTCCATTGTTAAACATTTTAACCATAATAAAAAAGACTTTTAAAAAAGGTGGGAGGAAATGTGACAGTCTTCTTCCTCTCCCCCTGAAGAACAGGCCTTCTTCTGAATTACTCATATCTTTCCTACTGACTAAATCTCCCAAACTCTTCTGCATGTCCTTCTCTTCCTGTTAATGGAGCATTCAGAAATCTCTCTCAAATCTGGGGCAAAGACACCATGGAGTTTTATGTTTCTAACATGTGTTCATCAATGCCAACCTACCTGCAGTTCTCAAAGGCTCAGGCTAAACTGTTATTCCTTTCTGTCCTCAAAAAAAGTCCAAGGAGCAGGGTGTGGTGGCACACACCTTCAGTTCCTGCAATCAAGAGGCTAAAAGGCAGGAGGATCACCATAAGGTTGAAGGCAACCTGAGACTACAGACTGATTTCCAGGACAGCCTGAGCTACAGTGAGATCCTGACTTAAAAAAAAAAAAAAGGCCAGGTATACAAATGAGACTAGTCCTCTATTAAACACTGATCTCAGGTTCTGGACCATGTGCATTTTACACACTTGCAATCAAAGAAAGCAGAAAACAGTGCTGGTGGTACATAGCATGATGGCTACGCACTGTCCTCTTGCCCTCCCCTCAACACCCACCCACATACTCCCTGCCACCTGGAAGCAGGCTTCCAGCAGCAGGTAGTGAACAGAATTTTCGGCTTTGGGGTGAGTCAGACCTCAGTCTGAATATAGGCCCTTCCTCTCACTGACTGTCCAACCTCATGTAAGTTCCCAAACTTCCAAGCAACTTCTCTAAGCTTGATTTCTCATATTAAAAATGCAGCGCATCACCCACCTCAAAGGGTTATCGTGGGGATAATGAAATTACGTAAGGAAGGAACCTACTGCATCGCAAGTGCTTCTTGTTCCTATTCCAGCCCTCAAACCCCCTTCTGAAATGAGCCCACATTGAAATATAAATGACTTGTATCAAAGCAATCTTTGTTCCAAACTGAAGAAAGACAGAAAAAGAAAGGCTTACAAGAGGGGACTGGAGGACAGAAACCAAAGACTCTTGGTCCACGTGCTCCATTTCCCCAGCCCTGCTTTGTCATGTGGCCTATCGCAGCTTCCACGGACACTTTAAGAGTAGAAGAACTTTTTGTTTCTCCAGACCTCAGCTAAGAACAGATGCCCGCTGAGTTCTGTTTTCCTAACTTGAACCTGGAGCCTGCCAGTGGATGGCAGCTCTACTGTACAGCTTTAGCTCCTCTGCACCCATATGCTAAAAGGCAACATACCTTCTGCCCTCTTGTCACTCTCCCACACTTTGAGAGATGTCACTCATATTTCACCTCTGGCTTTAAGGAGATAATCACAAGATAAACAGACATGAGAGAAAAGACAATGTATTGGCCTCTCTCTCCAACTGCATGCACAAGTCAACCTCATCTTCATGTTGCTTGGGTTTTGGGGTGCACTGTACAACTGTTTTCCTCAGCCCCTAAGAATTAAAGCCCAAGTTCTACATGTTTCTGCCATTTTTTTTTTTTTTTTTTTTTTACAAATGTACCTTGAAAGAAAGAGTGGGTGGGTGGTAAAAAGAACATGAAAACCTACTATTTTACCTTTAGAGGTGTGCTAGCAGACAAACAGAAGCTGTTAGTCTGAGAGCTATGTGCCATGTTCAAAAGTATTTCCTTTCTTCACATAAGCAGGGACATAGGAACTCCTTCCTATTTTACAAAGGAAACCTATCTAGACCTTCCCCAGGCCTTGTAGTACCCATAACAAATTAACAAAGGTTCTAGAAATAATCTGAATGGGAAAACAATTCTTCAATGCACTATCCCCAAGACTGTAGACTAGTTAACATCCCTGATATCTACATACTAAGTACCTTTAGTATTCCCATAACATAGTGACAGCTAAATCTCCCTCCCCAACATTTATGAACGTGCAAGAGAGAGCAGAGCCTCTCAGCCGAGAAGACTGAGCATTGAAAGTTGTACTGCCCTGTGTACCATGAAGCCTTCCTTCTTCTAGCCACCCTTTATGGCCATAGACTATAGGAAAGGTCAAGTTAGGGGAATATGTAGATCCCTCTCACTAACCAAGCGAAAAATTACTGAATTCCTAGTTTGTTCTCAGCATTTTCATAGGCACAGTGAAACATTTATAGGAAGTATGCATCATAATCCTCTTGCTTAAGTGGTCTTATTTTTTTTATAAGACTACAAAATATTACTCAATATACAGCACTATGTAATCAAATTAAATCTTATGATCTGTGAGCAATAGGTAAGGGCTGGCATTAAAGCAAAGGCTTGTGGAGAAAAACAAGTTGAGGTAGATCTTGAAGATAAAATTTTCTCATTCAGTCCTTACCCTCAACCCATCCCTGTAAGGATTCCTGTCCATGGAAAACTCCTCTCAACCCATGGTTCCAACAGCAACTTAGCATTCAAGCTCTTCAAACCTCATCCTCAAATGTTTCCTGGTAGAAAGGGTGTGAGAAATTTTCCATTCTCCTTCCGAAGACCAGCTGTGATAGGGCATGCTATCAGAAGGTCTCTTATCCCAAGAGCAAAGCAGATATGTTTAAGATGGAATCAAAGAATTCACTGCTACATGCACCTAGTCACTGAGACATGAAAGATGGCATTCCCAGGTGTGACTGCAGGAATTTCCCACTTCACCTGCTGCTACCTATGGCCTGGACAGTCTCCTGTTGTGGGAACATGAACTTCCCTGGTGTATGTCTACCTCTGGGCTGGGCGTGATGGCACACACCTTTAATTCCAGCAGTTGGGAGGCAGAGGTAGGAGGATTACTGTGAGTTCAAGGCCACCCTGAAACTACATAGTGAATTCCAGGTCAGCCTAAGCTACAGCGAGACTCTACCTCGAAAAACCAAAAGATGTTAATTAACTACCTCTGTGGAAGGTCTCTGACTTCTTTCCTTATCAATCATTAATTTTCTTAGGCAAATAGTCCCCACTTCCTCCATTCATCTTATTCCAGCCTCTCAGACTCCTACAGGCTGTACCACCAAAGCTCCTTACAGCCCACCCCACCTTCTACACTCCATACACCTGACATTCAAACTGCCTGGAGTCTGGCTCCTCCAGGAAGCCCAAGACTTTCATTTCAAACATGCAAAATCAATAACACTCCCCCTACACACCGCACTCATCCTTTACTTGAACACAATGTCAATTGAGAGTTTCATCTATTTATACATAGTATCTAATGTTAGGAAGAATTCCACTTCCCACAAGAGCTAAGCCCAAGGCTAGGCCTGCTTGTTCTTATTCCTGGAAGATTCACCTCCCAAAATCTGGCCACTACTCATGCTAATAACATCTAGGTAACTCTCTCCTTTCCCCTCATAAACCAGCTCCAGAGGACAAGCACTCTCATACCCTGTAGAACCACATGTGAGTCCATAGTAAAGACACATGAGGCTTCACAGTCATATACCCTTTCTATGTACAATCACTCACCTCATGAAATAAACACCTGTTCTCTTTTGGACCAAAGTCATTTGGAGTTTTCACCCCCTCCTCAGATTCCTGACTCTTGGTAGTTGGCCTAATAATGCTGAAGTCTAATAATGGCTTCGTTCCAGGGCATCCCAATTCTGGCCATCACCAAATTCCACCTGCTGGCTCACTGCTATGAATTCATTCATATTCTTTCTCTCTCTCTTTTATTTATTTCTCTCTTATTTGTTTGTTTATTTACTTATTTATTTGTGAGCAGAGAGCAGAGAGAGATAGAAGAGAGAGAGCCCTGCAAACAAACTCCAGATCACATGCACTGTGCATCTGCCTTTATGTAGGTACTGAGGAATTAAGTGGGTCGCTAGGCTTTGTAGGTAAGTGTCTTAACCACTGAGCCATCTTTCCAGCCCCTCTCTCTTCTCTTAAAATAATGTCACCTTGACTTTCTGACATGTTGACATACATCTCTCAATTAACAAACCAGGGCTGGAGAGATGGCTCAGCAATTAAGTGTGCTTCCAGAGCCAGCATGAGGACCTGAGGGGGGCTGAGTTTGTCCAAGTTCAAATCTTCAGATTTGAAACAGCTGGGAGTAGCCACATTCACCTGCAACCCCAGTCCTGCAGGTAAGCAGAGACCTGAGAATCAACAGAGCCCCACAAGATTGGAAACAGTAAAAAAGAGAGACTCTGGCTCAAAAAGAGACCAGGCAGAAGAGCAATGGAGCGGGATACTTGATGCTCCACTCCAGCCACCATAGGGGAACACATGGGGTACCACAAGGGCACATGCACATGCTTACACAAACCACACACACGTAACACAAACACTATATTACAAATACACACAGAGAGAAAAAAATTAAAATTAAGAAACAGGCTGGGGGGCTGGAGAGATGGCTCAGCAGTTAAGAAGCTTGCCTACAACCTACAGAATGGGAAAAAATCTTCGCCAGCTATATATCTGACAGAGGATTAATATCTAGGATATACAAAGAACTCAAAAAGTTAAATAATAAGGAATCAAACAAGCCAATCAAAAAATGGGCCATGGAGCTAAATACAGCATTCTCAAAGGAAGAAATACGAATGGCATATAAGCATCTAAAAACATGTTCTACATCACTTGTCATCAGGGAAATGCAGATTAAAACTACATTGAGATTCCATCTCACTCCTGTCAGATTGGCCACCATCATGAAAATGAATGATCATAAATGTTGGTGGGGATGTGGAAAAAGAGGAACCCTTCTACACTGCTGGTGGGAATGCAATCTGGTCCAGCCATTGTGGAAATCAGTGTGGAGGTTCCTAAGACAGCTAAATATTGATCTACCATATGACCCAGCTATAGCACTCCTAGGCATATATCCTAAGGACTCATCTCATTTCCTTAGAAGTACGTGCTCGACCATGTTTATTGCTGCTCAATTTATAATAGCTGGGAAATGGAACCAGCCTAGATGTCCCTCAACTGATGAGTGGATAATGAAGATGTGGCACATTTATACAATGGAGTTCTACTCAGCAGTAAAGAAAAATGAAGTTATGAAATTTGCAGAAAAATGGATGGACCTGGAAAGGATTATACTAAGTGAGGTAACCCAGGCCCAGAAAGCCAAGCGCCACATGTTCTCTCTCATATGTGGATCCTAGCTATAGATGATTGGGCTTCTGTGTGACAAGGAAAATACTTAGTAGCAGAGGCCAGTAAGTTAAAAAGGAGATATAAAGGGAAGAGAAAGGAAGGTAGGAGGGTACTTAATAGGTTGATATTGTATACATGTAAGTACAATGATTGTGATGGGGAGGTAATATGATGGAGAATGGAATTTCAAAGGGGAAAGTGTGGGGGCGGGAGGGAGGGAATTACCATGGGATATTTTTTTATAATCATGGAAAATGCTAATAAAAATTTTTAAAAAGGGCTGGAGAGATGGCTTAGCGGTTGAGCGCTTGCCTGTGAAGCCTAAGGACCCCAGTTCGAGGCTCGGTTCCCCAGGTCCCACGTTAGCCAGATGCACAAGGGGGCACACGCATCTGGAGTTCCTTTACAGAGGCTGGAAGCCCTGGTGCGCCCATTCTCTCTCTCTCCCTCTATCTGTCTTTCTCTCTGTGTCTGTCGCTCTCAAATAAATAAATAAAAATTTAAAAAAAAAAATTTTTTTAAATTTTTAGAAAATTAAAAAAAAAAAGAAGCTTGCCTACAAAGTGTAAAGACCGGGGTTTGATGTCCCAGTACCCACATAAAGCCAGATGCACAAAATGGCACATGTACCTGGAGTTTGTTTGCAGTAGCTAGAGGTCCTGGCATGCCCATATTTCTCTCTGCCTCTTTCTCTCTCACACACAAATAATAAATAATAAAAATAAATTTAGGGCTAGAGAGATGGCTTAGCACTTAAGGTGCTTACCTGCAGAGCCTAAGGATCCACGTTCGATTCCCTAGTACCCATGTAAAGCCAGATGTATAAGATGGCACATGTGTCTGGAGCTCACTAGTAGTGACTAGAGGCCCTGGCATGCCCATTCTCCCTCCCTCTCTCTCTGTCTATCTGAGAAAAAAAAATTTTTTTAAATAATAAATTTCAAAAAACAGGCTGGGGAGATGGCACAGTGGTTAAAGATGCAAGCTTGCAGAGATTGCCAGCCTAGGTTCAATTCCCTGGTGTTGCTGGGCATGGTGGCAACATACCTTTAATCCCAGCACTTGGGAGGCAGAGATAGGAGAATCACCATGAGTTGGAGGCCAGCCTGAGACTACATAGTGAATTCCAGGTCAGCCTGGGCTAGAATGAAACCCTACCTCAAAACCCTATCCCACGCCCCAAAAATTACCCAGTGCCCACATAAAGCCAGATGCACAAAAGTGGTACATGCATCTGGAGGTTTTTTCCTTTTCTTTCTTTCTTTTTTTTTTTTTTTTTTTTTGAGAGAGAGAAAGAAAGAGAGAGGAAGATAAAGAAAGAGAATGGGCACTCCAGGGCCTTTGGCTACTGCAAACTCCAGACTGCATACCACCTTGTTCGTCTGGCTTACATAGGTCCTGGGGAATCAAACCTGGGTAGTTTGGCTTTGCAGGCAAGTACCTTAACTGCTAAGCCATCTCTCCAGCCCATTTAGAGTTCTTCTGCATCAAGAGGTTCTGGTGCACCCATACTTACTCTCTCTCAAATAAATATAAGTATTTTTTAAGCTGGGTGTGGTGGTGCACGCCTTTAATCCCAGCACTTGGGAGGCAGAGGTAGGAGGATCACCATGAGTTCAAGGCCACCCTGAGACTACACAGTAAATTCCAGGTCAGCTTCAGCTAGAGTGAGACCCTACCTTAAAAAGAAAATAAAAAATTTAAATCAGTTTGTCTTGTAAAAACTAGAAACAAGGAGAGGGCGAGATGGCTCAGTGGGTAAAGTGTTTGCCACATAAGCATGAGCACCTGAACTCAGATCCCCTCACCCACCTAAGTACCATATGTGGTGGTACATGCCTATAATCCCAATGCTCAGGAGGCAAAGACAGGTGGATTCTCCAAGCACACTAGCTACCTAGACTATCCAAACCCACAGGGTCTGGGACTGGAAAGATTGTTCAGGTGCTTGACTGCAGAGCCTAATGACTCAAGTTCAATTCCCCAGTGCCCATGTAAAGCAAGATTCACAAAGTGGCACGTGTACCAGGAGTTAATTTGGAGTGGCTGGAACCTCTGGAGTGCCTATTCTCTGTTTCTCTTCTATCTCTCTCTCTACTTGCAAATAAAAATATGAAAAATAAATAAATAAATAAAGGCTTCCAGTCAAGAGGACAGCCTCCTAACCACACTTCAGCTCCTGGGAAAGTAGCCAGATTCAAGGAGATAAACCACCACTCTGACTTCAGTCAAGGCCCAGGTGAAACCAGGAGGAATTGAGGATATGAGCGAAAGTGCTACTTCCACGGTGAGCCTGACAATCAGTGGCAGGGTGAAGGAGGCTCAACACACCAAAGCAGAAATCCAGAGGCTCCTGAGAGCTCATCACTGAAGCAGACTTAAAACACACCCAACAAAACTCAGGGAATTTTGCGGAAGAGAGGGTGGAAAAATTTTAAGCACCACAGGTTGGGACGTCATGCCCAGAGGCATTGCCCCTCCACCAGCTCCAATAACTAACTGCTGCTCTCACAATGCATAACCATAACCCCATGAGGAATACCAGCAACCCCACTGAGGAGGGGCCCCAGAAGAATGGGGGCAGGGAGAGGGGAAAAGGTGGCACCAACACATAACGTATCCATACAAAGTACATCCTTAATAAAACAATAAAAAGATGGGGCATGGTGGCACAGTCCTTTAATCCCAGCACTTGAAAGTCAGAGGTAGGAGAATCACTTTGAGTTGGAGGCCACCCCGAGACTACATAGTGAATCCCAGGTCATCCTGAGTTAGAATGACACCCTACTTCGAAAAACCAAAATAAGTAAATAAAACAAGATAAAATAATAAAAAAAAAAGGCGGAGAATGATTGAGGAAGACATCCAATGTTAACCTTTGGCCTCCACCTATACATGCACACATGAACACACATGCACCACACATATACAAACATGCATACATACACATATGCACACCATACATACACGTGCACAAAGAAAAGCAGAAATTAGCTGGGCATGCATGGTGACTCATGCCTATAATCCCAGCACTTGAGGACTGCCTCAAGTTCAAGGCCAGACTAGACTACATTGTGAATTCTGGGCCAGCCTAGGCCATAAAGTAAGAGCCTATCTCAAAAAAAAAAAAGAGGGCAGGGAGCTGGGTGTGGTGGCGCATGCCTTTAATCCCAGCATTTGGGAGGCAGAGGTAGGAGGACTGCCATGAGTTCGAGGATACGCTGAAACTACATATGGAATTCCAGGTCATCCTGGGCTAGAGTAAGACCCTACCTTGAAAAAAAAACAAACAAATAAGCAAAAAAAGAGCAGGGAGCAGGAATGAAAGGGGAACAGGGTAATGGGGAGGGAGAAATGTGACAAAAATACATTGTGCATGAAACCCATTGTTATGTGTAATTAACATATGCAAAAAGTAAAAAACAAGCTAGGCATAGTAGCACTCAGGAGGCTGACACAAGAGGATTACAAATTTAAGACCAGCCTGAGCTACTTGGCAAATCTATGGCTAGTCTAAGTTAAGTAACCAGACTCCATCTTTCAAAAACAAAAAATGAAAAGAGCCTGAAGGCTGAGTTTGCAAGGGCATTTCTGGTTCAAAAGTTTAAGAGTAGTACTGTTTTGTGCAGTACCACATTCTTCCCATAGGATATAGAGCCTAGTTCTCAACAGTACACTGAAGACACTTAGTGACAGCTTGATGAAGGAAAGGGCAGCACTGACAAGTTTCTTTGACGTGACTGTCTGGAGATAGAAAGGCTCCACAGGCTCAGACTCTTAAGTGATTTCCGGAGGGCCCCAACAGCCCAGCACTGTTATGTGTTGCAGGGTGGAAAGTTACTGCATTCCTTGTGTACAGACCTATATCAAATCATAAGCTTGCCAACAGCAGCTGCACAAGTCCTGCTATCTTGGCCCCTCAGTGACAATGATGCTCTACATAGCCCAAACTGTGTGCTATCCCGTCTTCAGCACACACTTTATGTAGCTCAAAAATAATGGATGTCAGATTTTAATTCTGTATCCTACAGCATTCATGTTAGCTGAGCTCTTGGGGCAAGAATGAAGAGGATGGAGAAGTTGGCCGACTTGCTAACCCTCTTCCTGTTAGCTTAACTGTCAAAAACCCCTTTTCCCAAAGAATTTCCCCTCCATGTACCATCTTGGGCTACAGCAATTTGTCGTATGCCACAGCATGAAGGATGGAGATGTCCCTCCCTCTGTCTGAGGAATGGCTGAACGCCTAGTTCCAGTAAAGTTCTCTGGCATCTTCCTGCCATCACTTTACCAAAGCAGCATTTCACTTCATTTCAAATGCCACACATTCCACAAATCCCCCTTTGTGAAGTTCTCTAAGAAGAAAGTCACTAAATGCCCTTTCTGCCACTGCAGGTCAGTCTTCCCAACCCCTGCCTATGGCACCTGTCTTCAACATGTGGACAGCTAGCACGTCAGAACACAGCAGCAGCCCCACAGTGCTCAGCAACCTAGACATATATGCCCAGAGCTGCCAGCTTTCCAGCAGTGCCACTCCACAACAGCAGCAACACAAAAGGAAGGGGAAAAGACTTCTCCAGAAAACAGACACAATATAGACATCATCTGAAAAAGAACATCTGTCAGCAGCTACCCCTAGCAAGCAGTCCTTCTCCAATGTGCTGCTGACACTGTTCCAATACAGCAACCCACCCAGCTCCAAGGACACTGCAGTCCAAACTTCTAGCTGGCTGGACAGTAAAGAAACGCTGTTTGATTTCTGAAGTGGGTCAACCAAAAGGAGCAATGTAAAAGGAAAGAAGTCATCCTGGAAGTCTGCTCCTCCCTATCCTACCCACTTCCACTTCCACTTTATCCTTTGTGAAAAGCCAAGAGTTCCAAGTCAGAAAATTCTTCTGGAATATAACCAAGTATGGACACAGAGACTAAGACTGAAAACAAAAGGCCCACATTTTCTCTAGGATCACACTAACTTTATTTCAAGGTCATCACTCGGATGGAAGTTTCTAGAACTCTGTTTTACCACAAGACAAGGTCTGATTCCAAAGCATTTCAGAAAAGATATATTTTTGGTTTTTTTTTTTAGGTTTTTGAGACAGGGTCTCATGTATCCCAGGCTGGCCTTGAACTCCTGATCCTCCTGCCTACACCTCCCAGGTCAGAAAAGATACATTATTTTTGCTGTTGTTTTTTTTTTTTTTTAATTTTTTTTTTTTGTTCATTTTCATTTATTTATTTGAGAGTGACAGACATAGAGAGAAAGACAGATGGAAGGAGAGAGAGAGAATGGGCGCGCCAGGGCTTCCAGCCACCGCAAACGAACTCCAGACGCGTGTGCCCCCTTGTGCATCTGGCTAACGTGGGACCTGGGGAACCGAGCCTCGAATCGGGGTCCTTAGGCTTCACAGGCAAGCACTTAACCGCTAAGCCATCTCTCCAGCCCCTGTTGTTTTTTTAAAATACTTATTTATTTTTTGAGAGAGAGAAAGGGGGAAAGACAGAGAAAGAAGTAGATAGAGAGAGAATAGGCATGCCAGGGCCTTCTGCCACTGCAAACAAACTCTAGAATGCATGTGCCACCTTGTGCATCTGGCTTAAGTGGGTACTGGGGAATTGAACCTGGGTCCTTAGGCTGCGCAGGCAAGCACCTTAACCGCTAAGCCATCTCTCCATCCTTGCTGTTTATTTTTGTTGTGTCTGTTTGTTTCCAGTTAAATTCTCATTGTTGTTCCAGGCTGCCCTCAATCTCCTACCTCATCCTCCTAAATGCTGGGATTAAAGGCGTGCACCACCACACCAGCAATATATATATAATTTATTAATTTTCAAGTAGAGAGATAGAAGAGAAACAGAATAAGTGCACCAGGGCCTCCAGCCCCTGCAAAGGAACTCCAGATGCATGTGCCACTGTACATCTGACTTTATGTGGGTACTGTTTGTTAGGTCATTAGGCTTTGCAGACAAGTGCCTTAATCACTAAGCCATCTCACCAGCCCATGATATATACTTTTTTCTTTTTTTAATTTTTGAGGTAGGGTCTTACTCTGGCCCAGGCTGACCTGGAATTCGCTATGTAGTCTCAAGGTGGCCTTGAATTTACTGCAATCCTCCTACCTCTGCCTCCCAAGTACTTAGGCATGTGCCACCATGCCCAACCATGATATATTCTTAATAGTACACAAAGTATACACAGCATATGTATAATACACACATTATAATAATATACATGTAAGAAGGAATGAGAGGTGAGTATGGTGGTGCACACTTGTAATTCTTGAACTAAGAAGGCTGAGGCAGAAGAACTGCCATGAGTTTGAGGACAGCTTAGATTGTATCCTAGTGAGTACCAGGTCAAGGAATACAATTAGATCCTGTCTCAAAATAAAGGAAAGCCAGGCATGGTGGTGCACATCATTAATCCCAACACTCAGGAAGCAGAGGTAGGAGAATTGTCATGAGTTCAAGACCAGTTTGAGACTACATAGTGAATCCCAGGCCACCCTGGGCTAGAGTGAGACCCTACCTTGAAAAACTAAAAATAAATAAGTAAAACAAAAAAAGGAAAGCTGGAGAGATGGCTTAGTGGTTAAGGCACTTGCCTGCAAAGCAAAAGGACCCAGGTTCAAATTCCCAGGACCCACATAAGCCAGATGCACAGGTGGCGCTTGTGACTGCAGTTCCTTTGCAGTGCTGGAGGCCCTGGCACACCCATTCTCTATCTGCCTTTCTCTCTCAAATAAATGAAGATAAAGTAAAATACAAGTACAAAAGGAAACCAATAAGCTACCATCTTCTTGCTTGCTTTTTTTCTTAATCTTCTTTTTTTATTTTTCAAAGTAGGGTCTTACTCTAGCCCACTGACCTGGAACTCTATAGTCTCTCAGGCCAGCCTTAAGCTCACAGCAGTAAACCATATCTCAGCCCTCAGCCTCCTGAGTGCTGGGACTAAAGGTGTGAGCCCAGCCCATTTCTTGAATACTTTAAGCAAGCACTGTACAGCAAGGAGAGGCTGCTTGCTATGCGATTCACTGATGTTATCATTTGAGCACCCACTATGTAAACACTGTTCTAGGCACTGGGGATACAAGTATGAGTGAAAGAGTAAAAAATTCTAGCTTTCACTGAATTTTTATTAATGTGGTTCTAGAGACTGAAAGCAGAACTAACCCATCACTCTACTTCTGAGTTATGCCTCCAGCCTGAATATGTGTTTTATCAAGGTTGACAGAAACAAATCTACGTCAATGGGTGACAATACTACAAATAATTCAGACTATGGGAATGTTACATAAAATTCTATATAAAAATAAAGCAAGGAAGAGCATTCTACTTTTGATAACATTGCCCTGGAAAATATCTCTGACTAGTAACAATAATATATGGTCACTATGTTCCAGGGATTGGACTAAGAACTTAATGAAGAGCATATTTCATTTAATTTCAGTAACTATAAAATGTTCAGCTCAGAAAAATAAGGTTTTGTAGTTCTGCAATAAGGGAAGTAAAGGCAAAGAGTGAGTGATGTCTAGGATATAACAGAAGTGAGGCAGCCAGGATTTGAACTTAGGAAATCAACTCCAGACCCCCCCCCCACACACACACACACACACACGACACCATGCTACTCTGCTGGCAAACAAACATACCAAGTAGTCAAGTTGTAGTCCCAAAGTGGAAGGTCCATCTGGCCTCCCTACATATGGCTAAGAGATTAGTGCAATTCAATCTTCCTCTAATATCAGACCATTACTCTTGTAAAACCAAGCCTTATCTTGAAAGAAGAGGAGAAAGACCTTAAGATTTAAATATATATACTTGAAAGAGAGACACAGTTACTAAATACTGAATATGCTCCTCTTCCATCCCCACGCCAGCCCCCAATACATGAAACAGTGACATTTGACAAGCTCTGTTAATTCCTGGAGGTTATCATTTCTCTCTGGGAAACAGGAACAGAACAAGAAAGCCAGCTACCTGATAGAGCCACAGCAAGACTCTGAGGGGAGATGCAGGAGAAAAGGTTAACAGCAGAGAGAAAACAGCCTTCTCCAGACCCAGTTCAAAAGCAGTCCAGATCTTCCTCAAGCCCTGGAATACCAGACTGTAGAGGGGACAGACTGCTTTCCTCACAAGCAGAAGGCAGGACAGACAGAACCACAGGGAACAGGTACCCAGCTCTCTTGAGAAGAGAACAAGGAGGAGGCAACAGGAAGAAGGCTAACATTACAGGGAAGTTCAAGGGAAATATCAACATCCAAGGTCACAGGGTATTTGCAGAATGGCTGGATGTCCCAGGTTGGGGGCCTAGATTCAGCTATCAGAAGTAGTAACAAAGAGAAGCAAGCAGAGCCCCACAAGTTCAACTCAAAGTTCATGGTTTGGACCCACCCACTTTGTAATTGTGTTTCAGTCACGACAGCCATAGAATCTGTGGCCAGAATTAATCAACAACTAAGGACAAAAATGTGGGGGTTCATCCAGAGGAATCCAGGGGACTTTTACTCACACTCTGGACTTCCATCTTACATACAGACTTGCTCACCCCAGTTTAAACCTTAAACTGTCCTTCCAAAGAGTTCAGACCCTCTCCCCATCAACACACAGAAATCCAATGGTCAGTCTCAATCACTGACACATTACAATCTTATGTCCAGTAAGTAGTTCTCGTGGCCCAACATGGCACTAAACAAATTATGACCTGAATGACAAGAAAAAAACTGTGTCACCTAGAGAAACCCAATTAATATGACTCTGCTCTCTTCAATTCCTCTCTCCCCTCCAGCCATATCCGGGGCACTTGTGTGGCTTGGCCGCCTTTTCCATGCTATCTCAAAAACCAGAAGACGATGAGCAAAGGAACCTCCTAGGAAGCTATCCTAGAGATGGGAAACCCTGCTCTCCCTACACCTTGGCCGGCTGAGAACGCTGGAAGGGCACAGGATCAAACCACCACCTGGGAAGACAGTCTCGAGTGTTCACCTTGAGATCTGGCTGTTGCCCTTTAATACGGACTTCCTACTGAGGAAAAAACATAAATGTTGCTAAATTGAACGCTCCAAAAGAACAGCGAATAAGGCGCCCCATGTGGGACAATAAATGGATATTTGAAGGTATTCCTGCTGTTGGTTCCTCTTAATCCCTCATCTCCACCGCCTCCACCCTCGACTGACCACAAGTAGCATGTGTTGTGTACGGACATGTATGTAAACATCCTCTTCCCAAGCCCAAGTTTCTTAAGGGAACCAACGCTTCTCCTCCTCCCAAGCACACTGGTCCATGTAGCCAGCCCCACACTCCGCAGCAGAGTTGGTAATGTAATATTCAGGGACCCCGCGACCGGAAATGCCTGAATCTGGCTGCTGCACTTGCCAAGGGAGAGAAGGGACGGAGGAAAGTGAACGTGGGGTTGAGGGAGACTAGGCGCAGGAGGTGTGGGATGCAGTGGGGAGGTGAGACGCCGCTCAAGAAGAGTTGCGACTCAGGGGAGGGCAAGGAAAAGAAAGAAGGATGAGGGGGAGGCTGTCGAGGCCGTCGCAAAGTCAGAATTCGAGGAGCCTGGGAAAGAGAAGGTGGTAAGGTGGAGGAAGGCGATAGGAGGGCAAGGGTGGAAAGGGGGCCACAATAGACTCTAAGGGTGACGGGGGGCGAGGCTGAAGGTAGGGGTGGCAGCGAAGCGTGGGGGAGGGCTCCCGGAACCTGCAGCGAGTAGAGCGAGGAGCGCCGAGGGCGGGGACCCAAGCCGCGGAGGGAGCCCCGGAGAGAGGCCGGGGTCGCTGGGAGCACGTGCATGCTGCAGCCGCTCCGCTCGCTTCCCTGCGGCGCGGACCGGAGCCCGGGCGGGCGAGGCTGGGAGGGGGGACGGCGCGCTCACCCGCAGGGCGGACAGGTCGATGTCGTCCAGGCTGCGGGCGGGGGCCGGGTCGCCCATGGCCTCCGCGGGAAACGGGGAGGGGGGCCCCGGGGCCGTTCACGCTCCGGCTCGGTTATTCCACGGCTTCCGTCGCCGCTTCTCCCCCATCGGGGGACCCGGGGAGGCGGGCTCCACCGCGCCTCCCCCGTGCAGCGGCGAAGGGGCAGGGCCGCCGGGAGGACCGACCCACCGACGACTGACAGGACCTAGCGCCCGGGAGCCTGCAACCCGAGCCCTCGACTCTGCTGCGCAGGCGCGGGGCGGCCGTGCCCCGAGACGGTGAAGAGCGAACGTGACGCGAGCGCGCCGGCTGCCCCTCCCCCCAGGGTGCCGACACCTGCGCGCAGGCGCAGCAGGCCCGGAGAGCCGCGCGCGCCTGGACTGAACGGCCACGCCGGGAAGAAGTGGGCGGCGGCCGAGGCGGCTGCGGAGCGCGCCCACCGCCTGGTGCGCCTGCGCGCACACCTTCCCTTCCTTTTCCCTGTTTTCTTTTTTTTTCCTTCTCTCCCTTATTTTCCTTCATTAATTTTATTTGACGCCTTTCCTTTCCCTCCTTCGTTCGTGTGCATGGCTGCCAATCAAACCACCCACCTCTGTATTTGCGGGGGAAGAGAGGCGGTACCCAACCCCCTCTATTACTAGAGGGGTTGTTATGGTAACTCCCCACGCGAGAGCTGGTGGCCTCTAGATAGGACGGGCTGTCCACCTACCCAATTGCCATGGCAACGGTAGAGCCGCTTTAGGAGGGAGGAGCCCCTCGGTGAGAACTTGGCTGAAGAAGCCACGTGGAGGGGAACCTGTCTGTCTGCCTTAGGAATGCCCCCCGCCCCTCCCTGTACTCCTTTCCTAGCTCGAGTGGGGCGTGCTAGGAGCAAAGCTCACTCATCGCACCACAGCGATGCCCGCAGTGGCAAAGAGGAGGAGGAAGTCGCTGTATCTGACGATCTTAACAGGGTCACCTCAGAGCTACTACTCATCTTGGCACAGCATCACCAGTCTCGTTGGAGGATAGATAATGTTGTGTAAGAATAGACAGTCGTGTTCTGCCACTGACGAATGTACTGTGTGACCTTGAGCAAATGGATTTGCTTCTCTGGGCTTTGCTTTTACTATGACGTTAAAGGGAGGGGGGTGGTTATGGGCTTCAAGACACATGTACCACCTTGTGCATCTGGCTTTACGTGAGTACCTGAGTCTTTTGGCTTTGCAGGCAAGCGCTTTAACTGCTAAGCCATCTCTCCAGGCCCCAAGCAAACACACTTTTAAACCACTGAGCCATCTTTCCGTGTTTTCTCTCTCCCTCTCCCCTTCCCCCCTCTCTCGTATATGTGTGTGTGTGTGTGTGTGTATGCATTTGGAAGAGGTCAATGTCATGTGTCCTCTTCAGTTGCTCTCTACTTTGAGACAGGGTCCCTTGCTGAACCCTACAGCTCATGACCTGGCCAGACTGGCTAGCTTATGAGCCCTAGGGTTCCCTGTGTCTGTCTCCCCAGTGCTGAGAATACAGGCACACACTACCACACTCAGCATGTTTATATATGGGTTCTGGAGGTCCAAACTCAGCACCTCACGTTTGCCCAATGAGTGAAGGAGTACTTCACCCACTGAGCCAGCCCCAGCCTTTTTATTTTCCGGGGGGGGGGGGGCTAAGGGGATTGGTTTTTTCTTTTTTCTTTTTCTTTTTTTTTTTTTTGGTTTTTCGAGGTTGGGTCTCACTCTAGCCCAGGCTGACCTGATATTCACTCTGTATCCTCAGGGTGGCCTCGAACTCATAGTGATCCTCCTATCTCTGAGTGCTGGGATTAAAGGCGTGCACCACCATGCCTGGCTTCATCCTCATTTTTTAATACTCAAACTTCCCATGTTCCAGCTGTACTGAAATCCTCTATTCACAATTCTCAGAACTCAAGATATCCTCCCTGGCTAGACTTCCTGTTTCCGTTCCCTGGAATATTTTTTATCTCGAACTATGCCCTCTCATTATAATTTGTTTTGTCCTATGTGTTCAAATTACCTCTCTGTGAAATCCATGAAGCCACAGGGTCAGTCTCACTGCTATAATTTCAACACCTGGGAGGCTGAGGTAGGACAATCAGCAGTTCAAAGCCAGCCTGGCCTGTATGAGACCCTGGCTAAAAAATTAAAACAAACAATATAAATATATTTTAGAGGTAAGAGGATCACTGTGAGTTCGAGGCCACCCTGAGACTACATAGTGAGTTCTAGGTCAGCCTGGGCTAGAGCTAGACCTTACCTCAAAACCCCCTCCCCCCCAAAAAAATAGAGATGATAATAGGGTGGTTAGAAACTGAGTGTGATGGCTCAGACCTGTAATTCCAGCACCCAGAAGCTGAGATTGTGAGTACACAGACAACTTGGACTACATACCTGTGTCAAAAAAAAAAAAAAAGCCAAGCAGGAGTAGTGGTGCACTCCTGTAATCCCAGCACTCAGGAGATAGAGAATCACAAGGTCAAGGCCAGTCTGGTCTACATAAAGATCGTGTGGGGGGGGGGGGGAAGCAATAAGAAAAGGAAGTTTTGATAAAAATTATAAGGGCCAGAGAAATGACTCAGCAGTTTAAGGCACTTGCCTTCAAAGCCTGATGGCCCAGATTTGATTCCCCAGCACCCACATGGAGCCAGATGCACAGAGTGGTGCAGGCATCTGGAGTTTGTTTGCAACAGCTCTCTGCCTTCTCTGCTTGCAAATAAATAAAAATATAAAAATTAGCCAGGTGTGGTGGCACACCTTTAATCCCAGAGGCAGAGGTAGGATTGCTTCTAGTTTGAGGCCACCCTGAGGCTACATAGTGAATTCCAGGTCAGCCTGGGCTAGAGTGAGACCCTACCTTGAAAAACCAAAAAATAAAAAGATACAAAATGTATTGAAAGCACTGGGCATATATTAAATCCTCAATAAATTAATTAATACCTGTCTCACAAAATATTTAATAGAAATAGTAGATGAATGAATGAGCTAATCAAGGTCCTAGGGATGGGAGCTGGGTGTGGTGGCGCTTGGAAGGCACAGGTAGGAGGATCTCTGTGAGTTCGAGACCACCCTGAAACTACGTAGTGAATTCCAGGTCAACGTGGCCTAGAGGGAAACCCTACCTTGAAAAAACAAAAACAAACAAACAAAAAAAAAAGTCATAGGGATGGGATAAATGGTAGTGACTCCAGCTCAAGGGCATGTCATCCATGGAGTGAAGAGGCAGAAAGCAATGAACCCAAGCTGATAATTGCTGAAATTAGGGTACAGATACCTGGATAGGCCGATACATGAAGTCACTATCCAATCAGGTGTGGTGGTGCATGCCCATTTTTTTAATTAAGTAAAAACTTTGTATGAACACACCATGTGTTGGTACCATCATTTCCCTCTTCCCCATTCCCATTCAACTAAAGGCCCTCCTCAGTGGGATTGCTGCTATTCATCATGGAGTTGTGGGTTATGAGTTGTGAAAGCAACAGTCAATCATTGTGGATGGGGCACTCAGAAGGCAGAAATAGCAGGATCATCATGCGTTCAAGGCCAACCTGGGCTAAAGTGATAACATGTCTCAAAAAAAAAAAAAAAAAAAAGGCTGGAGAGATGGTTTAGCAGTTAAGGTGCAGACCTGAGAAGCCTAAGGACCCAGGTTCGATTCTCCAGGTCCCACATAAACCAGATGCTCAAAGCGGCACATGCGTCTGGAGTTCGTTTGCAGTGGCTAGAGGCCCTGGTATGCCCATTCTCTCTGTCTAACTGCCTCTTTCTCAAATATTTTTTGGACAATGGAACACTCAGGAGCCATAGATTGTTGATAGAAAATTTTCAGTGCCAGGGATGGGATGTCTTCCAGTGAGTTGTTGGCCAGGGAGATCCCTGATGCCCCCAAAACATTATAGGCCATTGCCGAGACCCTTGGTTTCCCAACAGGAATAGATGGTAAGACCCTATTGCTGAAGACTCCATATACTTGGGCTGCAAGACCACTGAGAAATCTTGCTGGAACTGAGCTGATAACCTCCTCCATGTAGACCAGCTGACAGAAAGCTGGAAGAAGCATTCTGCGTGCAGTTCAATGGGAGAAAGAGATACCACCAGTTAAGATACTCATCAGTGGACACTGCAAGCCTTATAATTGGCCAGCCAGGCCAAATGAGCCAACAGGTGCAATAGTGGCACCCGTTATGGGGGAAACCAACTGCCCTCTAATTAGACTGGAGGCCTACTCCATGGGAAGGGAATATATATCCCTGATACTGAAAACTTAAAACAGGGGTAGTCATGATCCCTAGGGGTGTAATGTCTGCTGTTGTCTGGCCAGATGTATATACTATGCTTAATCAAACTGCCCAGTAAGCACTTCTGTTAATGTTCACACCCTTATATTAATGCTACTCTCACTTTTGGTTGAGAATCTTCTCTTTTTAGATAGCAGTGACCTTGGGATGACTCAGAAGGTATTATGGTGATGGAAAGAAATGACTGCAGTGCTCAGTGCTGCAATATCTGTATCACACCTTCCAAGGCTCAGGGTCTAATGCAGAAGAGGTGGTGGAAAGAATGTAAGAGCCAAAGGAAAGGCAGGACTCCATACAACATGCTCCCTCCAGACACAAAATGGTCTGGATATCCATGGCCTCACAGTGCCTGATACTACCCACATAAGACCATCATAAGGGGAGGAAAAGGGGTAAGTGGGGGAAGGGAGAGTATCACCATGGGGTATTTTTTATAATCATGGAAGTTGTTAATAAAAAAATTTTTTTAAATTTAAATTTTTAAAATATATTTTAAATTTTATTTTCATATGTTTATTTGACAAAGAGAAAGAGGCAGAGAGAGAGAGCAGGAGAGAAAAGGCACTCCAGCCCTCCAGACATGTACTTAGCCTACAGCAAGATTCTGGGTCCCATCACACATCAAACAACTAAGAAAGACTAATTGTAGGACCACTGGAGGAAGAGTGGACAGGGCACAGACCTAGTGGCTCTTCAGGGCTTATTGCTAATCTTGGGAGGCTGGACTCTTTCTCTCCTTTCTGGGCCTACTGGAGTCTGCTTTTGTGTATCTTTGTGGTGGACATTGAACACAAGGCCTCAGGTACAAAGCATGAGCTCTATTACCCTCATCCCCTAGAGCTGGTTTGTTGTTTTGTGTCAAGGCCTCAAGTAACCATGACTGAACTAAGCTATCTACTTTCTTCCTCTATTCTGTGTTGGCTTACCATCAATATTCTAGAACTAAAGCTGGGCTTAGTGGTTCACTCCAGTAATCCCAGACTTCAGGAATTTGTAGTTAAAGCAGGGAGATCAAGGATCATGATTTAGAGGCCAGCCTGGGAATGGTGGTTTGAATCACATGTTCCCTCCAAACTTAAGTGTTTTGGGTGCTTAGTTCCTGGCAGTTTGGGAGGTGGAGCCTTGCTGGAGGGGGTGTGTTGTTGGGGATGGGCTTAGGGGTGCTATAGCCAGCTCCCCCTCGCCTCACTCTCCTGCTGCTGTTGTCTACCTGCTGTCACACAGGGGTGATGTCCAGCTTGTGCTCATGCCATCATGAAGCTTCCCCTTGAGACTGTAAGCCAAAATAAAACCTTTTCCTCTTACCAGCTGACTTTTGGTCAAGTGCTTTATTCCAGCAACAAGAAAGTAACTACAGCCCTGGGATATACACACCAATACCTTATCCTAACCAGCATCACAGTGCAAACCTGTAAGTCTAGCACCAGGAAGGGAAAGGCAATAAAGTTACAGTGAATTTGAGGCCAGCCTGAGCTACATAGAGAGTTCCAGGTCAGCTATGGTTTCATAGAGATACCCTGCCTCAAAAACAAAAAGACTCTAGGACCAAGGAAGGGCAGGCTGATATGAAGCAGGGGCTTAATTTATCCCCTGGCCCAGCCTGGGACAGCTGCTGCCTCTACCTTACTCCACAGTAAGGAGGTAATGATACCCCTGGGAAACACTCAGTGATGACTGAGAATGAGGCTAATTAGCAGGATGTCAATTAGTACCCGGAGGCACCTACGTGTGCCTGTGATTGTGGGAGGGGAATAGTTTCTTGAGAGAACTAGAAGGTCGGACTCAGCAAGGATGGGACAGGGGCAATCTAATCCCCTCCTTCCATAATTTCGTATCCAACACACTCCCTTCCATGAAACCTTCCTAAACTCACTGTATTCCCCTGGGCTTCTTCCTGCTTCTGAGGTCATTTGTGAGACTGGTGAATGAAATTAGAGAGACATAAGGTGTGACATTACCACCTGCACTCAATATCTTTTTGAGGCCACCCTGAGACTACATAGTGAATTCCAGGTCAGCCTGAGCTAGAGTGAGACCCTACCTCAAACAAACAAAAACATTACAGGCTGGAGATATGATTCAGCAGTTAAAGCACTTGCCTGCAAAGCCTAACAACCCAGGTTCGAGTCCCCAGAACACATGTAAAGCCAGATGCACAAAGTGGTGCATGCATCTGGAATGTTTGTAGTGACAAGAGGCTCTGGTGTGCCTATTCTCTCTGTCTCTCTACTCTCTGTCTTTGCTTGCAAATAAATAATATTTTTTTAAACTTTTTAAAAAATTATTTATTTGAAAGTGGCAGAGAGAGAAAGAGGCAGATAGAGAGAGAATGGGTGTGCCAGGGCTTCCAGCCACTGCAAACAAACTCCAGACGTGTGCGCCCCCTTGTGCATCTGGCTAACATGGGTCCTGGGGAATTGAGCCTCGAACCTGGGTCTTTAGGCTTCACAGGCAAGCGCTTAATCGCTAAGCCATCTCTCTAGCACTAAAATATTCTTTAAAAGACAAGTTAGGGCTGGAGGAATGGCTTAGTGGTTAAGGCATTTGCCTGCAAAGCCAAAGAACCCAGGTTTGATTCCCTAGGACCCATATTTACAGTGACTAGAGGCCCTGGTGTGCCCATTCTCTCTCTCTCTCTCTCTTACTCGTTCAAATAAATAAATAAATAAATAAATAAATAAATATTTTTTTAAAGACAAATTAAAGCCGGGTGTGGTGGTGCACACCTTTAATCCCAGGACTCAGGAGGAAGAGGAAGGGGGATCACCATGAGTTCAAGGCCACTCTGGGACTACATAGTGAATCCCAGGTCAGTCTGGACTAGAGTGAAACCCTACCTTGAAACAAACAGACAACAACAACAAAAAAGACAAGTTACATGGCTAGGTATATAACTCAGTGGCAGAGGTGGTTAATCTTTGGTTGTCTACTTGATGATTTAAATCAAAATGGAAGCCAATCTGTGGGCATATGTGTGAGGGATTTCCTAGGTAAGATTAATGGAGGTGGGAAGACCGCCCTAACTGTAGGTGACACCATTCCACAGACTGGGGCCCTGGATTGAATAAAAAGGAGAGAACTGGCTGAACATAGCATTCATTCCTCTGTTTCCTCACCATGGACAAAATGTGACTGGCAGCTTCTGCTCCTGCTCCATGCCTTCCTTCCCTGCCATCATGGACTAGATCCTACTTCCAACTGTAAACTGAAATAAAGTCTTACTTAAACTGATTTTTGTCAGAAATTTTGTGTCAGCAATGAGAAAGTAACTGATATACCTAGTATGCTCAAGTACTAGGTTAGATCCCCAGGGCTACAAAGTAAATAAACAAATAAATAAAGCAAACAAGCTAGGGCTAGAGAGATGCTTAGTGATTAAAGTGCTTGCCTGCAAAGTCTATGGACCCAGGTTCAATTCCCAAGGACCCACGTAAGCCAGATTCACATGATGGTGCACGTGTCTAGGGTTTGCAGTGGCTGGGGGCCTGGTATACCCATTCTCTCTCTCAAAGAAATAAAATGTTTTAACTAAATAAAGCTGTTAATTGAGCCAACGCTCTGTGTACAAGCTCCTCTAAAGAAGTAACCATCATCAGTTCCATGTGAGTAATTCTCTTTCACCTACTGACACTGATGTTACCTTTTCCCTCTGGAGCTGCACTGCCCAGTAGAACTTTGTGCTTGATGGAAGTGGTCTGTATGTCCAATACACTGGCCACTAGTAACAACAAATGACTACAAATGACTGATGTGCCTGAGACACTAAAGATTTTACATTTGTTATTTTTCACCTTCCTTCTTTCTCTCCTTGTCTCCTTCCTTCCTCCTTCCCCCTCTCTTTTCCTCTGCTGGGAACCAAACCAAGATACCCTTCAACAAAGACAAGTGCTTCACTGTTTTTAAATTTTTTTTTTTTCTTTCCCCAAGCTGGGCATGGTGGCATATGCCTTTAATCCTAGCACTTGGGAGGCAGAGGTAGGAGGATTGCCATGAGCTCAAGGCCACCCTGAGTCTACATAGTGAATTCCAGGTCAGCCTGAGCTACAGTGAGACCTTACTTCAAAAAACAAAAAAAATTTTTTTAAATTTATTTGAGTGAGGGTAGATAGATAGATGATAAATAGATACAGAGAGAGAAAGGAAGGTGCATCAGGGTCTCCAGCCACTGCAAACAAACTCCAGAAGTATGGGCCACCTTGTACATCTGGCTTAAGTGGGTCTTAGGAAATTGAATCTGGGTCCTTGGGCTTTGTAGGCAAGCACCTTAACCAGTAAGCCAGCTCTCCAGCCCAAGTACTGCACTTTTAAGCTGTGCCCTCACTTATCTTTCTCATTTTACTTTACTCAAATTGAAACAGACAAATATGGGCAGTAACCACTGTTCTGGAACACGTGAAGGTGGGGGACTTTGGTTGTACTCACTTCTGAGGGTGGAGAGAGCAGTGCCTGACCAGTGAGGCACAAAGAAGTGACTTGAGTGGGGGAGATGGCTCAGTGGCTACAAGTGCTTGCTGTACAAGCCTGTAAACCAAAGTTTAAATCCCTAGGACCAAAGGAAGTAAAGGAGGAAGCATCTGCTAATCCCAATGGAGACAAAGTCAGAATCCTGAAGCTCATTGGCTAGCTAGTCTAGCATTCTCAGCAGCAACAAAACAACAAGGAGGGCAGGAGAGATGGCTCAGTGGTTACAGGTACTTGTTTGCAAAGCCTGACAGCCCAGGTTTGAGTCTCCAGTACCCCATATGGTGGTTTGATTCAGGTGCCCCTGATAAGCTTATGTTATGGGTTATGAATGCTAGGTCCTCAGCTGGTAGCAATTGGGGAATTGGAGCATCTTAGAGGTGATGTATTGTTGGGGGTGGGTTTATGGGTATTATAGCCAGCTTCCCCTTGCCAGTGTTTGGCACAATCTCCTGCTGATGTTTTCCACTTGATGTTAGCCAGGAGGTGATGTCCACCCTCTGCTCATGCCAATGTTTTCCTCTGCCATCATGGAGCTTCTCCTTGGGTCTGTAAGTCAAAATAAACCCTTTCCTCCCACAAGCTGCTCTTGGTTGGGTGTTTTCTGACAGCAATGTAAAACTAACTGCAACACCACAAAGTGCACAGTGGCACATGTATCTGGAGGGTTTTTTTTTTTTTTTTTTCATTTGGTTTGGTTTTTTTCACGGTAGGGTTTCACTCCAGTCCAGACAGACCTGGAATTCACTGTGTAATCTCAGGGTGGTCCCAAATTCATGGTGATCTTCCTATCCTGCCTCCCAAGTGCTGGGGTTAAAGGTGTGTGCCACCACGCCCAGTTATCTGGTTCTTTTTTTTTTTTTGTAGTAGCAATAGGCCCTGGTAACCCATTCCTTCTCCCTCCCCCCACCCCTCTCTCTCTCTGCTTGCAAATAAGTAAATTTTAAAAATTAAAACACACACACAAAGAGATACCTTGTCTCAAACAAGGTAGAAGGCAAGGACTGACACCTGAGATTTATCCTCTAATCTTCACACATGCACTGTGGCCCATGCATGCCCATAAAAACACAGCACACCCCCACAAAAGAAGTGATTTGGGTGGCACATGCTATGAGTTCGAGGCCAACCTGGGGCTACAGAGGGAGTTCCAGGTCAGCCTGGGGTACAGTGAGACCCTACCTTGAAAAAAAAAAAAAAGTAACTTGGAGCTGGGCATGTTGGCACACGCCCTTAATCCCAGTACTTGGGAGGCAGAGATAGGAGGATTGCTTTGAGTGTAAGGCTACCCTGAGACTACAGAATGAATTCCAGATCAGCCTGGGCTAAAGTGAGACCCCACCTTGAAAAACCAAAAAGAAAAAAGAAGTGACTTGGCTATATTTTTAGTGCTTGTTGTCAAACCCAGGCCACTTATGTACGCAGAATAAGAACTCTACTACTTAGAGGTTGGAGAGATGGCTTGGTGGTTAAGATGCAAAGCCAAAGGATCCAAGTTCAATTCCCCAGGACTCATGTAAGCCAGATGCAGGTGGTACATAAATCTGGAGTTCCTTTGCAGTGGCTGGAGGCTGTGGCATGCCCATTTTCTCGCTCTCTCTCAAATTAATAATAATAATAGTAATAATAACAATAATAATAATAATAATAATAATAATCTCTACCACTCAGCTAAATCTCCAGGATCCCATAACCTAAAGGTTCTTCACTGTCACTTAAAAAGTAGCCTAGAGCTGGAGAGATGGCTTAGCGCTTAAGCACTTGCCTGTCAGGCCTAAGGACCCCGGTTCGAGGCTCAATTCCCCAGGACCCATGTTAGCCAGATGCACAAGGGTTGCACGCGTCTGGAGTTCCTCTGCAGTGGCTAGAGGCCTTGGCGTGCCTATTCTCTATCTATCTGCCTCTTTCTCTCTCTGTCTGTCGCTGTCAAATAAATAACTGAAAAACAAAACAAAAAAAATTTTTTAAGTAGTCCACCATTTAGCAGTTAAGGCGTTTGCCTACAAAGCCTAAGAACCCAGGTTTAATTCCCCAGTGCCTATGTAAGCCAGATGCACAAGGTGTTGCATGTGTCTGGAGTTTGTTTGCAGTGGCTGAAGGCCCTGGAGCACTCATTCTCTCTATCTGCCTCTTCCTGTCTGTTCCTCAAATAAATAAATAAATAAATAAATATATTAGCAGCCTATCAGCCAGGTGTGGTGGTGCATGTCTTTAATCCCAGCAGTTGGGAGACAGAGGTAGGAGGATCATCATGAGTTCAAGGCCAGCCTGGAACTATTACAGAGTGAGTTCCAGGCCATCCTGGGCTAGAGTAAGACCCTACCTGAAAAAAAAAAAAAAAAAAAAAAGGGCTGGAGAGATGGCTTAGCGGTTAAGCGCTTGCCTGTGAAGCCTAAGGATCCCGGTTCAAGGCTCGGTTCCCCAGGTCGCACGTTAGCCAGATGCACAAGGGGGCACACGCGTCTGGAGTTCGTTTGCAGAGGCTGGAAGCCCTGGCGCGCCCATTCTCTCTCTCTCTCCCTCTATCTGTCTTTCTCTGTGTCTGTCGCTCTCAAATAAATAAATTAATTAATTAAAAAAAAAAAAAAGGAAAAAAGGAAAAAAGGAAGAAAGAAAAAAAGCTTATCCAGACTCCTCAGGGATACCTATCACTGGCAGCTGCACTCCAAGGCTCTGGTGTCCTGGCTTGAGCTCCTCCTCCCACCTTGGCGGCACTATATGAACACAAGGGACTGAACTCTGAAGACACAAACAATAAGCAGAGAGAGGCAGACAGGAGAAAGAAGAGAGTGAGGCAGAGAGAAGGTGAGGAGCCTGGATGCCTGTGCAGTCAGGGAGGGGGCACCCAAGATGAACACTCAGCTCCACTAAGAGGCAGGAGCCTTTTCTACACTTTTATTTATGAAATGCTTAATGAACTGGTACAAAGTTAGTGTCTGTCAGCAGGCTGGTGGAGGCAGTTAGTGTGTCCTCCCGCCACTGACGGGAGCTGTGTAGCCCAAAGTGGCTTCATCCTTCCCTCCATATTGGCAGCAATGGGCTGAGAGAAGCCCTAGGGCAGGAAGGGGGTCCAAGGGCAAGAGGAAGAATGAGATGAGGAAGGTTGAGGGCAAAAACCCCTCCTCCTGAAATAAGACTCTTGACCCCCAGGCAACCTGGCTGGAGTGAGTCTTTTCTGGAGCAGCAGTTTGAACCGGGTGGCAGGAAGATCTGTCTAGAATCCTATCCTGTCTCCCCAGTCTTTGGGAGTGTCCCCTTCAGGTAATTTTCAAGTGAGGGTCTTCTGTGAGTTCATTAGTACCCTTCTGGGAGCCTCCTCTCCAGAAATCAAAGGGCACTGCCCTCAGAACTGGAGGCTGAGGGCAAGGATCCAGGCATGGTGGGGACCCACGGCTGGTGATCTCTGCTATTCTCAGCTATGTCCACACTTCTAAGGGTATCATGCCCTCTTTGCTCCCCAGTGGGGGAAGTAAAGATTCATCCTCCAGAAACTTAAGAGGGAAGTGAACTAGATGACCCTGGACCTGAATGAGCTCAGACTTGGCCAAGGAAGGGCTGACCATAGCCAGAGGCTCCACGGCTACATACTCCCGGAGAGTCCGCAGGGAACGCGTGGCATTGGATGGCAGACAACGGAAGATCTAGGATGGAAGGGAGGGCATGGCAGCCAGTTAGGACTGAGAGACTCCCCTAAGAGTCTGAGCCATGTAAGCTGACCTTCCCATTCCTTACACCACCTCTTAGTACTCCTTAGCTACTGAGCCCCTGATAGCAAACACTCCCTAGACACTCACCTCCCTTCTACGAATGAGTGTGATGGAGTTTCTCTCCAACCCACCCTCAGCAGAATAACCCATCAATTCCCCTGGCCAGCTTCCCTCAGCTCTCACCTGCTCGTAGATATTAGCGTTGTTCTCTGCTGTATCTTGCCACAACTGGAAGAAGTCATCACAGACAGGATCTTGGAGATCTAGATCTGGTCGGGCATTCGCCCCGAGTACCACACTATGGAAGGAAGAGTTCCAGTGGGCCCAAGTTAAGATCCTTAGAGGGCTGGAGAGATGACTTAGCAGTTAAGGTGCTTGCCTGTGAAGCCTAAGGACCTAGGTTCAATTCCCCAGAACCCATGTAAACCAGACACATGGTGGCACATGTGTCTGGAGTTCATTTGCAATGGCTAGAGGCCCTGGCATGCAAATATTTTTTTTAAAAAAATCCTTAGAGAACCTAGTACTTCAAAACAGATGTGACTTGCCAGGTGTGATGGCACACACCTTTAATCCCAGCAGAGGTAAGGCCAGACTGGGACTACAAAGTAAATTCTACATCAGTCTGGGCTAGAGTGAGAACCTGCCTCAAAAAAACGGGTGGGTAGCACTTGCCTGAAAAGCCAAAGGACTCAGGTTCAATTCCCCAGGACACAAAGTAAGAAAGATCCACAAGGTGGTACATGCTTCTGGAGTTCGTTTGCTGTGGCTAGAAGCCCTGGCACACCCATTTTCTTTCTCTCTCTTGCTGCCTCTTTCTCTCAAAATAAATAAATAAAAATAAATCTTATTTAAAAGGTGGGGGGCAGAGCCAGGCGTGGTGGCTCATGCTTTTAATCCCAGCACTCAGGAGGCAGAGGCAGGAGGATCACTGTGAGTTCGAGGCTACCCTGAGACTACAGAGTGAATTCCTGGTCAGCCTGGGCTAGAGTGAGACCCTACCTCAAAAAAACAAAACAAAACAAAAAAAACAGGGCTGGAGAGATGGCTTAGCTGTTAAGGTACTTGCCTACAAAGCCTAAGGACCCAGGTTTGATTCCCTAGTACCCACATATGCCAGACGCGTAAGTTGGTGCGTGCATCTAGTTTGCAATGGCTACAGCCCTGACACACCCTTTCCCTCCCTCCCTCTCCCCCCTCAGATAAATTAATTAAATATTTTAAAAACTATTTTAGTTGGCCTTTAATCTCAGTGCTTAAGAAGCAGAGGCAGAAGAATCAAGAGTTCCTGACCAGGGCTAGAGAGATGGCTTAGCAGTTAAGTGCTTGACTATGAAGCCTAAGGACCCCAGTTCAAGGCTCGATTCTCCAGGACCCACATAAGCTCGTAAGCTCGTTTGCAGTGGCTGGAGGCCCTGGCTCAACCATTCTTTATCTATCTGCTTCTCTCTGTGTCAATCACTCTCAAATAAATAAAATAAACAACAAAAAAAGATTTGTTAAAAAAAAAAAAAAGAGTTCATGACCAGCCTGGGCTACATAGCTAGACCCAGTCTCAAAACAAAATAACAAACAACAAAAGAAATGCTGTTTGTGGGCTGGAGAGATGGCTTAGTAGTTAAGCGCTTGCCTGTGAAGCCTAAGGACACCGGTTCGAGGCTCAATTACCCAGGACCCACGTTAGCCAGATGCACAAGGGGCGCAGGCGTCTGGAGTTCATTTGCAGTGGCTGGAAGCCCAGGCGCGCCCGTTCTCTCCCTCTCTCCCTCTTTCTCTTTCTGTCATTCTCCAGTAAATAAAGAACACAAAAAATTTTTTTTAAATGCTGTTTGCTTTTGAGGTTGGGTCTCACTTAAGCCCAGGCTGGCTTCGAATTCATAGCAATGCTCCTAATTTAGCCTCCCACCATACCTAGCTTAAAAAGCAATTTTTTTCTTTTGTTTTTCAAGATAGGGTCTCACTCTAGCTTAGGCTGACCTGGAATTCACTATGTAGTCTCAGGGCAACCTCGAACTCAAATCAGTCCTCCTACCTCTGCCTCCCAAGTACTGGGATTAAAGGTATGCACCACTGTACTTGGCTTACAAAACAAGTTTTAAAAATTTATTTACTTGGGCTGGAGGGATGGCTTAGCAGTTAAGGCATTTGTCTGTAAAGCCAGAGGACCCAGGTTCAATTCCCCAGGACCCACGTTAGCCAGATGCACATAGAGGCATACGCATCTGGAGTTCATTTGCAGTGGTTGGAGGCCCTGGTACACCTATTCTCTCTCCCCCCCCCCCCGCTCTTCTCTGTCAAATAAATAAATAAAAATAAAATACTTTAAAAATTTTATTTATTTATGCATTTATTTTGTGCGTGTGTGTATGGGCACACCCAAGCCTCCTGCTGCTACAAACCAATGCCAGACACTTGCACTACTTTTTGCATCTGGCTTACATGAATGGCTAAGGAATTGAGCCCAGGTGGGCAGGCTTTGCAAGCAACTGCACTTCCTTCCCCACCCACTGAGTCATTTTCCTAGCCCCTTAAAAAACAATTAAAAATATTTTTCCTTATTTAAAAAAAAAAACATTTTATCTATTTATTTCAAAGAGGGGGGGAAAGAGAAATAGGCAGAGAGAAAGAGAATGAGAATGGGCACACCAGGGCCCCTAGCCACTGCAAACGAACTCCAGATGCATGTGCTCACTTGTGCATCTGGCTTTATGTGGGTACTGAAGAATCAAATTTGGGTCCTTTGGCTTTGTAGGCAAGTGCCTTGATGACTAAGACATCTCTCCAGTCCTTTCCTTATTTTTTTGGTGTTCCTAATTTGCTGATACCCCAACTGCACAGAGAGTTCCAGAATTAGCTCTAAAACACCCTCATACCCAACTCCTCCCACTGCCCCATCTCCACCTGGGACTCCCCCACCCATCCCTACCTGAAGCAGTGCTTCCGCAAACTCAAGGCAAACCTGCCCGCCTGGTATTCCACCCCATCCATGAGGGATGGCTCCATTTCTGTGTCCTCAATGAGTATGGCTAGTTCGCTGTCCCGCTTTCCCAGCAAGCTCCTGTCATTGATGTTTGCAGAACCTGGGGTGCGTACGAGGATCCATTTTGTTTACCTGGGCCCACAGGACCACCAGCCAAGGCCTCACCAGAGGTCCTCACCAGAGGACCACCCTGTGAGCAACTCCCCCCATCCTTGAGCTTCAGCTGCAGTATCTGCTCCCTCTTCAGCCCTTTGTCCCGCCCACCCTCTTCTGTTGACAGCAAGGGATCAGGTCCAGTACTGACCAATGATGACTGTCCGGTCATCTGCAATGAGCATCTTGCTGTGGATATAGATGAGCTCTGAGATTGGGTGCCCACCCAGTTCTCCATGAGTGCGAAGCCCACATATAGAAATGTAATCCCGCCATGCTGTCCCCACTGTGCACAAGGGAGATGAAAAAGGGACAGTAACGTTAGAGAAGTCTTCTGTGTACAGATGGGACCTTGTCCTACCCTTCTCAGCTCAGAAGCCCTGCCAAGAGTCCAGTCAGTACACTTATCCCTGCAGTGAGAGGCTATCTGTGGTGTGAGTTACCTGAAACATGAAAAAAAATGACCACCTCTTTCTTCCCCCCCAGGGGTCTGGGCTTTAGTTTCAGTCCCCAGCACTCACTGGCTGCTTTGAGACGATGTAGAATTGAATACTCCCCACGACATAGTGTTCTGAAAGAAAAGAAACACGAGGGAAGCCAGGTGTTGGTGGCGCATGCCTTTGATGCCAGCACTGTGAGTTTGAGGCCACCCTGAGACATAGTGAATTCTAGGTCAGCCTGGGCTAGAGTGAAGCCCTACCTCGAAAACCAAAGCAAAAAAAGAAAGAAAAGAAAAAAAGAAAGACTAGGGAGGTGGAGGTTGAGGGGAGGAGTAGGGGAGGAGTCAGGAGAGAGGCAACAGGAAGGGATTAAACAGGTAGGAGAATCATGGGTTAGGTGGGGCCATGAAAGGCAGAGAGACTGGCTAGGGTGTTTACCTGTAAGTGAAGTGCAGAATGGCCTGGATGGAGTTACCACCCCCTGTGGAGATGTCACCCTCAAAACCAGGGAGCAAGGGCAAAAGCACGTAGACTCGGAAACACTGGCCCTGTCTGAGGAGGGAAGCAGTCAGAGGAATGCCACTCTGAGCGACAGAATGCCGGCAGAGCTTAAACCATGCCCACCATCCCCACCTTTGCAACGGCCCACCTTACTTGTGCGCTTTCAGGATTCTATCCACAATTTCATCGCCCACCTTGTTCAGGACAGTGCGTCCATCTGAGCAGCTAATGAAGAACTGATTCTGAGGCAGGAACCAAAGAGACCTCAGCAACCTGGCCCATGTCCCTGGTCCCTGTTCTCAGCTCCCAGCTTCTGTTTCCATTCCCGGGCCTGACATTTGTTCTAAGCCCAGACACACCAGCTCCCTCAGGGTGAGCCCACTGACATCCTCAGTCTCTCCTCTGGGACAGCCTTTCCATTCGTTTTCCCCAACCCTCTGCCCCAGTCAGACCTCAATGTATAGGAAGTGCTTGCTCTCTCTGATGGTGTGCAGGTAAGCGTTGAGGATCGAGCTCTCCAAAGTCCCTGCTGACCATCGGTCCACAGACCTCAAGACCTAGTGGGATGGTGACTATGATGTGGTTCCTAAGCCAAGAAGGGGCACTGGGGGACTCTCAGGGAGAGTGGAGGGAGGGGATGGCTGAGTCAGAAGCATCACCTGTACAGTGGTGCTTTGCCCGCCTGGGAGTGTGAAAGGGAGCTGGTTTGCAGTGCTGGTAGACTTGGGCAGCAGGTAGGGATACATGGGTGTCTTGTACTTGGCCTTCATGGTCTGAGGTCAAGAAATAGCAGAATCAGCAGGAGGCCAGCAGAGCCTGGTGCCCTCTCTCCCTCCAACTCCTATAGAGGGGTGAGCACCTTGGTGAAGTTCCAGCGTTGGATGAAGTGCCGGGCAAGATCCCGGGCTGCTGAGCCGTGAACAACCACTCCAACATCTCGCCATGGCATCCTGGGAGTGGTTTCCCTATCAATGAAATCTGAAGTCCCAGGGGAGTCAGGGGAACTGTCAGGACTGGTGTGTTGGAGTTACTTGAAGCAAGGAAGAGGAGTCTTCCACAGGGAAAGTCACACTGTCCTTGAACCATTAAATCTACTTCTCAGGCTACACCTCTGCCCCAGCTAACGGCTCCTAGAGGCCTAGGAGAGGGGAGCCTCACCTTCAAAAGGCCGGTCCAGCTGTACCCAGTCCTTGGCGATGAGATTGCTATAGTCCTTGCCCAGCCAAAAGAACTGGTTATGAGAGAGGTCTGGGGTGGTTGCAGAGTCTGGGCCCGGGGTGGGAGTCTGTAGGCAGAACACGCCAAGCCCAGGGCAAGGCAAGGGGTCATACAAAGCCAGTCAAAGAGAAGAGAAGAGCGTTGAAACAGTGAGTGAGAGATACAAAGACAAGGACTAAAACAACTGCACCTGGGGTTGTAGAAATGGCAAGGGACTGGGTTAGAATGTTTTTATTTTAATTGGCTGTTTAAGGTAGTGTATCACTCTAGCCCAGGCTGACCTGACATTCACTCTGTAGTCCCAGGCTGGTCTGGAACTCACGGTATCCTCCTACCTCTGCCTCCCGAGTGCTAGGATTAAAGGCGTGCACCACCATACCCGGCTCTGGCTTCTTCTTCTCTTTCTTTCCTTCCTTTCTTTCTTTTTGAAACAGGGACTTGCTATGCAACCCAGGCTGGCCTCAAACTTGAAATCTGTTTCCCACAACCTCCAAACTGCCGGTTACAGTATTTTCAAAGTGGGTTCTTGACCAGACATGGTGGCACATGCTTGTAATCCCAGCACTCAGGAAATTGAAGCAGTAGGATTGCAAATTTGAAGCTAGCCTGGGCTATGTGGCCAAACCCTGTCTCAAAAAGAACAACTGTTGGGTGTGGTGATGCAGCCTTTAATCCCAGCACTTGGGAGGCAGAAATAGGAAGATCACCATGATGTCGAGGCCAGCATGAGACGTCAGAGTGAGTTTCAGGTCAGCCTAGACTAGAGACCCTTACCTTGAAAAGAAACCTAAGTAAAATAAAATAAATAAAATAAAACTGACAGCGATAATAGGCTCCTAGGTTCTCAGAAAGGCTGAGGCACTGCAGGCTGGCAGGGCCTGGAATGACTAGAGGAAAGGGATGTGAATTTAGGGCAGCTGGGTTTGGGAGAGCTCAGAAAGGCCTGGGGGAATTACTTGTGAAACAACTGATCCAGAGGAATCTCCAAGGTCAGTCAACCGGTAGTGCAGGTCATCCCAGCGGCCATAGGCAAGATCTAGCCCCCCCAGGAAGGCCACCACTTGGTCGACCACAAGAAGCTTCTCATGATGAGCCCACAATGTCACATTGTCTGGGTGGCGCATCACCTATAGCAAGTATGGAAGAGTACATAGAGGTGGGTTTAGGTGGGAAGACAGAGTAGGGAAAGATGGAAGGACAAGACCTTCCAGAGAAGAGGGGTAAGACAGTGGAAAGTGGCTGCACTGTGGGAGGGCCTTGAAGGCCTGCATGTCACCTTTATGTTGGGGTGTAGCAGCACCAGAGTCCTCTTGGTATAGCCACTGCTGATGCCCAAGGCCAATTCCACTTCCTTAAACAGCAGGACAGACACACGGACACCTTCTTCCTGGTGGCAAGTGGGAAAACCAGATCCTAGTGCCTCTCCCACAATGTCCTTTCCTCCTTCCCATACTTGGGATTCCTGTATGGTTCTCCACCCTACCTTGATGCTTGCAGCAAACACAGAGCCCATGTCATCTGTCTACTCACCCTCTCCCACCTTCCTTATCTATCCAGTTATCGCAATATGTACTCATCATCCTACTCGCCCTCATAATCGACCTTGCTACCCATTCTCTATACCTCCACCTTTACAAGCCGCATCCTTCCATCCATCTCTCTTTCCACTATGTCCACCCCCATCATCTGTGTACCCTTCCTCTGATCCATCAGCACCCACAGATGCTCCCTACATGACAGACTCTATGCTTTGTACTAGAACTCATGATGTTAGTTTGTCCAGAAAAAGAGAGAGACATATACACTCCCAGACAACACAAAAGAGTGTTCAAGTAGTGGCAGAGAAGTCTATGACAGTACGGGAAGCAGTTAGGAAGTGCTGTTTGACTACACTAAGCACATTTCCATTTTCTATTACTAAAATCTCAGATCCCCAACCTTCTCCCATGCCACAGTCCTTCTACTTAACTTCCACCCACAGGTAGCCCCACCATGCCTCCTAGTCTGACTGCGTTCCTTACCGCCTTCCTCTTAAGCATAATGTCCAGTCTCCAGTCATTTGAATGAGCTGGACGCTTCAGAAAAATCTCAGGACTCAACCTAGGATGAAGGGCAAGGAGTGAGGGGCAAGCTAAGCTTTGGACCACCAGCTGCTCCTCCCCTGACCCTGTATGCTGCGCTGCCAGAGGCTCTGCCCTGGCCCCTTCTTGCATGGGCCTGTCCCTACTCACCACCAGTCTGTGATGAAAATCTCCTCCCGTGCTCGTAGAATGGCATCTGCCACGGCAGCAAAGTAACCTGCCCCATTCACAAACCTGAGAGGGAGGCCAAGCCAAGGAGGTCAGGGCAATCAAAAGCCAGAGAGCTCTGGAGAGTGAAGATCGGAGGACAGTCATGGGTCAGAGTTGACAGCAGGGGCAGAGATCAGGAATGATCAGAGAGGTTAGAGAATGTCAAAGATTATCAAGTGTGATTTACCAGTACAGTCTGCCAGTAGAAGCTGAAGACAAATGATATAAGACATAACAAAATAAAGAAATCAACTACATAAAAGACCTTCAGAAAAGTGGGGTGTGGTAGTGCACACCTTTAATCCACCACTTAGGAGGCAGAGGTAGGAGGATTGTTGTGAGTTTGAGGCCAGCCTGAGACTACATAGTGAATTCCAGGTCAGCCTGAACTAGAGTGAAACCCTACCTTGAAAAACCAAGAAAGGAAGGAAAGAAGGAAGGGAGGGAGAGAGGGAAGGAAGGGAGAGTGGGCGAAAGAAAGAAATTAGAGCAGGGTACAGTAAATATGCCTGTAATCCCCACACTTGGGAGGCTGAAGCAGGAGGATTGCTGAGTTTCTGAGACAAGCCTGGGCTACACAGCAACACCACCAAAAGAATAAGAAGAGATGGCCGGATGTGGTGGCACATGTGTTTAATCCCAGCACTTGGGAGGCAGAGGTAGGAGGATCACTGTGAGTTCAAAGCCACACTGAGACTACATAGTGAATTCCAGGTCAGCCTGAGTTAGAGTGAGACGCTACCTTGAAAAACAAATAAAAAGCCGGGCATGGTGGCGCATACCTTTAATCCCAGCACTCAGGAGGCAGAGGTAGGAGGATTGCCATGAGTTCGAGGCCAGCCTAAGAATACATAGTGAATTTCAGATCAGCCTGAGTTAAAGTCAAACCCTGCCTTGAAAAACCAAAAAGAAGAAGAAGAAAAATAATAAGAAGAGGCTGAGAAAGAAGAAAGAAGAGGAATAGAAGAGATTAGGGCTGGGGTTCTACCCCAGCACTACCTCGCCCTGTAATATATATGCACATATAATACATACATTTACAACAAAATTAAATTTTTAAAACTCTGTATTCTGTTGGGTAAGCTGGCTCTTATCTGTAATCCTAGCTCTCTGAAGGCTGAGGCAGGAGGATTTCTATAAGCTCAAGGCCAGCCTGGAACACAAAATGAGACCTTGTCTCAAGAAATAAAAAGGCGGGGGCTGGAGAGATGGTTTAGAGGTTAAGTGCTTGCCTGTGAAGCCTAAGGACCCTGGTTCGAGGCTCGATTGCCCAGGACCCACGTTAGCCAGATGTACAAGGGGGTGTACGCGTCTGGAGTTCATTTGCAGTGGCTGGAGGCCCTGGTGTGCCCATTCTCTCTCTCTCTCTGCCTCTTCCTCTCTCTGTCTGTCGCCCTCAAATAAATAAATAAATAAAATTTAAAAAGAAATAAAAAGGAGCCAGGTGTGGTGGCACATGCCTTTAATCCCAGCACTCAGGAGGCAGATGTAGGAGGATCACCATGAGTCCAAGGCCACCCTGAGAATACATATTGAATTCTAGGTCAGCCTAGGTTAGAGCAAAACCCTACCTCAAAACAAACAAACAACACAAATAAATAAATGAAATTTAAAAATAAAAGAGGAAGGACACAAAAAAAAGAAAGAAAGAAAGAAAGAAAGAAAGAAAGAAAGAAAGAAAGAAAGAAAGGAAGGAAGGAAGGAAGGAAAAGGGAGCCAGGCATGGTGGTACACACCTTTAATTCCAGCACTCAGGAGGCAGAGGTAGGAGGACTGCTGAGTTTGAGGCCAGCCTGAGTCATAATGAATTCCAGGTCAGCCTGGGCTAGAACAAGACCTTATCTTGAAACACCCTCCCCAAAAAAGGACTGGAGAGATGGCTCAGGGGTTAAAGATGCCTGCTTACAAAACCTACCACCTGGATTCCATTCCCTAGCACCCATGTAAAGCCAGGCACACAATGTGGCACATGCATATAGTTCCTTTGCAGTGGCAAGAAGCCCTGTTGTGCCCATATTCTCTCTCTAGCAAATAAATAAGAATATTTTTATTTTATTTATTTGAGATAGAGAAAGAGGGATAGACAGAGAGAGAAAGCGCAAATGGGCATGCCAGGACCTTCAGCCTCTGCAAACAAACTCCAGATGTGTGTACCCCCTTGTACATCTGGCTTATATGGGTCCTGGGGAATCGATCCTGGGTCCTTTGGCTTTCCAGGTAAGCACCTTAACTGCTAAGCCATCCCATCAATAAGAATATAAATAAATAAGTAATAAATGGAATGAAAACCATTGGTAATACACAATAGTGGCATATGCAGAAATGGATATTCTCACAGACCATAGGAATTAATATTGATTATTAACTTTTTATTTTTATTTATTTATTTGAGAGAAAGAAGCACAGAGAGAAAGAGAAAGAGAATGGGTGCACCAAGGCCTTCAGCTGCTGCAGATGAACGCCAGATGCATGCACCACCTTGTGCATCTGGCTTACATGGGTCCTGGAGAATTGAACCTGGGTCCTTTGGTTTTGCAGGCAAGCACCTTAACTGCAAAGCCATCCCTCCAGCCCAACATTTTTTTTCGAGGTAGGGTCTCACTCTAGCCCAGGCTGACCTGGATCTCACTCTGTAGTCTCAGGCTCAAACTCACAGCAATCCCTCTACCTCTGCCTCCCAAGTGCTGGGATCAAGGTCCTCTTGGCTCTCCCTTCCTTCCCTTCTATTCCTCTAGTGTGTGTATGATGTGTGCGTACATGTGGAATTTGGGGTGTTGGTCCTTGCCCTCCAGCTGTGGTTGTGCCTTGAATGGCCTTGAATTTGCAGTCCTCCTTCTCAGCCTTCAGGTACATGCATAGGCCACCATGACTTTTTAGATGTTCAGGGTGGTATGGCTGTAGACTGCCATGACTTTTTAGAAGACAATTTGGCAGTATCCATCAAAATATAAAATAGGCCGGGCGTGGTGGCGCACACCTTTAATCCCGGCACTCGGGAGGCAGAGGTAGGAGGATCGCCTTGAGTTCAAGGCCACCCTGAGACTACAGAGTTAATTCCAGGTCAGCCGGGACCAGAGTGAGACCCTACCTCAAAAAACCAAAAAAAAAAAAAAAAAAATATATATATATATATATATATATATATATATATATATATATATATATATATAAATAATAGGGCTGGGGGAAGCCATGCGTGGTGGCACATGCCTTTAATCCCAGCACTCAGGAGGCAGAGGTAGGAGGATTACTGTGAGTTCAAGGCTACCCTGAGACTACAGAGTGAATTCCAGGTCAGCCTGGGCTAGAGTGAGACCCTACCTCGAAAAGAAACACCCCCCCAAATCCAAAATGGAGCTGGGGATGGCTTAGTTAAGGCACTTGCCTGTGAAGCCTAAGAACCTAGGTTCAATTCCCCAGTAGCTATGTAAACCAGATGGACAAGGTGGCACATGCATCTCGAGTTCATTTGCAGTGGCTAGAGGTCTGGTGTGCCCATACTCTCTATATATATCTGCCTCTTTCTCTCTCTCAAATAAATAAATTAATTAATTATTTAAAAATAAGATGTGTGTGGTGGTGTACACCTTTAATCCTAGCACTTGAGAGGCAGAAGTAGGAGGATTGCCATGAGTTTGAGGCCACCCTGAGATTACAAAGTGAATTCCAGGTCATACTGGACTAGGGAACCTACCTCAAAAATATATATTAATGTGCACAAATTCACATACTTTTCTTTGTGGTGCTGGGGGTCAAACCTAGTGCCTTTGCACTCTATGTAAGTGCTCTGCCACTGAGTTATATACCAGCACAACATACACTTTTTTTTCTAGGTATGATCTCACTCTAGCCCAGGCTGGCCTTGAACTCACAATGATCCTCCTACCTCCCAAGTGCCATCACACCTGGCTTTTTTTCTTTTTCTTTTTGAGGTAGGGTCTCCCTCTAGGCCAGGCTGACCTGGAATTCACTATGTAGTCTCAGGGTGGCCTCAAACTCACTGTGATCCTTCTACCTCTGCTTCCTGAGTGGCTTTTTTTTTTTTTTTTGAAGCAGTATCTCATATACTCTTTATAAGTTTTTCAATACAATTCTTATTAGTTTTGTTTCTATGTGTGATGGAGTGCATGTAATGGGAATATCTGTGGTGTATGTACATGTATATGTGCTTGAGGTGCCCATATACTTGTCTGTGATAGGAGCAGGGTGGGGTAGGAGTTGCTCACTTGGGGTGACCACAGAGAAACATGAGGTGCCCCACTCCATTGCTCTTCTACCTGGTCTTATTTTGGGCCAGAGTCACTTTTTACTGTTTCCAGAGCTTACCAGGCTCCAACAATTCTCAGGTCTCAACTCCCCTGTGAGACTGGGGTTATAGGAACATGGCTCTGACCAGGGATTTTATGTGGAATCTACAGATTTGAACTCAGGCAGTCTCAGGGCCCCTCAGGCCTTCATGTTGGTGCAGGAAGTGCACTTAACCATTGAGCCATCTCTTCAGTTAGTAGCATTTGTTAGTGCCATCAAATACATATAGTGATTGTATTTCTAGGAATACATATGTGTTCTAAATTCCTTTTTAAAAATTATTTATTTATTTGCAAGCAGAGAGCAAGAGAGATAGAGAGAAGAGAGACAGAGAGAGAATGGGCATGCCAGGGCTTCCATCCACTGCAAAGGAACTCCAGATGCATGTGCCCTTTGTGCATGTGGCTTATGTGGGTCCTGGGGAATCAAACCTGAGTCCTTTGGCTTTGCAGACAAATGCCTTAACCACTAAGCCATATCTTCAGCCCCCACCCTTTTTTTTTTTTTTTTTGAGGTAAGGTTTCACTCTAGCCCAGGCTGACCTGGAATTTACTATGTAGCCTCAGGGTAGCCTCAAACTCATGGCCATCCTCCTATCTCTGCCTCCCAAGTGCTGCAATTAAAGGTATGCAATACTATGCCTGGCTGTGTTCTAAATTCTTAGGAGAGATTGTGTTTATGGTAGCATTATCTGCAAGAGTGAAAGATGGAAAACCACCTAAATGTAAAATCTATGACACACATGTTAAGTGGAAAAAATAAGTTGCAAAAGAGGGTGCATTATCTAACAGGTGGCTGGGCATGGGAGTGCAAGGGAGGCAGAGGTAGGAGGATCACTGAATTTGATTGAGACCAGCCTGGGACTACAGAATGAGTTTCAGGAAAGCCTGCATTAGAGTGAAACCCTACCTCAAAAAAAAGAAAGAAAAAAAGGGGGGAGCTGGAGAGATGGCTTAGCAGTTAAGGCATTTGCTTGCAAAGCCAAAGGACCCAGGCTTGGTTCTCCAGGACCCATGTAAGCCAGATGCACAAGGTGACACATGTATTTGGAGTTCCTTTACAGTGACTGGAGGCCCTGGTGTGCCCATTCTCTCTTTGTCTGCCTCTCTCTCTCTCAAATAATAAATAAATAAATATTTTAAAAAGTAACATGTAGGCACATATGCAAATATAAAGAAAACTATGGAAGAGAACAAATATCACCCCTGTTGCCATGGTTTACTTCTGAGAAGAGAAATGGATTGTTGGGAGGCCGTATAAGAGTGGGGGTGGGGTACAGAGTTAAGCAGTAAGTGGATATTTTTAAAAATTTGATACAAGATCTTGCCCTGGATGACTTGGTACTCTATATAGTCTAGGTTGGCCTTGAATTTGTGGCAACCCTCTTGCTTCAGTTTCCCAAGTGCAGAACTTACAGTTGTGCTTACCACATCTAACTTTAATTAACTTTTACTCAACATACTGACCTTTTTTTTTTTTTTTTTTTTGAGTGTTAGGATCAAATCCAGGGCTTCAATGGTGATAGGCACCACCGAACTGGAACCCTTCACTTTGACTTCTAGCAGTCTAGGAGTGGGGCCAAGAGCCATCTTCCCTAAATTGCTTATGTTCAAATTCCAGTTTTCACTATTCAAAAGATGTGTGACCCTGGGAAAATTATGGCTATTATTACCTTTTTTTTTGCATAATCACAGTATGTGTGGTGTGTAGGATGTGTGGTATATGCACATATATGTGCCAATGTGACTCCCCACGTACCCACTTGCAGTAACTGGAAGAAAAAGTTGGATGCCCCCTTTCATTACCCACCTACCTAGTTTTTCCTTACAATAGTCTCTTACTAATTCTGAAACTTGCTGTTTGCCAACCCTAGCAAATTCTCCGGTCTCTTCTCCTCACAGGACTGGGGTTACAGGTGTGTGTGACATAGCCCAGCTGTTTATGTGAGTCCTGAAGGTTCTGAAGATTCGAACTCAGGTGATCTCAGTGCTCCATCCCCTCCCAGGCCCTCATGTTTGCACAGGAAGCTCATTTAACCATTGAACCATTTCTCCAGCCTGTGACTATTATTTAATTAATTTTTTTTTAAAAAAAAAAAAGCTTAGCCGGGTATTGTGACACACACCTGTGATCCTAGCTCTCAGAAGACAGAGGAGAATGGCTTCAAGTTTGAGACCAACTTGGTTTACATAGTGACTTCTAGGCCAAGGAACTTGTCCCCAAAGAATATAAAGCCAGGAATGGTGGCACACATATGAATTTGCAGCACTTGGGAGGTAGAGGTAAGAGAATCAGGAAGAATTCAAGGTCAGTTACATAGTGAGCTTCAGGCTAGCCTGGGGCTGCACAAAACTTTCAAGTCTGATGGTGAAGATCTATCATCTCAGCTACTGAGGAGACTGAGGCAAGGGGATGGAATACCCACGGTCAACCTGGGCTATGTTCAGACCTGGTCACACAAAAAATAACTAGATTGAGATGCGGAGGGGATATGATGGAGAATGGAGTTTCAAAGGGGAAAGTTGGGGGAGGGAAGGTATTACCATGGGATATTTTTTATAATCATGGAAGTTGTTAATAAAAATTTGAAAAAAAATAACAACTAAAGTGTGTGTATTGTGGATGGGTAGAATATAGCTTAGTGGTAGTGGTTGCCTAGTATGTGTGACACCCCAAGTTCAGTCCTCAATACTGCAAAAATAAAATACAATTGCAACACCACCTCCAAGAAAAAAATTTCCTTCATGCTTCATCTGTCTACTTATGATCAAGTTCAACCTCCTTGGTTTAGCATGCTCCACCCTACAAAATTGGATGCTGTTGACTCCCAGGCTGCTGACTGCTCCTCCTGACTAGGTAGCCACAGTCAGTTGTCTATTCCCCTACATACCACAATTTTTCTGGGTTCTCTTCCTGGACTGCCCTACCCCATTTTCTTTATTTTGTTAAAGCAAACTTTGGGGCTATGCTTTCTGGAAGCCTGTCCTGACATTTCCTGTTTGAGGCAGACGCTCCCCCTCTATGCACCCTTTCCCTAATCTACCACCAGTGTAGCAAGGTTACATTGTTTTATGATTAGATCACATCTTTCCCTAAACCAGAGAAGCCTGTGTCTTATTACCAGTAGTGGACTAGCATATAGCATGTGCTTAGCAAATGCTTATTAAGTATTTAAGTGAAAGAACAAACCAGAGAGATTTGAAGAGATCATAAACTGAGAGGGTCCCCCGTGGTTTAAAATGTCATGAGTTAGAGAGGCAAAGTGTCAGAAGAGATTGCTAAGTGGGGGAGGGGGGGAGGCTAATCAATGTGAGGCTGGAGAGATGGCTCAGTAGTTAAAGGCACTTACTTACAAACCTTGCCGTCTGGGTATGATTCCTTAGTACCCACATAAAGCCAGATGCACACGCATCTCGAGTTTGTTAGCATTGGCAAGAGGCCTTCATATGCCCATTCTCTTTCTCTCCCTGCTTGCAAAGAAATTTTTTAAAAAATGTTTTAAAAGGGCTGTTGAGATGGCTTAGGGGTTAAGGCATTTGCCTGCAAAGCCAAAGGACCAAGGTTTGATTCCCCAGGACCAACATAAGCCAGAGGCACAAGGTGGCACATGCATCTGGAGTTCATTTGTAATGGCTGGATGCCCTGGCATGCCCACTCTTTCTTTCTCTCTCTGCCTCTTTCCCTCTCAAATAAATAAATAGTGCTTGCTTCGGCAACACATATACTAAAATTGGAACAATAAATAAATAAAAATAAAATATGTTATTAAAAATCAATGTGGTTAAAGAGGTAATGGGGTCTCTGAGAGATTAAGAGATATCAAAGCAGGGTCACTGAAATCAGAGGATATAAAAGAGAGGGTCAGTTTCAGAGAAAACCAAAGATGTCAAGAAAGCCACATATTAGCTCAGAAGGGACATCAGTGTCTCACCACCGGGCCAAGGTCCCAGGCCGGGGTGGGGCATAGCTGTCGTGCCGGTGCAGCTGTAGAAAGTCTTTGCCTGGCCCTTGTGCCAGCTCAGTGATCTCCTGGCCCCACCACCGTGCCTGCCGGTAACTGCTGCACTTGATAATCAGAGACCTGGACAGTAAAAAGGAGATATACCACTAATTCTCCTCCTCTATACCTATAGTTTTACCCAGAGACCTCCCCACACCTTTTGGCCTTCATCTTTTCCTAATTCCGTCCTAAGTTTCTGATGAAGACTCCATAGACACAGGGCATGTATCTGCTTTATTCACAGTTGAGCTCCCAGCAACCAGTACTGTACCAGGCATTCCAAGTTTACTGAATAAGTAAGTAGAGCCTTCCTTCCCACCCCTCCCTTCCCTTTCCTTCCTTCTTCCCTTCCTCTTTCTTCTTTCCTTTCTTTTGAGACAGAGTCTCACTATAAAGTCCAGACTGCCTCCCTTTCATTTTTATTGAGGACCCTTCTCAGGCTTATTGCAAACCCTTGTTCTCTAGGCCCTTACACTAAGAAGCACCCTAAGCATACAGCTGGATTAGTTCCCTGGTTCAAAACTGTGACTGGCCGGCCATGGTGGCACATGCCTTTAATCCCAGGAGGCAGAGGTGGGGAGTCCTTGAGAGTTCCAAGGCCACTCTGAGATGACATAGTGAATTCCAGGTCAGCCTGAGCTAGAGTGAGACGCTACCTCAAAAATAAGTAAATAAAACCTGTGGCTGGGTCAGGGTGGAAAGCCTTGCTCTTCCTACACGGTCTCCCCTGTTCAACTCCCTTCAGGGCCACAAACAGCTGTTTATCCCCTGGCTTTCACACCAGGGAAGCTTTACCTGTGGGAGGTGTCAATTCGCACCCCATATCGTGCCTCGGTGCTCCTTTTCCCCACTTGGACCTCAAAGCCAGGGTCAAAGAGCTGAACAAATGAGATGGTGCCAGTCTCCAGACACATGTACAGCAGGAAGGAATCCTTCACCACCAGCCACCTGGAGTGGAAGGTCTCAGTGTGTTCCCCCTGCCCTCTTCACCCCACCCACTGTCCCCTGCTCAGCTCCAGCCTTCACCTCTTGGACCAGCGATAACAAACTTGATCTCGGCCACAACAGGTGAGCCCAGGAACACGATGCCCACCAGAGCGCTTCCGGATCACCCCTTCCCTGCAAGGACAATCAGGGGGAGAAGCTGAAAGGGGACTTGGGACACCTGCACCACTTGCTTCATACTCAAGCAGAGAGATGGAGAGTGATATCAGCAGAACACTCACAGTCCCTTGGAGCCAAGGTCTGGGATAAAGGAGAGTTGACTAACTTCCAGGAACTCTGTCTACAAAGGAAGAAACAAGCTCAGGTAGAGACTTGGCTTCCAGTCCCTCAGCCCCTTTGTCCCCCATGGGTCTGATGATCCTGCTCCACCTCAAAACCCAGCTGTCCAGACCCAAAACCTTACCATGGCATGGTAATTGCGGTAGAAAGACATGGTCAGGAGGCGGTTGAGGTAATTTTCCAGATATTTCTAAAGGGAGGGAAGAGACACAGGTGGGCCAAAACCTTTTGCACACTGCACGCATTCTCAGAGGACCTGGTGTTTGGTCATACCTGCTTGCTAGCTGCATGTCTAGCGGAGCCCTCAGGACCTCCTCGGGGTAGAGAAGGCATCTCTGCATTGGCTGCCTCTCGGGCTGGAGAATGGGCTACAGCAAAGCTGCGGAAGAGATGGGCAAAGCTTGGGTAACAGCCAGTAGGCTAGATGCCTGAAACATTGGAGATGGGGCCTTGGAAGAGGGAGGAGGCCTGAGGCTGGCAAAAAGAAGGCTCTCTACCCTGGGAATGGAGACAAGAGGACGGGGATGTTGCCAAGGGCATTATGGGCATCCAGCCCAGCTAACATACTTGCACAGAACCATGGACAGGGAAAACTGAGCTGTGAAAGTTTCCTGGGAACTAGAGCCAGAGAAGGGGGTCAGCAGCACAGCTGGTAGGGAGGACAGTGCCTGAGTGAAGAGTTTGTGGCTTGGAGTGAGACGGGCAGTCAGGAGTGATGGCTGCCACTGGATGAAGGGCACTTGCCCTTCACAGGAAGCAGTATGGTCGCCCTCACCGAGCCAGAGGGAGCAGACTCATCAAGACTTTGTGTCGCTGGAGGTCCCGATGCAGCTCCTGGAAATGACGGAACTTCTTCTTGGTTGTCCAGGTAAAGTCACCATGAGTCAAGCGAACAGAATAGAGAGTGCAGGTTCCCACCTGGGAGCGTGAGAAACTGAAAAGTTATGTCTCCTGGCTGGATGACAGCCCTCCAACGTGGCCAGACCTCCTTCCGCCCCGTTCCCTGGTACCAGTCCAACCACCTTGGATCCACTGGTGTATCTTTCTGTGCCCACCACCTGGGCCATGACAGGAACCCCAGGGGCAAACACCAAGGGGTGCACTTTCAGAGGTTGAAGGTCATAGATGGCCAGAAAGGGGTGCATTCGGTCAGCTAGGAGGAAAGAAAGTCTAAGGATGTTGACTCCAGGAGGCCCCAGCCCTCTGACCTCCCCTCCCTGGAGGCCAGATTCCCTCATTACCTGGGTCCTCTCCCTCCCTCAGAGTGTCAACCTCATCTGGTTCCATGTTCAACTGGCTGGAATCCAGGTAGTCTCCATAGGGGAAGAGGTTCTCCTCAGTTGCCGCCATCCTACTATGAGAATTCCTCAGGGAGGAGTCCCATAGAATCTTGCATCCATCCTAAGCGCCCAGCCCCACCCCCGTTCTCATCTCCCACGATTCTCATCTCCCCACCCACCTCACTCCACTGACTCCGGATTTCCTCTGATCGTAGACCGATGACCCTCACTTTCCACCCCTTCCAACCTCCATCCTCTCCCTCCAACCTTCATCCAGAACCCCTCAGTCCCGCCTCCCATTATGTATCCAGGACCCAAGGAAACATCCAGCCAGGCCAGAATGGCTCCGAACTGGGACAACGAAGAAGCCGTAGAGAGGAGCCCCTGATGGTCGAGAGACCTCGGGGCCAGCAGAGCGCAAAAGTCGGGCCGGGCCAGCTGGAAGCAGGGGTCCAGGCAGGAATGAGGAAGTTACGTGCTCCCTGCCCGGGAGAGAAGCCCCGAAATCTGAGCGTTTGGCGGAGTCAGAAGGCCCGGCAGCTCCAGCCCGTCCGCGTCCCCCCCTCCGACTTCCGGGGCCCGGGACCCCCGCTGCGCCCTCCCGATCCCCTCACCCGGGCTGCGGGCGGCGGCGGGCGCCCGCGCGGGTTCGCGAGCACAGGGAACAGGACGCAGCCGGAGCCAGAGCCCACACCCCAGAGGGCCGGGGCCGGGGCCGGGGCGGGCCCGGGATCCGGGCCTGCCCTCGGGGGCGGGACGGCCTCGGCCTCCCCCTCCGCGGGCTGCGCGTCAGTCCCGCCCCGCCCCCGCCGCCCTCGGCCCGCCTTGCGTCCCACGCGCGCCCGCGCCCGGGAGACGCCCACTCCCCGGGGCGCCCGGGGCCAGGGAGGCGGGCGGCTGGCCGTTCCGCGAGTCCGCCTCGCGCCGTCGGTCCGAGCAAGCCCTGCGCCCCCGGCGAGCGCGGACGTCGCGCACATTCCTCCACTCTGGGCTGCGCCTCCGCGGCCCAGGCCCGCCGGTGCCCCGTGTTGGGCCCGGTACCGACCGCACTAGTAAAGGGGTGGGAGGGAGAGAATCCCAATTTCTCTAGGAGAAATTTGCATTCTTTAATTCATTCACAAAACATTTGTTACACACTTGCTCTCTGCCGGACAGGGAGGGTATAATAATGAGCAGCCAATCTATGAATCTGTTCTCCTTTAAATTTCAATCTAAAGAAAACATTTTTGCGGACCCTTAAAAAATTTTTTTAAAGCAAATTTCCCCCTTTTGATAAACATTTGAGCTTTTCTTGTTGGGTCTTCTGAATAAGGCTTCAGTGAACAATTTTGTGTCAGACTTTTTGTGGACATATGCTTTTGTTTCTCTTAAGTAAATAACTAGAGTGAAACAACTGGGTCATATAAGTGTATGTTTAACTTACAAGGAACTGTCAAGAGCTGGGGCTTAGTGGCTTGGTGACAGATGCCTGTACAGCAATAGGGAGAATGAGGCAAGAGGATTGTGAGTTGAGCTAGCTAGCTGGGTTACATAAAACAAGACCTTGCCAGAGAGCGAGACCCTACCAAAATGGCTGTTCCATTTTACATTTACAAAATCAATTAATGGTGTTTCTAGTTACTCCATAACATAATCAACATTTCATACTGTCAATCTTTATATATGTGTGTGTGTGTTTTATTTATTTGAGAGGAACAGGCAGATGATAGATGATAGATCGATCGATCGATCGATCGATAGATAGCTAGATAATAGAATGGGTGCATAAGGGCCTCTAGCCACCATGTGCATCTGCCTTATGTGCGTACTGGGGGATTCAACCTGGGTCCTTGGGCTTCACAGGGAAGTGTTTTAGCTGATAAGCCATCTCTCTAGTCCCATACTGCCGACCTTTAATGTTACCTATTCTTTTTGTTGTTGGTGGTTCTTCCTCCCCCCCCCCCCCACCCCAGTACGGTCTCACTCTAGCCCAGGCTAACCTGCAATTCACTATGTAGTCTCAGGGTGGCCTCGAACTCATGGTGATCCTCCTACCTCTGTCTCCTGAGTGCTGGCATTAAAGGCATGTGCCACCACACCTGGCTGTAATGTTATCTTTTTATTTACCTATTCTTAATATATATATATTTGAGAGTGACAGGCAGAGGGAGAAAGAAGCAGAGAGAATGGGTGCACCATGGCCTCCAACCACTGCAAACGAACTCCAGACGCATGCCCCCCACCCTTGTGCATCTGGCTAACGTGGGTCCTGGGGAATCTAGTGTCGCATCCGGGTCCTTAGGCTTCACAGGCAAGTGCTTAACCGCTAAGCCATCTCTCCATCCCTTTTTTGTTTTTCGAGGTAGGGTCTCACTCTAGCCCAGACTGACCTGGAACTCACTATGTAGTCTCAGGGTGGCCTCGAACTCCTGCAATCCTCCTACTTCTGCCTCTCAAGTGCTGGGATTAAAGGCATGCGCCATCACAGCCAGCTAATTCTTAAAAAATATTTTATTTTGAGCTAGGAAGATGATTCAGCTGTTAAAAGCACATGCTTACAAAGCCTGCTAACCAGGACTCAATTGCTAAGCTACCCACATACGCTGGGCACAAAAAGTGGCACAAGAGCTGGGCATGGTGGTGCATGCCTTTAATCCCAGCACTCAGGAGGCGAAGGTAGGAGGATTACTATGAGTTCAAGGCCACCCTGAAACTGCGTAGTGAATTATTCCAGGTCAGCCTAAACTAGAGTAAAACCCAGCCCCCCCCAAAAAAAAAAAGTGGCACAAGGGCAGGAGAGATGGCTTAGTGGTTAAGGTACTTGCCTGCAAAGCCAAAGGACCCAGGTTCAATTTCCCAGAACGTATGTGAACCAGTTGCACATGGTGGTGCATGTGTCTGGAGTTTGTTTGCAATGGCTGAAGGCCCTGGCATGTCCATTCTCTCGCCCTCTCTCTCAAATAAATAAATAAATAAAAATAAAATATTTTTTAAAAAATAGAATTTAAGATTATTCTAAAACCTATTCTTGTGCTTTTATTTATTTATTTGTGTGAGTTTTTTGGGTTTTGGTTTTTTGAGGTAGGGTCTCGCTCTAGCCCAGGCTGACCTAGAATTTACTATGTAGTCTCAGGGTGGCCTAGAACTCATGGTGGTCCTCCTACCTCTGCCTACCAAGTGCTGGGATTAAAGGCGTGCGCCACTATGCCCAGTATTCTTGTGCTTATTATTATTATTTATATGACTAAAAAAGAAAAAGTGCAGCCATCAAAAATATGTATTTTTAATATTTTATATTTTTAAATTTTCTTAATATAGGAGTTAGAGAGATGCTCAGAATTTAAAGGTGCTTGCTTGCAAAGCCTGACAGCCTGGGTTCAATTCCCCAGTACCTGAGTAAAGCCAGATGCACAAGGTGACACATGTATCTGGAATTTCTTTGGAGTGGCAAGAGGCCCTGGTATGCCCATTCTCTCATTTTCTATTTCTGTCCCACTGCAAACAAATAAATAAAAAATTTTAAATTCCTTAAAAAATAAGCCAAAACAAAACAAAAAAAATCATTAGCTTATTGTATGTTATCTGTTTTAGATACAAGTCCCTTATATGCAAATATTTTCTACCAGAATGAAATATTTTCTTTTTCCTTTCTTTTGTTTTTAAATTTATGTATGTATGTATGTATGTGTGTGAGAGAAAGATGGAGAGGCAGGTAGAGAAAGAGAATTGGCATGCCAGGGCCTCCAGCCACTGCAAACAAACTCCAGACACATATGCCACCTTGTGCATCTGATTTTACGTGGGTAGTGGGGAATCAAATCTAGGTCCTTTGGCTTTCCTGGCTAATGCCTTAACCATTAAGCCATCTCTCTAGCCCCTCTTTCTTTCTTTTTTCTTTTCTGTTCCTTTCTCTCCCTTTCTTCCTTCCTTCTTCCCTACCTCCCTCCCTTCCCCCTTCTCTCTCTCTTTCTCTCTCTTTTTTGAGGTAGGATATCACTCTAGCCCAGCTGACCTGTAGTTCACTATGTAGTCTCAGGTTGGCCTCAAACTTATGGCAATTCTTCTACCTCTGCCTCCCGAGTACTGGAATTAAAGGCATGTGCCACCATGCCCAGCTTTCCTTTCTTTCTTTGTAGTCCTGAGGATTGAATTCAGGGCTTAAATCATGTTTGGAAAGCTCTCCTCCAGAAAACTATATCCATAGCCCTATTTTGCTATTTAATTATCTAATTATTTAGTGACAGTATCTATCTGGTGAAACTGGGGTTCACCCCAGATAGCACACAGATGACAAACAAAAGTATGATTGCACCAAAGCCAGTTTTGATGAACCAATGAGTTTATTGGAATTACTTACAGAGCAGGGTAAAGGGCTGTTTCCAGGAGCTTAGGTGACTCAAAGGCAGCTGCATCCGGGAAAAGCCCACTCCAGCATAGGTGACAACTGCACCTGCAGAGCAACCACAACTTTCTAGAAGTTCCACAGGGCAGATGGAAGAGTCCTCAGCACAAGACAAGATTGCAGGCAGCTGGGGATCTGCCTTTGGAGAGTCCCTCCCTAAACATTGCTTACTCTTTATGTAACCTCAGGGAATCCCGTGCACTCACTCACTTCCTGCTCTTCCTCCTTCCTAAAGGGAATTATCTTATTTTATTTTTCTCTTTTAAATTTTTATTAGCATTTTCCATGATTATAAAAAAAGTCCCATGGTAATTCCCTCCCTCCCCCCCCCCCACTTTCCCCTTTGAAATTCCATTTTATTTTATTTATTTGAGAGAGAGAAAGAGGGTAAGAGGGAGAGACAGAGAGAGAGAGAGAAATTGGGTGTGCCAGGGCCTTCCACTACTGCAAATGAACTCCAGATTGCATGTGTCCCCTTGTGTGCATGCGTGACATTGTACACTTATGTCACTGTGCATCTGGCTTGCATGGGACCTGGAGATTTGAACATGTGATCTTAGGTTTTACAGGTAAGTGCCTTAACCACTAAGCCACCTCTCCAGCCCAAGGAGATATATATATATATATATATATATATATATTTTTTTATTAACAACTCCCATTAAGCCGGGTGTGGTGGTGCACTCCTTTAATCCCAGCACTGGGGAGGCAGAGGTAGGAGGATCACTTTGAGTTCAAGGCCACCCTGAGACTCCATAGTGAATTCCAGGTCCGCCTGGACCAGAGTGGGACCCTACCTCGAAAAAAACAACCAAAAAACAACTCCCATGATTATAAACAATATCCCATGGTAATGCCCTCCCCCACCACACTTTCCCCTTTGCAAATCCATTCTCTATCATATCCCTCCTCTTCAAGGAGAGAATTATTTTTGTTTTGTTTTGTTTTGTTTTTCAAGGTAGGGTCTCCCTCTAACTCAGGCTGACCTGGAATTCACTATGTAGTTTCAGGGTGGCCTGGAATTTATGGTGAGCCTCCTACCTCTGCCTCTTGAGTGCTGAGATTAAAGGCGTGCATCATCACACCAATCTTGGGAATTCAAAATACGTATTTTAGGGCTGGATGTGGCTTAGAGGTTAAGGTACTTGCCTGCAAAGCCAAAGGATCCAGGTTTGATTCCCCAGGAGCCATGTAAATCAGATGCATAAGGTGGCACATACAACTAGACTAAAAAATAGAAAAATTGATGGAGAGTAGAGGTTCAAAGGGGAAAGTGGAGGGAGGGAGGGCATTACCATGGGATATTGTTTACAATCATGAAAGTTGTTAATTATAAAAAATAAATAAAGAGAAAATTTATTTATTTGAAAGCAGAGAAACAGATAGCTAGATAGAGTAAGTGAGTATGGTTGCACCAGGTCTTCTAGCCACCATAAACGAACTCCAGATGCATGTGTGCATCTGGCTTACATAGATACTATGGAATTGAACCCAGGTTGTTAGGGTTAGCATACACGCACCTTAACTGTTGAATCATCTTTCCAGCTCTAGTTTTTCAAGGTAGGGTCTCCCTTTAACCTAGACTGACCAGGACTTCACCATGAAGTCCCAGGCTGGCTTTGAACTCACAACAGTCTTCCTACCTTTGCCTTCCTAGTGCTGGGATTAAAGGCATGTGTCACCATGCCCAGCCAGGAGGGAATGTTTTAATTGAGAGAAAAATTTTTGTGCAACACTGGTTGGAGTCTGCCCCACTACAGTTGTTTACTGTTCCTATGACTTTGGTAACTGGTTCTAGAACCTTTCTGGTTTTGACTCTCCCAGACTTCTTGAACTCTTGACTCCCTCCTTCCTCAGGAGGGAAAAATCTCAGTTGGGAGGAGCTTACTATACAATAGGGTCTTACCCTATAGTCCAAGATAGCCTCAGACTTATGGCAATACTCCTGCTTCAGCCACCCAGCCCACCAGTGCTGGGATTATGGGTGTAAGCCACTATATCAGCTTGGCTTTTTATTTTGAGACCAGATCTCACTAAATTGCCCAGGTTGCCTTTATAATCACATGCCAACTTCCTGCCTCAGGCTCTTTAGTTACTAGGACTATAAGTGTATGTCACCATGCCTGACTTTTTTATTTTTATTTTTTGGTGTGTGTGTGTGTGTGTGTGTGTGTGTGTGTGTGTGTAATATGTGATGTGTGTGGCATATGCACATTTGTGGGTAGATGTGCATACCCCATACAAATGTGTGTGGAAGGCAAATAAATATGCCATGTGTCTTTCTCTATCACTTTTTTTATTTTTTTATTTTTTTTTTTTGAGGTAGGGTTTCACACTAGCCCAGGTTGACCTGGAACTCACTGTGTAGTCTCAGGATCAGGATAGAACTCACAGTGATCCTCTTACTTCTGCCTCCTGAGTGCTGGGATTAAAGGCATGTGCCACCACACCTGGTTTTTCTTTCTTTTTTCCTTCCTTCCTTCCTTCCTTTCTTCCTTTTTTCTTTCTTTCTTTTTTTTTTTTTTTTTTTTTTTAGGTAGTGTCTTGTTTTAGTCCATTGACCTGGATTCATTATGTATCCTTAGGTTGGCCTTGAACTCACAGCAATCCTACCTCTGTTTCCCAAGTGCTAAGAGTAAAGGCATATATCACCATGGCCGGCAACCACCTTGTTTTTGAGATAGGATCTCTCACTGAACCTAGAGCTCACTGATTCTGCTGGATTGGCTGGCCAGCAAGCCATAGGGATCCACCTGTCTCTACCTCCACAGTGCTAGGATTACAAGTGTTTGCCACCACACCCAACATTTTTACGTGAATATTGGTGATGGAACTCAAGTCCTCGTGCTTATGTGGCAAACACTGCCAACTGAGCCATCTCCTCACTCCCCTGGCCTTGAACTAATGATGCTCTTGTTTCAGCCTCTCAATCTGGATTGATAGGCATGAGCCACCACATCTGTCAAGGTTTTTGTGCATCTGGCTTTTTGTGAGTTCCGGGGAACTGAGCCTGGGCCCAGCAGGCTTTGCAAGAATGTGCCTTTAGGGCTGGAGAGATGGCTTAGTGGTAAAGGTGCTTGCCTGCAAAGCCAAAAGACCTAGGTTTGATTCCCCAGGACTCATGTAAGCCAAATGTACAGTGTAGTCCATGTGTCTGGAGTTCATTTGCAGCAGTTGGAGGCCCTGGCTGTCCCATACTCTTTCTCTCCCAGTCTCTCTCCTTTCTCTCTCTCAAATAAATAAATAAGTAAATGTAGATTTAAAAAAAAAATTGTTCATTCTTATTTATTTGAGAGTGACACAGAGAAAGAGGCACAGAGAGAGAGAGAAAGAGAGAGAATGGGTGCGCCAGGGCTTCCAGCCACTGCAAATGAACTTCAGACGCATGCACCCCCTTGTACATCTGGCTAACATGAGTCCTGGGGAACCGAGCCTCGAACTGGGGTCCTTAGGCTTCACAGGCAAGCGCTTAACCGCTAAGCCATCTCTCTAGCCCTAGATTGTTTTTAAAAATAAGAATGTACCTTTAGCCACTGATTCATCTCTCCAGCCCAAAGTTTTTAAAAATCTTTTTTTTAAGTATTATTTTTATTTATTTATTTATTTATTTATTTGTTTGAGAGAGGGTAAGAGGCAGAGTGAGAGAGAGAGGGAAAGAGAGAGAGAAAATGGGTGCACTAGGGCTTTCAGCCACTGCAAATGAACTCCAGCTGCATGCGCCACCTTGCGCATCTGGCTTACATGGGTCCTAGGGAATTGAATGGAGGTCTTTTGGCTTTGCAGGCAAGCACCTTAACCACTAAGCCATCTCTCCAGCCCTTAAAATCTTTTTTTAGATTTAATTTAAATTTTTATATAGGGAGAGCCAGAGAGAGAGAGAGAGACAATTGGTGTGCCAGGGTCTCAGCTACTGCAATCCAACTCTAGATGTTTGTGCCACCTAGTGGGTATGTGCAACCGTGCACTTGACTTACCTTTCTTGGGATCTGGAGAGTCGAACATGAGTCCTTAGGCTTTGCAGGCAAGCACCTTTAACTGATGAGCCATCTCCCCAGCCTAAGACTAAATTGAGTCAACTTGACAAACTAACTATCACCATATGAAATGTTCAAAACAGACAAATCTATAGAAACAGAAAGTCAAATAGTAGCCTGCAGGGCAGGGCCAAAGAGAAACAAAGGATTTATTTTAAAAATATTTTATTAATTTATTTAAGAGAGATAAAGAAGCAGAGAGAGAGAAAAAAAAAAAAGAGAGAGAAGGAGAGAAAGAGAGAATGAATGGGCATGCCGGTGTCTCTTGTCATTGCAAATGAGCTCTAGATACTTGTGCCATTTTGTGCATTTTTTCCCCCACCCCAACTTTGTGCATCTTTATGTGGGTTCTGGAGAATAGGACCTAGGCCATCAGGCTTTGTGAGATAGCACCTTTTAACCACTGAGCTATCATTTCTCCATTCTGAAACAAGGGTTTCTTTAAAGGATAATAAAAAATCTGAAAATAGCTTTGAAGGTCATATAAATCTGTGACTATAGTAGAGATCACTAAACTGAATAGCTTAAAAGGGTGAATTTTATGTATATTCTGAATTACATTGCAATAAATTATAAACCACATGAATTAACATGGATGAATCTCAAAACAATTGTGCCAGACACTGAAGAGTAATACTACATGGTTCAATTTATATAAAGTTCTCTAACAGACAATAAACACTCTACAGTAATGGAAACTAGCTCAGTAATTGCCTGAAGCAGGGCATGAGGAAAAGATGGCCATAAAGGGTGTGTGTGTGTGTGTGTGTGTGTGTGTTTTCAAGGTAGGGTCTTACTCTAGCTCAGGCTGACCTGGCATTTACTCTGTAGTCTCAGGCTGGACTCAAACTCACAGTGATCCTCCTACCTTGGCTTCCTGAGTGCTGAGATTAAAGGCATGTGCCACCACACCCAGCATTGGGTGTGTTTTTTGAGGTAGAGTCTCACCCTAACACAGGCTGTTCTCAAACTTGGTGATCCTTCTACCTCAGCCTCTCCAAGTGCTGGGATTAAAGGTGGAAGCCACCATGGCTAGCTTCAAAGGGACTCTTTACAAGGGGAACTTCTGGAGTAGATGGACTGTCTGATATTCATATTGGGGTGTTGAGTATGTAAGTGTATGTATCTGGCAAAACTCATAAAAACTACATTAAGGGGTTGGAGTAATGAGGTGCTTGCCTGTTGAGGGGGGTACAGTTAGAGTGACTGGATCCCTGAAAGTAAAAAGCAGGAAAGTCTGTACTTGCTAGAAATCAAAGATGATCTGACTTCTTATCTCTTGCCTAATTCCCTAGACCTGTTTTTCCACAGTCAGGACCCCTCCTGGGAGGGAGGTCTTTCATAGGATTTAAACATTGTGGTTGGTCAAGTTCAGCCCCCGGAACTTTGCCTCTTCCTGAGACAAACCTTAGCCCTAACCAACCAGCTGTCCCTCTGGTTCACCTGAGCTGGAAGACAGCCCACCACTCTAAGGTTATAAATACCTTTGCAAGTGGAGGGCAGGCTCTCTGACTTCTTGGGAACTTTCAGCTGTGGGTGAGTTTTTTTCTTGTCTGGGCCTTTGCTGGTTTAGCTCAGGCCAAGGGCCACCTAGCCCTTACTTTCTACTTGGGCTTCTTTACCTCCTCCAGCGCCCCACATTGCAAGCGCTCCTTGAACTTTCTTTTCTCTCTTTCTTTTTTTCTTCCTTTTTTTTTGAGGTAGGGTCACATTCTAGCCCAGGCTGACCTTGTATTTACTATGTCATCTTAAGGTGGCCCTTGAACTCATGGCGATCCTCCAACGTCTGCCTCCCAATTGCTGGGATAGAAGGTGTGCGCCAACATGCCCAAAGAAAACGATTTTTAAAAAACTACATTAAGAAAAGCCTGGTGTTGGGCTGGAGAGATGGCTTAGCGGTTAAGAGCTTGCCTGTGAAGCCCAAGGACCCCGGTTCGAGGCTCGGTTCCTCAGGACCCACGTTAGCCAGATGCACAAGGGGGCTCACGCGTCTGGAGTTCGTTTGCAGAGGCTGGAAGCCCTGGCGCGCCCATTCTCTCTCTCTCCTTTTATCTGTCTTTCTCTCTGTGTCTGTCGCTCTCAAATAAATAAATTTAAAAAAAAAGAAAAGAAAAGAAAAGCCTGGTGTTTCCAAGGGTCAGGATCCACTGTGCAAGAGGTGGCAGAAAGAATGTAAGAGCCAAAGGAAGGGTAAGACTCCTTACAATGTGCTCCCCCTAGACACAAGATGGCCGGACATTACCTACACAAGACCATCATAATAGGGGGAAAAGATCATGACACCAAAATAAAAGAGAGACTGATTGAGAGGAGGAGGGGTATGATGGAGAATGGTGTTTCAAAGGGAAAAGTCGGGGGAGGAAGGGCATTACCATGGGATATTGTTTATTATCATGGAAGTTGTTAATAATAATAATAATATATGAAAAAAAAGAAAAGCCAGGTGTGGTGTGCATGCCTTTATTCCCAGCACTTGGGAGGCAGAGGCAGGAGAATGGCCACAAGTTCAAGGCCACCCTGAGACAACATACTGAATTCCAGGTTAGCCTGGGCTAGAGTGAGACCCTACCTTAGAAAAACAAAACAAACAAACAAACAAAAACTACATTAAGCTATGGGTATTTATCACATATATTTGAACAAAATTCTGTTTATTTTCTTTTTGGGGGGTGGGTGGGGAGGACTCACTGTGTAGTGCAGGCTGGCCTCCAACTAACAATCCTGCAACATTCTCAGCCAACTTAATAAAGCACTTTCAAATGTCAATCTTACCAAAAGCAATCTATACATTTAATGCAATCCCCATTAAAATTCCAATGGCATTCTTCATAGAAATAATAAAAACAGCCCTAAAATTCATTTGGAAGCACAAAAAAACTAAAATAGGCAAAACAATTTTGAGCAACAAAAATAAGGCTGGTGACCAGGCCAAATGAGCCAACAGGTAGTGGCATGTCTGTCATGGTGGAAACCAACTGCCTCTAATTGGACTGGAGGCTTGCTAGATGTTAATCCAGGCAGCCACAGCCATCTGATTTTTGACAAAAATGCCAAAAATAGGGCTGGAGAGATGGCTTAGCGGTTAAGCGCTTGCCTGTGAAGCCTAAGGACCCCGGTTCGAGGCTCGGTTCCCCAGGTCCCACGTTAGCCAGATGCACAAGGGGGCGCACGCGTCTGGAGTTCGTTTGCAGAGGCTGGAAGCCCTGGCGCACCCATTCTCTCTCTCTCCCTCTATCTGTCTTTCTCTCTGTGTCTGTCGCTCTCAAATAAATAAATAAAAAATTTATTAAAAAAAAATGCCAAAAATATTCACTGGAAAAAGACAGTCACTTTAACAAGTAGTGCTGGGAAAACTGGATATCTATATGTAGAAGGATGAAAATAGATCCCTGTCTTTCTCCATTCACAAGAATCAAGTCCAAATTGATCAGGGACCTTACTATCAGATCTGAAACTTCTAGAGGAAAAAGTAGAGGAAATCCTTCAAAATATTGGCATAGGCTGAATATAACCCCAATTGCTCAGTAAATAAAACCACTAATCAACCACTGGGATCTCATGAAATTACAAAGCTTTTGTACAGCAAAGGATACTGTGAATAGAGCAAAGAGACAATCTATAGAATGGGAGAAAATCTGACAGGACTAATATCCAGAATATACAAAGAACTCAAAAAACAAAACAATAAGAAATCAACCCTATTAAAAATGGGCTATGGGGATTGGGGAAATGGCTTAGTGGTTAAGGCGATTGTCTGTGAAGCCTATGGACCCTGGTTCAATTCCCCAGGACCCACATAAGCCAAATGCACAAGGGGGTGCATGCATCTGCAGTTCGTTTGCAGTGGCTGGAGGCCCTGGCATGCCCATTCTGTCTTTCTCTGCCTCTTCCTCTCTCTCTCAAATAAATAAATTAGTTAAATTTTTTTTTTTTAAATGGGCTATGGAGCAATGTTCAGATCAGTGAAAACTAAACACTTAACAATGCAAAGCTGCTCTATAAACTGTCATACTCAACAAGGGATCCCTGTCATCACAGAGACTGTGCACTGGGTGTATGTGTATTCCCACGGGCATTGACCATCACATACTGTTGAGTACATGGTAACAGCCACCTATAACCTGAATTCAAGTCGCTGGGCTTCACTTATGTACCGGCAGCTGAATAACTTTCAGCATTAAAAAAAAAAAAAAAAAAAATTCTCTCTATCTCACGTAGAGACTTAGAAAATGTTAAATCTTACTTGATAACAATAAATAGAAAATAATAAAAGTTGAAAAAGAATGGGCTATGGAACTAAAGAATTCTCAAAAGAAGAAATACAGATGGCATATAAACATCTAAAAAAGTGTTCCACATCCTTAGCCAAATGCAAATTAAATGCAAATTAAAACTACCTTGAGATTCCATCTCACTCCTGTCAGAATGGCTATCATCAAGAAAACAAATGACAATAAATGTTGGTGAGGATGTGGAAAAGGGGGAACCCTTCTACACTATTGGTGAGAGTGTAGTCTGGGACAGCCATTGTAGAAATTAGTGTGGAGATTCTTGAGACAGTTCAAAATAGACTTACTGGGCTAGAGAGATGGCTTAGCGGTTAAGCCCTTGCCTGTGAAGTCTAAAGATGGCAGTTAGAGGCTTGATTCCCCAGGTCCTATGTAAGCCAGATGCACAAGGGGGTGCATGCATGTGGAGTTTGTTTGCAGTGGCTGGAGGCCCTGGTGTGCCCATTCTCTACCTGCCTCTTTCTCTGTCACTCAAATAAATAAATAAAAATATACAAAAAAATAAAAAAATAGATTTACCATATGATCCAGCTATAGCACTCCTACACATATATCCTAATGGCTCTTCTCACTACCTTAGAGATACTTGCAAAACCATGTTTATTGCTGCTCTACTCCCAATAGCTAGGAAATGGAACCAGCCTAGATATCCTTCAACAGATGAATGGATAATAGAGATGTATATTTATAAAATGCAGTTCTATTCAGCAGTAAAGAAAAATGAAAGTTGCAAGGAAATGGATGGATCTGGAAAGGATTATACTAAGTAGGTAACCCAGGCCCAGAAAGCCAAACATCATATGTTGTCTCTCATATGTGAATCCTAGCTACAAATGTGTAGACTTGTGTGTGAGCTGGAACCAAAAATTGGCAGCACAGCCCAGCAAGCTAGAAAAAGGCTATAAGGGAGGGAGGAGAGAGAAGGACTTAAGGGGATGGTATTGTATATATGTAAGTAGAAGAACAGATTGCATGGAGTGAAATGGCCTAAGTGAGGCCAGGGGAAGAGATTGAGTAAAGGAAGTGGGTGTGGGGGGACAGTGTCAATCAAAATTCAAGATATTCTGAATAAGACATATGAAAACCTACTTTTTTGGATAATAGCACATCCAGAAATCATAGATTATTACAAAAATTTTCAGTTCCAGGGATGGGTTGGGATACCTTCCAGTGAGTTGTTGGCCAGGGAGGTCCCTGTTGCCTCCAAAAGATTACAGGCTATTGCCAAGGCCCTTGGTTTCCCACGAGAAACAGACACTATTGCTGAAGATGTTACATGCCTGGGTGGCAAGATCACTGAGAAATCAAGCTGGGGCTGAGCTGAAAACCTCCACCCTGTAGACCAGCCAACTGAAAGCTGGGAAAAGCTGCACTTCATATAGCCCTATGGGAGACAGAAGTCATCAGCGGTGAAAACAATGGACACTGGAAGCCTCAAGTTTGGCCAGCCAGGCCAAATGACTGTGCAATGATGGGTGCAATAATGGCATGTCTGCTGTAGGAGAAACCACCTGCTCTATAATTGGACTTGCATGGTACTAAAAACCTAATCAAGAGCCTATAGCAAGGCTGGACAGAAAGGCTTAGCAGTTAATGTGTTTGCCTGCAAAGCCAAAGGACCTTGGTTCGATTCCCTAGGACCCAAATAAGCCAGGTGCACAAGATGGTGCATGTGTCTGGAGGGTTTTTTTGGGTTTTTTTTTTTGCAGTGGCTGGATGCCATGCCATGCTCATTCTCTCCCTCTCTCTGCCTCTTTCTCTCTCTCAAATAAATAAAAATAAATAAAAAATACTTTAAAAAAGCCTATGGCAGGGGAGGTCATGAGCCTTAGAGGTATGAAGCCTGCTCTTGTCTGGTTAAATGCATATATTATGCTCACCAAACTGCCTGGTAAGCACTACACTTAATATTCATATTCATATATTAATGCTACTCTCACTTTTGGTTAGAGAAGCTTCTCCTTTCAGACGGTAATGACCGCTGGGATGACCCACAAGGCAACACAGTGCTTAGAAGAAGTGATAGAGGAGTGTCCAGCACAAAAACATGTCTATCACACCCTCCAATGGTCCATTGCGGAAGAGATGGCAGAAAGAATGTAAGAGCCAAAGGAAGGGTATGACTCCATACAATGCAACTGTCCAGACAAATTGGCCTTGATATCCATGACCTTGTAGTGCCTAGCAATACCTTCACAAGACACTCATACTAGGAGAAAAATATGATGACATCAAAATAAAAGAGAGACTAACAGAGAGAGGGAGGTGATATGATGGAGAGTGGATGTATGAAGGGGAAAGTGGTGGAGGGGAGGAAAATAACATGGTTTATTTTCTGTAAGTATAGAAGATGTCAATAATAAAATTATACATTAAAAAAGTGCTGGAGCTGGGCATGGTGTGCACACCTTTAATCCCAGCACTTGAGGCAGAGGTGGGAGGATAGCCAGGAGTTCGAGGCCACCCTGAGGTACAGCGTGAATTCGAAGTCAGTCTGGGCTAGAGTGAAACCCTACCTTGAAGAGCCAAGAAAAAAGAAAGTAAAAGCACTAAAAAATTTTCATTTTTATTTTAAAAAATATTTTACCTTTATTTATTAGGTAGAGGGAGAGAGACAGAATGGGTATGCCAGGGCTTCCAGCCACTGCAATGAAACTCCAGATGCATGAGCCACCTTGTGCATCTGGCTTACGTGGGAATTAAATGAGGTCCTTTGGCTTTGCAGGCAAGCGCTTTAACCACTAAGCCATCTCTCCTGCCCTCATTTTTATTATTTATTTATTTGGATTTTCCAGTTAGGATCTCACACTAGCTCAAGCTGACCTTGAATTCACTATGTAGACTCAGGGTGGCCTTGAAGTCTTGGTGATCCTCCTACCTCTGCCTCCAAGTACTGGGATTGAACGCATGTGCCACCTTGTCTGGCATTTTTATTTATTTGACAGAGAGAAAGGCAGAGAGTGAGAAAGAGAATGAGCCCGCCAAGGCCTCCAGCCCCTGCAAATGAACTCCAGATGTATGCTCCACCTTGTGCATCTGGCTTATGTGGATCCTGGGGAATCAAACCTGGGTCCTTTGGCTTTATAGGCAAGTGCCTTAACCACTAAGCCATTCCTCCAGCCCTAATAAAGCACTTTTAAAAGACATGTGTGTGATATGTGTGTTCATATACATGTTCATATGTGTGTGGGTACATGTGTGTGTGAGTGCACGTGCATGTGTATGGAGGCCAAAGGACAATCTCACATGCTATCCTTTAATACATCTTTTACATATTTATTTACTGGAGGGAGAAAGACATTTAGAGAGACAGAATGGGCATGCCAGGCCTCCAGCCACTGCAAATGAACCCCAGGCACATGCACCACCTTTTGTAGCTGACTTACATGGGTACTGGGGAATTGAACCTGGGTGCTTAGGCTTCATAGGCAAGTGCCTTAACCGCTAAAGCATGTCTCCATCTCTAAGTATCTGCCTGTCTCCTTCCCCTAGGTTACAGCCTCATACTACCACACCTGACATTTACTTTTTTTTTTTTTTTTTAAGGCAGGGTCTCACTCTAGCACAGGCTGACCTGGAACTCACTCTGTGGTCCAAAACTCACAGTGATCCTCCTACCACAGCCTCCTGAGTCCTGGGACTAAAGGCCTGCACCACCATACCCTGTTCACACCTGGCATTTATGTGGGTAATGGGAATTGAACTCAGGTTCTCATGCTTACAAGACAAGTATTTTACTGACTAAGATAGCCTCTCAATAAAGATCCTTGTTTGTTTGTTTCAAGGTAGGGTCTCACTCTAGCCCAGGTTGACCAGGAACTCACTCTGTAGCCTCAGACTGGCCTCAAATTCATGATGATCCTCCTAACCCAGCCTCTAAGTGTTGATACTAAAGGCCTGCACCGCCATGCCTGGCTTACACATACAAACAAAGAAGCATGCACACATTATGCACACCACACACAAAAATACACGTTACAAAAAAAGGTTGGGCTGGGGAAATGGCTTAGTGGTTAAAGCGTTTGCCTGTAAAGCCTAAGGACTCTGGTTTCATTCCCTAGGACCCACGTAAACCAGATTCACAAGGGGCACATGCATCTGGAGTTCATTTGCAGTGGCTGGAGACTCTGGCATGCCCATTCTCTTTCTCTCTATCTGCCTCTTTCTCTCTGTCTCTCTGTCTCAAATAAATAAATAAAATTATTTTTTTAAAAAAAGGCTGGGTGTGGTGGCACATGCCTTTAAACCGAGCACTTAGGAGGCAGAGGTAGGAGGACCCCAGTTAAGGTGCTTGCCTGCAAAGCCTAATGACCTGTGTTTAATTCCCCAATAATAATATAAAGCCAGATGCACAAAGTGGCGCATGTATCTGGAGTTCATTTGCAGCAGCTACAGGCTTTGGCATGCACATTCTCTCTTTTTCTCTCTCCTTGCAAACAAATAAATTCTCTCTCCCTTAAATTTATTAAAAATAAAATGCTGGAAGTTGGGCATGGTGGCGCATGCCTTTAATCCCAGCCCTCAGGAGACAGAGGTAGGAAGATTGCCATGAGTTCAAGGATAGCCCGAGACTACATAGTGAATTCCAGGTCAGCCTGGGCCAGAATGAGACCCTACCTTGAAAAACAAACAAATAAAAATAATAATAGCAAATAAAATAAAATGCTAGGAGTGGTGGCAAGCATTTACAATCTCAGCATTGGGAAGGTAGAGACAGGAGGATGCCTGGGGCTCACTGACCAGCCAGTGTGTGTAGTTTATTGGTGAGCTCTAGGCCAATGAGAGATATTGTCTCACAAAAGATGAATGGGAGGCTGAGGAGATGGTTCAGTGGTTAAAGGTACTTGCTTGAAAAGCTTGCCAGCCTGGGGTTCAATTCCCCAGTGCCTATGTAAGCCAGATGCACAAAATGGCACATATATCGGGAGTCTATTTGCAGTGGCAAGAAGACCTATTGTGCCTATACTCTCTCTCTCAATCTCTCTCTCTGCTTGCAAATTAAAAAAGTGAATTGGAGCCAGGTGTGGTGGTGCACACTTTTAATCCCAGCACTTGGGAGGCAGAGGTAGTAGGATCACCATGAGTTCGAGGCCAGCCTGAGAATGCAGAGTGAATTCCAGATCAGCCTTGGCTACATTGAGATCCTATTGTGAAAAACAAAAACAACAACAAAATAGTGAATGAGGGCAGGGGAAGGCTGAAGAGATGGCTTGCTAGGTAAAGTGCTTGCCACAGAAGAATGAGGACCTGAGTGCTGATTCCTAACTCCATGTAAGAACCAGGAGAAGCTGTGTGTGCTGTAATCCCAGTACTGTGGTGAAGATAGAAGGAGCCTTAGGGCTTGCAGGCTAACTAGTCTGGCCTAATTGGTGAGCTTCAGGTTTAGTAAGATATCCTGTATCACAAAATAAGTTGGGCTCCATGAGGATAAGTAACTCTGAGGAAAAAAATAGAAACAAAATGGAGCACTCTGTGGTCTGGCTCAGATCACAGTGACATGGCCAAATGCACCAAGAAGATTTGCATTGTCAGTAAGGACAGGACCCCTCTGCTGCCTCCCTGCAGAAAATGGTGAACAAAGTTGAAATCAGCATGCCAAGTACACTTGCTCCTTCTGTGGCAAAACCAGGATGAAGTAATGGGCTGTGGGCATCTGGCACTGCGGTTCCTGTATGAAAACTGGTTGGTGGGCCTGTACTAAACACGGCCTCTGCTATCACAGTCAAGTCTGCTGTCAGAAGACTGAAGGAACTGAACCATAGAAGCCCTATCATTTGAGACATCCCTAGCCTGCAATAAGTGGGTTAATTTATGTAACAAAAAAAGGTGACATATAATGATGCATACACACATTCATACCACACACATATAAATATGCCTAAAGATGGCACCCGAGTTTGTTCTCTGGCCTCCACATGTCATGGTCATGCATGGGTCCATTCCACACACAAACAGAAACACACACAGGAACATATACATAGAGATGCAAAATAAAATAAAATAAAGAGAGGGAGCTACTAGACATTTAATGAGAACACAACATTTTCTTTCTTTCTTTTTTTTTTTTTTTGAGGTAAGGTCTCGCTCTAGCCCAGGCTGACCTGGAATTCACTATGTAGTTTCAGGGTGGCCTCGAACTCATGGCAATCCACCTACCTCTGCCTCCTGAGTGCTGGGATTTAAAGGCATGCACCACAACACCCGGCTCAATAAAATATTTTTTAAAGACAAGAAAAAAGTGAAACCCTATCTCAAAAAAAAGGGAAAAAATGCCCAGCCAAAGATGTAAAAATTTAAAGAAAATGTTGTGGCCAGGTGTGGTGGCACCTGGAAAAACAATGACAACAACAACAACAACAACAACAAAAACAACAACAAAAACAAAAAAACACCTTTTTTTTTTTTTTTTACATCTTGATTCTCCAAGTTCTTATTCTAAAATACAAAAAAAGAGCTGGGCCTGGTGGCATACATCTTAAACCGAGACCCTACCTCAAGACAATAAAAATAAAATGAAATAAAATAAAGTACACAAAAGGGCTAGGGAGATGCCTCAGTAAGAGCACTAGCTGCACAAGCATGAGGACCTGAGTTCCGTTCCCAGCAACTGTGCAAAAAGCTGGGCATGACTGCATGAGCCTGTGGCCCCGGGGAGCTGAGGGGCGGTGAAGAAAAGAGGGCTCACTGGTCAGTGGCCATAATGGAAAAAATGGGGACTCTTAGGTTCAGGGAGACTGACTGAGTGAAATAAGGTGGAAGATTAATAGAAGATGCCTGAAATCTTTCTCTGACCTCTGCACACACATACATATACTGCACACACGTAGACACACACTAAAACACATAAAAGTTTGAAAAAATATAATGCTAATTTAAAAAAAAAAAGGTCAGACATGGTGGCACACATCTTTAATCCCAGCATTTGGGAAGCAGAAATAGGAGGATCTCTGAGTTCTAGGCCAGCCTGGAACTACAGAATGAGCTCCAGGTCAGCCTGGGCTAAAGTGAGACCCTACCTTGAAAAAAAAAGACAAGAGGGGCTAGAGATATGGCTTAATGGTTAAGGTGCTTGTCTCCAGAGGCTAACAACCAGGGTTTGATTCCCCAGTACCCACATAATCCAGATGCACAAAGTGGCACATGCTTCTGGAGTTCATTTGCAGTGGCTAGAGGCCCTGGTGCACCCATACCCCATTCTCTCTCTCTCTCTCTCTCTATATATATATATATATGTATGTGTGTGTGTGTGTGTGTGTGTGTGTGTGTGTGTGTGTCCTTGCAAATAAATCAATAAAATATTTTTAATAAAATGATTTTTGTTTTTTTTTAAATATTTTATTTGTTTATTTGAGAAAGAGAGAGAATGGGCGTGCCAGGGCCTTTAGCCACTGCAAACAAACTCCAGAAACATGCACCACCTTGGTTTTTTGAGGTAGGGTTTTACCCTAGCTCAGGCTGACCTGGAATTTACTCTGTAGTCTCAGGGTGGCCTCGAACTCATGGCGATCTTCCTACCTCAGCCTGCCGAGTGCTGGGATTAAAGGCGTGTGCCATCACACCTGGCTCCATAAAATATTTTTTAAAAAGACAAGAAAAAAGTGAAACCCTATCTCAAAAAAACGGGGGAGGGAGGAATGCTCAGTGATAAGAGCATTTGCTAGCATTTAAGAGGCCAAAACGGGTGGGGGGGGGCATCAAAACAAAACAGATCCCCATAAATTCCCAGCAGTGTCTAGTCTCATGCCAAGCTGAGAGGCTTTACTGAGCCATACCATCCACGCCTGTCTCTGTCATACTATCCCCCAATATCCCCCTGCCTTTCCATGAGGATGAGAGGACCCCAAATCAAGGTGGCTTCAAATATAGGTGTTCTAATGGGGTACTCCCCCACTTCATCCCTCACCCACGTCTCCCCCTTCTACTCCCTGGCGCCTATAATCACCAGGCGGTTTGAGGCTAAGTGGTAGTTTTGCCCACGGTGGGGGGACTTGGAAACCACACCCCCCCCCCCCCGGGCCCTCCTGGCTCTTCCCAGCTTCTCAGTCTCCTCCATTATTGAGATGGGTCTGAAGGGGGCCTGGTGTTTCCCGTGGTGTGGGTGCCGGAGACAGCGGGGGACTGAAAGAGGACCAGGTATGGGGGACAAGTCAGGGGGGAGAGAGGGCTGTCAGGAGCACAGACAGACAGACAGAAAGACTGACTGATGACTGCAGGTGAAAGATAAACCCTAAAACCAGTGAGGGCTGAAAGGATCCCGTCTCCTTGGTGGTAAGTCAGTGTCTCACATCTCCTCAGGGCTGACTAAGGACTCCATGGACTATGCAAAATGGAAAAATGGGACCATGTAGTCAAAATTTAACAATTTGTAAACGGCGATAGCAGAGCTCTACCTCAAGCATGGAGGCAGAGCTCTGCTATCTGGTCTTTTGAGGAGAGGAATTGGGGGTCCTATCCTGGTGAAGCCAGCCTTGCTTTCTCCATACCCCTGCTACTGCCACAGCGCTCCTCACTCCCCCAGTGTCTTCCCTACTCCTTCCTCAACTGCGGGCAGGAGGCTCAGAGGAATTGACCCGGTGCTCCTACTCCTCTCTTTCTCTTCCAATCCTCCTTTTAGGCCTGTGGGCAGGAGGTGCAGAATTGATCCCATGCCAACCCCGTTCTTCCTCCTTTTAGGTCTGAATTCTGCGTCTCCTCGAGACCCTAGCCCAGCTGTAGCACCCATTATGGCTGAAGGTGGGCTGCCTTCCCCAGGGGCTGGAGCTTACTTAAGCAGGAAAGCACGACTCTCCTTCCGCCACCAGCTGCATGACATGGCTTCAGCCAACGACTCCACTATTTGAAGTGGAAAACCAGGGGCTGAATCTCCAAGACTTGGCAACCTTTTGTTATCCCATTTCTGTGGTCCCTTCAAACTTCTCCCAACTTCATTAAATTCATTCAGAGATGCTAAGTGTTTTGTGCACGAATGGGTTGGGTGGACAGAGTTGGGGAACAAGGCACTAAGTCTGGAGCACAGGGTTGAGGAGGGAATTATACCATCATTTGAGAGTAGAACCTAGATTGGTGAATATAAGGCCGACCTCAGAGCTGGCTATCAGGAGTCTGCTGAAATCAAGCAAACTTGAGTGCGATGAGACAGAGTTTAGGGATGGGACAGGACAGCAGAGGGATTAAGTTTAACTATTCAATAACTAGTATCTACATTGAGCAGTTAACAATGAGCTGGGTGTGGTAGTGCATGCCTTTGATCCTAAGCACTCGGGAGGCAGAGGTGTGTGGATCATGGTGAGTTCGAGACTACCCTGAGACTACATAGTGAATTCCAGGTCAGCCTGGACTAGAGTGAGAGCCTACCTCAAAAAACAAAAAAAGGGGGGGGCTGGAGGGATGGTTTAGGGTTAAGGCATTTGCCTGCAAGGCCAAAGGACCCAGGTTCGATTCCCCAGGACCCACGTTAGCCAAATGCAGAAGGAGGCGCATACATCTGGAGTTTGCAGTGGCTGGAGGCCCTGGTGTGCCCATTCTCTCATTCTCTCTCCCTCTTTCTCTGTCAAATAAATAAATAAAAATAAAATGTTAAAAAAAAAAAGACTGGGCATGGTGGTGCACACCTTTAATCTCAGCACTTAGGAGGTAGAGGTAGGCCTAGCCACTGCAAACAAACTCTAGATGTGTGTGCCACCTTGTGCATCTGGCTTATGTGGGTATTGGGAATTGAACCTGGGTCCTTAGGCTTCGCAGGCAAGCGCCTTAACTGCTAGGCCATCTCTCCAGCCCTCTCTTTTTTTGAGGTGGGGTCTCACTCTAGCCCAGGATGTCCTGGAACTCACTCTGTAGTTCCAGACTGGCCTCAAACTCATAGTGAGCCTCCTATCTCTGCTTCCCAAGAGCTGGGACTAAAGGTGTGTGCCACCACAGCCAGGCTTCTCTCTCTTGAAATAAGGCATGGTAGCAAACATCTGTAACCCCAGGCATGAGTTTGAGGCCAGCCTGGGCTATAATGACAGCCCTTGTCTCAAAAATAAATAGTGGGGGGGAGAGAGGGAATGACCATGGGATTTTTTTATAATCATGGAAAATGCTAATAAAAATTAAAAAAAATAAAAATAAAAATAAAAAAATCAATAAAGCCAAATGTTGTCATTCATGCCTTTAATCCTAGTATTCAGCAGGCTGAGGTAGGATGTTCACTGTGAGTTCGAGGCCAACATGAGTTAGAATGAGTTCCAGGTCAGTCTGGGCAGACCTGTTTAAAAAAAAAAAATTGTGGGGGCTGGAGAGATGGCTTGGTGGTTATGGTGCTTGCCTGCAAAGCCAAAATACTTCTGTTTGATTCCCCAGGGCCCACATAAGCCAGTTGCACAAGGTGGCATGTGCATCTGGAGCTCATTTGCAGTGGCTGGAAGCTCTGGTGTGCCCATTCTTTCTCTGCCTCTTTCTCTCAAATAAATAAATAAAAATAAAATATTTAAGCCTGGTGTGGTGGCACACACTCTTAATCCCAGCACTCAGGAGGCAGAGGTAGGAGGATCACCATGAGTTCAAGGCTACACTGAGACTACAGAGCGAATTCCAGGTCAGCCTGAGCTAAAGTGAGACCCAACCTTGAAAAAAATAAAAATAAAAACTTGTGGGGCAGGGTTTTGGGAGATAGCTCAGCTTGCTTGCAAAATCTGCTGGCCTGGTTTAATTCCCCAGCCACTCATATGTAGTCAGACCCAAAAGGTAGCACAAGCATCCGGTGCTCCATTTTCAGTGGCAGGAGACCCGAGCACACATGTAAATAAAGTTAAAAGTTTCAGGTGAGGCCAGGTATGGTGGCACATGCCTTTAATCCCAGCACTTGGGAGGCAAAGGTAGGAGGACTATTGTGAGTTCTAGGTCAGCCTGGGACTACAGAGTGAGTTCCAGGCCAGCCTGGGCTAGAATGAGACTCTACATTGGAGAAAAAAAATTCAGGGGATAGATGTAGTTCAGTAGTAGAACGCTTGTCTAGCATGTCCAGGGAGCCGGATTTGATTCCTAACACTACAAAACAAAAAAAGAATAAACAAAAAGCAACCAGCACATGTTTAAGTACAAAATTCCACAGGTTCTAGGAAACAGAAAAAGCACCAGTGATTAGAGTATCAAAGCTGGAACAATGCTGGGTTTTCTAGGATATGGTAAGACACTAACAAGTGTTAAACGGGGAAGTAACACAGTCTTACATTTACAAAGATTTCTTTGGTTGCTGTGTGGATCAAGGATTGTATAAGAGCAAGTAAGGGCCAGGACGATAGTATAGGGATGACGTGGACTGTATTTATTCTACATATACTTTCAGGAAGTTTTTAGAACAGAGCTGTTAGGTTGAATCTTGAGCACAAGGGGAAAAGAGGAATCACAGATGATGCTTGGGGAGGAGTGGGAAAACAAGTTTTGGCACAAAAATAAAAAGTACTGAATGTTGGGTCCAGGAAATAGCTTAGTGGTTAGATTGTTTGCTTGCAAAGCCCGCTGGCCAGGGGTTTAATTACCCAGCCACCCACATAAAGCTGGACAGGCATTCAATTATAGTGGAAAGCACATGTGTGTACACATATGCTCACACACACACCCTGTTTGTTTGTTCAAGGTAGGGTCTCACTCTAGCCCAGGCTGACCTGGATTTCACTATATAGTCTCAGTGTGGCCTTGAACTCACAGCGACCTTCCTACCTAGGCCTCTCAAGTGCTGGGATTAAAGGCATGCACCACCACACCAGGCCCTATTTTTTTATTTTTTAAGTACTGGATGTTGAGCTAGGAATAGTGGTGCATACCTTTAATCCCAGCACTCAGGAAGCTGAGGTAGGAGGCTCGCTATGAGTTTGAGGCCAGCCTCGAATGACACAGTGAATTCCAAGTCAGCCTGTAGAGTGAGACCCTATCTCAAAACAACAGCAACAAAACACTACAAAGCTACAGTAATCAAAACAGTGATACTGGCATGACCAACATGCAGATCACAGGAAAGGAACTGAAGACAGAATATGCACTTTGGGTGGAGGCAGAAGAATCAAGAGTTCAGAAAAAAATATTGTTGTATTAATGGTCAATTATGAGCATCACTGGGCTTGAGCAGGGATAGCTTTGGAAGGACCAGAATCCATTCTGTCTCCCACAGGGTTAGTGGCTTACATAGCTGGCCAAAAGCATTTTCCACAGCTGCCCTTGGCCACTCAACATCTATCTTAAATTCCACTTGCAGACAAGGCCCACTTCTCCCATAGCCAAGGAAGTCACATTGCTGTGTCCTGATCACAAGACAAAGTCACAATTTTCAGTATGAGAGAAGGAACCATGAGGCTGGCTGAGACAAGAGTTTTAGTCTTAGGGTCAGCAGCCACCCATGATGACTGGCAGCAAACAAGGGCAGGGGAGGTAATCTCAGACTCAGAATTCCAAGTTCCATCTTGGACTTTAAGATGGACGAGGTATCATTGGCAGGACCCACATCAACCATACTATGGTAGTTCAGACATGTGAATCTGATGAGGACAGGTGGCCTAAGAAGGTTTAAAAAGGAATTAGGAGCCGGGTGTGGTGGCACATGCCTTTAATCCCAGCACTTGGGAGGCAGAGGTAGGAGGATTGCCGTGAGTTTGAGGTCACCCTGAGACTCCATAGTGAATTCCAGGTCAGTCTGGGCCAGAGTGAGACCCAACCACCAAAAACCAAAAAAAAAAAAAAAAAAAAAAAAAAAAAGTTATTTAGGGCCAGGGAGATGTTCTAGTGATTAAGGCACTTGCCTGCAAAGCCTAAGGACCCAGATTCAATTCCCCAGTACTCATATAAGCCAGATGCACATCGTGGTGTATGCATCTGCAGTTCATCTGGAGTGGTATGCCTTTTCTCTCTCTCGAATAAATAAATTTAAAAATTAAAAAAGGAATATAGTCAGACTTATTGGTACATACCTGTAATCCTAACACTGAAGAAACAGAAGCAGGAGGATTATCAGAAATTTGAGGACAGCTTGGCCTACATGGAAGCCTCACAAAAAAATAAATAAAAACAAGCAGGGCATGGTAGAGCATACCTTTAATCCCAGCACTAAGGAGGCAGAGGTAGGAGGATTGTCATGAGTTTGAGGCCACTCTGAGACTACATAGTTAATTCCAGGTCAGCCTGGACCAGAGTGAGACTCTACCTTGAAACCACTCCCCCCAAAAGTAAATAAAAACAACAACAAAACGACCAATGGCTGGATGTGGGGATGCGTGCCTTTAATCCTGGGCACTTGGGAGGCAGAGGTAGTAGGACTGCCATGAGTTCAAGGCCACCCTGAGATTATATAGTGAATTCCAGGTAACCCTGAGCTAGAGTGAGACCCTACCTCAAAACAAACAAAGAAAAGAAACAACTAATGGGGCTGGAGAGATGGATCAATGATTAAAGGAGCTTGTTTGCAAAACCTGATAGCTTGAGTTCGATTCCCCAATAGCCATATAATGTAGATGCACAAAGTGGCCAAGGCATCTGGAATTCATTTGCAGTGGCAAGATGCCCTAGCATGCCTGCACCCATGCTCTCTCTGCTTGTTAATAAAACCAGACACACACACATAAATCCCAACCCCCCTGCCTATACAAAGGCTTAGTGAGAAAGAGAACATTCATAAACCCCCTTCACCATCTCTCCAGTTCCCTTCAAATACAGTGCAGCAACTTGCACAAGGGAGGGCCAGACAAGTTCAGACTGGATGTTAAGAAAAGAACCAAGAGGCCAGTAAGGTAAAAAGGAGACATAAAGGGAAGAGAAAGGAAGGGAGGAGGATACTTAATAGGTTGATATTGTATATATGTAATTACAATGATTGTAATGGGGAGGTAATATGATGGAGAATGGAATTTCAAATGGGAAAGTGTGGGGGTGGGTAGGGAGGGAATTACCATGGGATATATTTTATAATCATGGAAAATGTTAATAAAAATTTTTAATTAAAAAAAAAAAAAGAACCAAAGCAGAAACATTCATTTTGACAGAATGTTTATTAACTTTTTTTTTTAAATCAGTACAAGTCTCTTACTGCATCCTAGAATCCTTGGATTCAGGGTGGTGGTAAAGTGGCAATGTTGAATTTGGGTATCTGGTCTCCCAGAAGTACCTGCCGTTCTACACCTGATTTTTCAATGGCTGCCAAGCGGATCACTCCTCCACTGGAGCCATCCCGTTCCATGGCCAAAGCAAGAGCTGTGGAGAAAAGAAGGAAGTTGGCTTTGGAGTTAGGTGTTGAGACTAATACAAGGAATGAATACTACTGGCATGGCTTCATCAGTGAGGGCTGAAGCTCATAGGCTTAGCTCAAATTCTCACCATTAGCAGTGAACCGCAGACACTCTTCCTTGGTCATGCCTTCCCGGTATGTAGCATCAACATAGCCATAGATATATGAGCTCCCAGAGCCTCCAATGGCAAAAGACTGCCTTACCATCATGCCCCCCATGGGAACTGAGTACACCTGGAAGATGGAAAGAGGAGAAAAATCACCAGTTGTACCTTTCCCTAACACAAGAACATTCATCTTGCCCATTGATTTTGTTCTTGGGAGAGTTGATGGTAAGTGAAGTAGAGACAGGAAAGAAAATGTGGTGGTGGACACCTTTAATTCCAGCACTCAGGAGGCAGAGGTAGGAGGATCACTATGAGTTTGAGGCCAGCCTGAAACTGTATAATGAATTCCAGGTCAGCCTGGCTTAGAGTGATACTTTACCTTTGGGGGGGGGGGGAGGGGGAAGATTGTAAGAGAAGATGGCTAGTGTAAGCACAGGCTCGAAGATTTGACTCCAGTGCTCTGATGGGGAAGGGCCTAACCTGTCCTCCTTCTTGAGGGTCCCAGCCTGCGATGATGATTCCTGCCATCAGGTCTTCCCGATATCGGTAACACATTTCCTTAAAGAGACTGGCTGCGGTGTGTACGAGTGGCGGCTCATTCAGTTCAATGCTAGAGGATGGGGGGGGGGTGGTTATAAAGAGAGCAGTATCAGGATCTCAGTCAGGTCTTTTAGGAGTTTCAGGCCTCTGCTCCCTTCAGACACTAGTTCCTCCCCTCCCCATAAGCACCTGTGGAAACCAAGCTGGTAAGTGACAGCATCAGCTACTGCTTGGGTATCAGCTGCTGAGCCTGAGCGGCAGCAGAAAATGTGGTCGTGAATTGGTGTCAGCTTGTCAGTCACTCGATTGGCAATGTAGGACCTGCAGGAAGGCAGAACAGTGAGGGAAGGACCCCACCTGCTTCCTACCTTTACCCCAAAACTACTCCCTTGGGGCTCAAGGATGGGAATGCTAGTGATTCTTATTGACACTGAAGTTGCTGGATGGGGAACAGACTTTAGTAGTCTACACCAAATCCCCATCTCCAAGTAGAGGAGAAGCCTCCCTTCCCACAGCCTGAGGAGGACAAGGGTGGGCTGGCAGGCAGGTAGGGAAGGAAAAGTGGGAAGACCTTTCTCAAATTTGTCTAGTGCTCACCCAGTGGTTGTTCTAGAGTCTGCCCCCAAAACCACGCCTCCGTCAAATTGCACAGCCATGATAGTGGTCTGGGAAAAAGGAGAAGAAGGTGAGTGTGGGTCTTACCACATTCTCCAGCATACAGCAACCACAATGACTGCTCACCTGCCTTCAGAACACGAAACTTGTGTACCCCTAAATCTATTACAAGTCTTACGGGAAACCCACATTTAGGGAATACCCAAACCCCAATCTTCCAAGTCCCAAAACAATTCAGAATTTCACACTTTAAAGTCCACCCTCTACTCCCACCAAAAGTAGCGTCCCACTCTAGGATCCACCTTTCTTCTCCGTCCAGCACACAACTCTCCTCTCCCCTAGCTCCTTCAAGCCCACTCAGGCTTTATGCCTTCTCTCGAGCCAATCTTTGCACATGTCTCCTGAATTCTTTCCTCACCCCTGTGGAAACTTCCCGGTTTTCCCAGTCTGGGGCGATGGCCTCTGGACCCCATGACGGCGCAGGTCCGCCTCCTCGAGCAGCTACTAAGGTGGCAGCCATCTTCTTTTCCAGTGCTGCCACAAAGCAACTGTCGTAAAGCGCTCTGTCACCGTCGTCAATGTCTTTTTGCGGCTTTTGGGAAGCAAAGCGAGGCCGCGGTAGACCGCAGAAGGGAAAGATGGGACTGTTTGCGACAGGGAGTACTTGATGGCAGGGTGACAAGTTACAAAACCATCCTGTTGGCCTGCTCTTTTGCTCTGTATTGATCTATTTGTTTGAAGAAGTTCAAAATTCCCACAAGATAGACTTGAAAATATATTTGGAGCCGGGTGTGGTGGTGCAAGCTTTTAATCCTAGCACTCGGGAGGCAGAGGTAAGAGGATTGGTGTGAGTTCGAGGCCACCCTGAGACTACATGGTGAATTACAGGTCTGCCTGAGCTACAGTGAAACCCTACCTCGAAAAACAAAAAAAAAAACATAAAAACAAAAATTATATTATATTAAATTAAATTATAGTTTGGACGATCAGGCTGTGTTTGTTTTCATTTCTCTGGCATTATATATTATTAGGGGCATATGCTAGGAGTGGATTTACGGAGTCATAACTGTAAAATGTTCAATATTTTGAAGAAACGACCATTTTCCATTTTCCTTTTTTTTTTTTTTTTTCCGAGGTAGGGTCTCACTCTAGCCTAGGCTGACCTGGAATTCACTATGGAGTCTCAGGGTGGCCTTGAACTCATGGCGATCCTCCTACCTCTGCCTCCCGAGTGCTGGGATTAAAGGCATGTGCCACCACGCCCAGCTTCTTTCTTTTTATTTATTTATTTGAGAGAGTGAGAGAGAGAAAGAGATAGAGAAGGAGGGAGGGAAAGAGAATGGGCGTGCCAAGGCCTCCAACCACTGCTAATGAACTCCAGATGCATGCAGGTCCCAAAACGACCATTTTTCTATATATCAGCTGCACAATTTTACATGGACGCAGCCATGTATGAGGGTTTCTTTTTTTTTTTTTTTTTAGGTAGGGTCTCACCCTAGCCCAGGCTAACCTGGAATTCAGTACGTAGTCTCAGGCTGGCCTTGAACTCACAGAGATTCTCCTAGCTCTGCCTCTCGAGTGCTAGGATTGAAGGCATGTATCACTACACCCCACTCAAAAAACAATGCTTCCCGAGTGTTGGGATTAAAGGCGTGCGCCACCACGCCCGGCTTCTTTCTTTTTATTTATTTATTTGAGATAGAGAGAGAGAGAGAGAGAGGGAGGGAGGGAAAGAGAATGGGCGTGCCAAGGCCTCAGGTTGCCCACCTTCTTTTTAATTTTTTTTCTTTTCTTTTTCTTTTTTGTTTTGTATTGTATTGTTTTGTTTTGTTTTTCCAGGTAGGGTCTCACTCTAGCCCAGGCTGACCTGGACCTCACTATGTATTCTCAGGATGGCCTTGAACTCATGGAAATCCCCCTACCTCTGTCTCCCTAGTGCTGGTATTAAAGACACGAGCCACCATGCTCGGCTTCTAGCTCTCTCTGTCTTTAGATTTTTCTTTTTTTTCAAGATAGGGTTTCACTCTAGTCCAGGCTGATCTGGAATTTACTATGTAGTCTCAGGGTGGCCTTGAACTCATGGCTATCCTCTTACCTCTGCCTCCTGAGTACTAGGATTGAAGGCATGCACCACCACACCTGGCTTTAGATTTTTTAAATGTGTTTTTTTTTTCAGTTTTTTTTTTTTGTCTAATTTTATGTATTTATTTGAGAGCAACAGACAAGAGAGAAAGAGGCAGAAAGAGAGCGAAAGAGAGAGAGAATGAGTACATCAGGGCTTCCAGCCACTGCAAATGAACTCCAGATGCATGCACCACCTTGTGTGTTTGGCTTACATGGGTGCTGGGGAATCAAACCTCAAACTGGGGTCCTTAGGCTTTACAGGCAAGCGCTTAACTGCTAAGCCATCTCTACCCCTTTTTAAGATTTTTCTTTCTTTCTTTATTAGAGAGAGTGAGAGTGAGAATGGGCGTACCAGGGCCTCTAGCCACTGCAAACAAACTCTAGACACATGTGCCACCATATGCATCTGATTTATGTGGGACCTGGAGAATCGAACCTGGGTCCTTAGGCTTTGCAGCATGTGCCTTAACCGCTAAGCCATCTCTCCAGGCTTCCTCCCCTTTTAAATTATATTATTACTTATTATTTGAGAATGAGAAAGAGGCGTACCAGGTCCTGTAGCCACTGCAAATGAACTCCAGACACATGTGCCGCCATATGCATCTGGCTTACATGGATACTGGGGAACAGAACCTGGTTTCTTTGGCTTCACATGAAAAGTGCCTTAACCTTTTTTTTTCTCTTTTTTTTCCCAAGGCAGTATCTCACTTCAGCTCAGGCTGGCCTGCAATTCACTATGTAGTCTCAGGGTGGCCTCAAATTCATGAGAGAAAGAGGACTGGAGAGATGGTTTAATGGTTAAGACATTTGCCAGCAAAGCCTGTGGACCGAGGTTCAATCTCTCAGTACCCACGTAAACCAAATGCACGAGGTGGTGCATGCGTCTGGAGTTTGTTTGCAGTGGCTAGAGGCCCTGGCAAGCCCATTGTCTCTCACTCTCCCACCTCAAGTAAATTAACTACTTAAAGATATTTATTTGTTTATTTATTAGAGAAAGAGGGAGGGAGTGAGAATGGGCTTGCTAGGGCCTCTAGCCACTGCAAACAAACTCCATACTCATGTGTCATCCTGTGCATCTGGCTTACATGGGACTGGGAGAAATGAACCTGGGTCCTTAGGCTTTGCAGGCAAGCACCTTAACTGCTAAGCTATCTGTCCAGCCCAAGTAAAATATTTTTAAAAAGAGAGAGAGAAAGAAAATGGGCGTGCAGGACCTTTTGTCACTGCACAAATGATCATCAGACACATGTGCCACTTTGTACCTCTGGTTCTACTTGGATACTGGTGAATCGAACCCAGGATGGCAGATTTTTTTTTTTTTTTTCCTGAGGTAGGGTCTTACTCTAGCCCAGGCTGACCTGGAGGATCAAACTCACAGCGATCCTTCTACTTCTGCCACTGGAGTGCTGGGATTAAAGGTTGTGCCACTATGCCCAACTATTTTATTTTTGATTTTGTGTGTGTGTGTGTGGTGGATGGAGGTCTTGTGCCCTTGTGGTGCCCCATACTCTTCCTTGCGGAGGTACAAGTGAAACTTGGACTGAACCTCACCATTGCTCTTTTGCCTGGTCTTGTTTTGAAGCAGTCTTCTTTTTACTAATTCCAGAGCTTGTGACTTGACTCTTCCAAAATTCTGGTCTCTGCTCCCCTGGGGTTATAGGTGGAGGTTGTCATACCTAGTTGTTTTTTTTAATATTATTTATTTATTTAAGAGAGAGAAACAGAAAGAGAAAAAAAAAAAAAACAGAGGTTGGGGGAGAGAGAATGGGTGCGTGCCAGGGCCTCTAGCCTCTGTAAACAAACTTTAGACGCATGTACCACCTTGTGCATCTGGCTTACATGGGTCCTGGGGAATTGAACCTGGGTTCTTTGGCTTTGTTGGCAAGTGCCTTAACTGCTAAGTTATATCTCCAGCTCTCAGCTGTTTCTTTATGTGGAATCTGGAGACTAAAAAAATTTTTTTGGTATTATTTATTTATTTATTTGAGGGGTGTTGAGAGAGAGAGAGAGAGGAAGGGAGGGAGAGAGGAGAGTGGGCACATCAGATGGAGCTTCTAGCCACTGCAAATGAACTCCAGATGCATACATCACCTTGTGCATCTGACTTATGTGGGTACTAGGGTCCCCAACCTGGTCCTTGTTGGCTTTGCAGGCAAGGGCCTTAACCGCTGAGCCACTTTTCAGGCCAAATCTGGGGCTTTTTGAACTGGGGCAGTCACAGGCCCCTTCCAGCCCTCATGCTTCAGCAGGAAGTGCACTTAACTGGGGAACTATCTCTCCAGCCCCTCTAGAGACAGTGCATTATGGGGAGGGAAAGGACAGTCGGAGACAATTAGGTTTTGGCAACAATCGAGGTGATGCATAAGTAGGCTTACACATGATAGAACCATAGGTAATTTGAATGTGAGAAATGGTCAGATTGTTTTTAATTTTTATTTTATTTATTTATTTTTGGGTTTTCAAGGTAGGGTCTCACTGTAGCCCAAGCTGACCTGGAATTCACTATGTGGTGGCCTCAAATTCGATTCTCCTATCTCTGCCTCCCCAGTGCTGGGATTAAAGGCGTAGGCCACCACAGTCGCCAGATTGTTTTTAGAAAGCAGCTTTATTTGCAAGGAGAGCTAGAGAATATAAATAAGCACACCAGGGCCTCTTGCAAGTGCCGATGACCTCCGGATGTACGGATGTACACACCACTTTCTGCATCTGGCTTTATGTGCTATGCCTAGTTGACATCCAAGGGAAAGTGCAGACCAGGCAGTTGTATACATAGAATTCTGGGCTACAGAAAAAAGATTGGAGGTATAATGTGGGGGAAAATTAGTGTAAAAATTGCCAAGTGCATTTATATTCGCCATTGTAGAAGCAGCGGACGATGCACATGTAGGTCTGAGTACCTGCGTGGTGTGAGGCTTAGATAGTGGGAGAGGGTGTTTATTTATGCAGACAGAGAACAACAGGAAACTTTGGGCATGTCGCGTTGACATTGTGTGTGGAAAGAATTGGTTGAATGGCAGTGGATCTCAGGGGACAGGTCTGGGCTAGATATTTGGCATGGGGCTGGCAACGGAGGCCATAGGAGTGGTTGAAATGAGGTTTGGGGAGTGTGTCATCGATGCCAGGAACTGAGATGACACACCACATGCTTAAAAAGTTTTTTTCCCCTTAAGCCGCTGCCACGCCATCACACAACACGCCCTATGTTGCTAAAGAATTTAATCCTCACTGCTTCTCCCATCTCCCTGAGGATTCAGATACAGTGAGTTCAAACCTCGCTCCGCCCCGCCCGGGGGGGGGGGAGGAGGGGGGGCTGGGCGGAGGTGACGTCACTGAAGAGGCGGGCGCCCAGGAGGCCAGCTCCCTGGCATCGGGGATCTCGGCCCTGTCGCTAAGTTTCCGGTCCGTCCGCCGGCCTCTCAAGCCAGCCGGAGCAGCCCATGACCCGCCATGAGGCCCTGGGTGCGGTTGTAGACATCCTCCAGGGTGTCGGCGGCGCGAGCCAGCGCCGCCCGCGCGTCCGCCTCGCTGGATCCCGGACACGCCAGCTGGAGCAGGCGGTCACGACTGGGCAGGGCGAGCAGGGCGAGGCGGGCGGCCTGGCGGACGAGCCAGGGGTGGTGCGCGGCCAGGGCCGTGCCGTAGGCCTCGCTGCACTGCACCCGCGCGTCCGGACCCCCGAGCCTGCCGGTGGCCACGCGCTGCAGGCAGAGCTGGGACCAGCGCAGCGCGCGGTGCAGCAGCAGCAGCGTTCGCGAGCCCGACGCCGCGGCCGGGGCCCCGGGCGAGGCCAGCAGCCCCGCCCGCCGCTCCCACGCCGCCATGGTCCCCAGCGACGCGTAGTGCGCCGCCTGCGCCCCGCGCACGCGGGCCTCGAGGGCTGTCACCTTGCTGAAGGCCTCGCTCGTGGCGAAGGCGAAGATGGAGCCCAGGGGGGCTAGGAACCTGTTCGGTGGTGGGGTAGGGGAGAGGGTGTGAAAGAGGGTGTGGGATCAACACGGGATGAGGGCTGGCTTCGGGGTGGGAGACCACTCACCTGAGCAGTTCCTTCCATCCTGCCAGGTACTGTGACAACTCCACGTCCCCCTTGGGCTTCAGACTGGCCTGGAAGGGCCTCATCATGCGACCCAGCATGCCCTGAGGCCCCAAACAGGGAGGATCTTCTCTGTCTCGGGCCACCGGGGGTCTCAGTTCCGGCCAGACCTGGGAGGGAAATGGGAGAGAGGGGTGGGAGCAGAGCCCCTAGCCTGCTGGGCCTATTCAGCAAGCAGTCCTTGTTAGGCTCTGGAGACACTCTTCATTAAAAGAAAAAGAAGAAGAAATTCTTCTTCAGGTTTGGCCAGGGTCTCTACTGCTTACTCTCAGCTTCTGAGGGTCCTTCCTTCACAGATAATCAGTCTGACTCCCTGTTCCCCTGTGCAGAGTCCTCTGTGGCACTCTCAGACTTAGCGCGTACCTGTGAGGGCAGTGGGCTCTCCGGATCGCAGGACTGTATCCCGGGTCTGCAGCCTGGCAGGATACCTGGGGTGAGGCGAAGCTGGACCTTAAGCGCTGAAGAACGGGCTTTGGGTTCCCAGAGTGGAGACCCATGGGTTCTTGTCTGAGCCAGTAATGATGTAAAGGTCCGCTCACGAAGCAACCATGCGCACACGTACAGTAGCAGCAGAGTGAGGACAGCCAAAGGAATTGCATGGCGGAACCAGCGACCCAGCGCTGGGGGCGACAGTGTGACCCCCATGACTGTTGCTGGCACCACCCCCTAGCCCCAAGGTGTCTTTTCATCTCCAGGAGGGGAGTGGAGCCTCATGGTGTCTTTGAAGTGCAAAGGGTTAATGATTAACTTTCTAAGGCCCCCTCTCCTGTGTCCTTTGCCCCAGAGGACAGCTACCCGGGGTGAGGAGCGGAATGAAGATTTGGGGGATTTGGCACGTTACATGCCTCTGCACTGCCTTTGTGTGTAGGGCCAGTTTACTGTAGTAAAGGGCAGCATGGATACTGGGGAAGACAGACCCAGGTTAGAATCTGTAAGTAAATCCCCTGCTGAGCAGTGGAGTGGGCCCTGCATTAACTCTGGGCTTGTGTTCCCTTCACTAAATTGAGGATAATAATAGGTACTTTGCAAACTCATGTGAGGATTAAATGATAATGTATATGAAAACACTAAATGGAACAGGTGACCATAATTGCCCATTAATCTTCCTTGTTAGGGCTGGAGGTAGGTTTTATCCTTTTTATAGTCTTGTGGTTAAGTGTTTTAATGAGTTCGAGGCCACCCTGAGACTACATAGTGAATTCGAGGTCAGCCTGAGCTAGAGTGAGACCCTACCTCGAAAAACCAAGCGAGAGAGAGAGAGAGATTGAGAATGAGTGCACCAGGGCTTCTAGACACAGCAAACGAACTCCAGATGTGTGCACCACCTTGTGCATCTGGCCGACATGGGTACTGGGGACCTGAATCTGGGTTCTTAGATTTCACAGGCCTTAACCACTAAGCCATCTCTCCAGCCCTGTTCAGTTTTAATTTTTATTTTTTAAATTTATTTGAAGGAGAGAGAGAGTAAGCAAGAGAGAGGCAAATGAGAGAATGGGCATGATGCCAGGCCATCTAGCCACTGCAAATGAACCCCAGACACATGCACCACATCTGGCTTTACATGGGCTCTGGGGAATTGAACCTGGGTCCTTTGGCGTTGGCAGCAAGCACTTCAACTGCTAAGTCATCTATCCTTCCTCTTCTTCCCTTCCTTCCCGTCCTCCCCTCCCCTCCCCTCCTCTCCTCCTTCTCCTCTTTTTTTTTTTTTTTTTTTGAGGCAAGGTCTCACTCTAGCCCAGACTGACCTGGAACTCACTATGTAGGCCAGGCTGGCCTGGAATTCAAGTGATCTTCCTACCTCTGCCTCCTGAGTGCTGGAATTAAAGGCATAGGCCACCACACCTGGCTATGATTCGATTTTCTTTCTTTGTTTTTGGTTTTGTGAGGTAGGGTTTCACTCTAGTTCGGGCTGACCTGGCATTCACTGTGTAGTCTCAGAGAGGCCTTGAATTCATGGAGATCCTCCTACCTCTGCCTCCCTAGTGCTGGGAGTGTGCCACCATGCCCAGCTTGGTTCATTTTTTTTAAAATTTATTTTTATTTTTATTTATTTGAGAGTGACAGAGAGAGAAAGAGGCAGATAGATGGAGAATGGGCACGCCAGGGCCTCCAGCCACTGCAAACAAACTCTAGATGCATGCACCCCCTTGTGCATCTGGCTAACGTGGGACCTGGGGAATCAAGCCTCGAACTGGGATCCTTAGGCTTCACAGGCAAGTGCTTAACCACTAAGCCATCTCTCCAGCCCTGCTTTTGGTTTTCGAGGTAGGGTCTCACTGTACTTCAGGGTGACCTGGAATTCACTATGTAGTCTCAGGGTGGCCTCAAACTCACAGTGATCCTCCTACCTCTGCCTGTCAAGTGCTGGGATTAAAGGCATGTGCTACCATGCCTGGCTTGGTTCAGTTTTTTAATCTGTACATTGGCTCTCCATTAAGTCACTACTCATGACTTCCCATGACAGGCCCTGTACTAATTAAGTATTAAGTGTCCAGAACACAAAAGTGTCTTCATAGTTGAGTGTGGTGGCACAGGCATGTAACCCCATGTATCTAGAAAGACTAAGTAGAGGATGGAAAGTTCAAAGTTTGCCTGGACTACACAGTGAGTCCATGGCCAGCAATTTAGTGACACTCTAAATTATTTTTTTCCAAGGTAGGGTCTCACTCTAGCTCAGGCTGACCTGGAATTCACTATGTAGCCACATACGCCTGTAATCCCAGCACTTGGGAGGCAGTGGCAGGAGGATAGCATGAGTTTGAGGCCACCCTGAGACTACATAGTGAATTCCAGGTCAGCCTGAGCTAGAGTAAGACCCTACCTCAAAAAACCAAAACAAACAAACAAAAAACCCAAAAACAACCCCCTCAAAGTACTGGGGATACAGGTCAGTTTTTTTTTTTGAGGTAGAGTCTCACTCCTCTAGCTCTGGCTGTCCTGGAATTCACTATGGAGTCTCAGGGTGGCCTCGAACTCAAAGTGATCCTCCTACCTCTGCCTCCGGAGTGCTGGGATGAAAGGCGTGCGCCACCAAGCCCAGCTGCAAGTCAGTTTTTTTGACTTCCTGCCTGTCATGCATAAGACCCTAATTCAGTCCTCAATACTGAGGCAGTAGGGGCATGTTTTCACAGGGCTCAAGGTTCACTGGGGAGAATTTTCCATCTGTCTCCTTTACTGGAATGTGAGCTTTGATCATGTTAGGCCCTTTGTGTGTATGTGTACCTGGGGTGGAACCCAGCACCTTACACAGGTATGGTGAGTACTCTACCACTGGGCCATATCCACAACCATCTTTTCACTTTGTGTGTGTGTGTGTGTGTGTGTGTGTGTGTGTGTGTGTTTGGTTTTCCCAGGTTGGATCTCGCTCTAGCTCAGGCTGACCTGGAATTCACTATGCATTCTTAGGCTGGCCTTGAATTCAGCCTCCCGTGTGCTAGAATTAAAAGCGTGTGCCACCATACCAGGCCATCTTTTTACTTTTTGTTTTGATACAGATCTAAGTTGTTCAGGTTGGCCTTGATTTGCTATCCTTCTACCTTAGCCTCCCTGGTAGCTGGGGTCACAGGCTTAACCCACCAAGCCTGGCCAGGGTCCTAGTTTTCCTTGGTCACTTTAAGCATTTAGAATATTGCTAATATCCACTGAATAAAGAGAAGAATGTGTGTGAGGTAGAAAAATGGGATACATAACAAATCTAGCCAGGTTTTGTTTTCTTGTTTTGTAAGTTAGCAGTCCATCTGGTGGTCATTGAAGGAAAGACATTTTGGCAAGGTTACATTAGTATAATCAAGCTGAATGCCAAGTAATTACTGTACCAGCCTAATTACATCCCCAGCCCAGAAGATTCAGCTTTAAGGTTTAAATTCCTTTCCATTCTTTCTTCCTTTCTTTCCTTCCTTCCTTAATTCTTCTTCTTCTTCTTCTTTTTTTTTTTTAGGTAGAATCTCCCTCTAGTCCAGGCTGACCTGGAATTCACTATGTAGTCTCAGGGTGGCCTTGAACTCATGGTGATCCTCCTACCTCTGCCTCCCTAGTGGTGGGATTAAAGGTGTGCATCACCATGCTCTGCCTAAATTTCCTTTCTTTTTTTTTTTTAATATATTTTGTTCATTTTTTTAAATTTATTTATTTAAGAGCGACAGACAGAGAGAAAGACAGATATAGGGAGAGAGAGACAGTGGGCGCGCCAGGGCTTCCAGCCTCTGCAAACAAACTCCAGACGCGTGCGCCCCCTTGTGCATCTGGCTAACGTGGGACCTGGGGAACCGAGCCTCGAACCGGGGTCCTTAGGTTTCACAGGCAAGCGCTTAACCACTAAGCCATCTCTCCAGCCCTCCTTTCTTTTTATTTTATCTTTTATTTTTATTTATTTATGAGAGAGAGATAGAGAATGGATGTGCTAGGGCCTCTAGCCATTGCAAACAAACTCCAGACGCATGTGCCGCCATGTGCATCTGGCTTATGTGTTCTGGAGAATCGAACCTGGGTCCTTAGGCTTCACAGGCAATCACTTTAACCACTAAGTCATCTCTCCAGCCCTAAATTTCCTTTCTTTTTTTTTTTTATGTAAAAGCAAAGAGCATTTATTCTGCAGAATCAGCCAGCATACGGGGGTCAACCGTTCATACAATATGGCGACCTAAATTTCCTTTCTTGCGAGGCCACAAACTCCATTTAATGCAGCATTGAACCCACAAAAGAGATGACATGAGCAGTGCCCACCCTTGAGCTAGAGAAACTTATGGACAATTTATTGAAATTTAATGATGACAGACTTGTTCAAGGAATATTTTAGGGGTTTGGTCCCTTTATGAATATTGTGATGTATGAATATGTAGAGTTGATGGCTGTGAGCAGCAGAACACTATTAGGATGGTGGTTTCAGGACGACATAGGATGATCATGTCAGAAGCCTGGGATGAGTTCACATACTGGCTGTTCAGCACACAAATCTGCTTCCTCCCTGAAGGGCCTGTTTTACTGACATTAAAAATGTGTCATGTACATATATTTACATGTATATGTGGATGTGGTGTGTATATATGTGTGGATACATATGGAGGCCAGAGTCTGACTTTACATGTCTTCTATCATTCTCCACCTTATCTATTTATTTATTTGAGGTAGGGTCTCATTCTTGCCCAGGCTGACCTGAAATTCACTATGTAGTGTCAGGCTGGCCTCAAACTCATGGTGCTCCTCCTACCTCTGTCTCCCAAATGCTGGGATTAAAGGTGTGTGTCACCACACCTGGCTCTTTTTTTTTTTTTCCTGTTTTTTTTTTCATTTTTTTAAAAAATTTATTTATTTGAGAGCGACAGACACAGAAAGACAGGTAGAGGGAGAGAGAGAGAATGGGCGCGCCAGGGCCTCCAGCCTCTGCAAATGAACTCCAGACGTGTGCGCCCCCTTGTGCATCTGGCTAACGTGGGACCTGGGGAACCGAGCCTCGAACGGGGGTCCTTAGGCTTCACAGGCAAGCGCTCAACCACTACACCATCTCTCCAGCCCTCTTCCTGTTTTTAAATATTTTTATTTATTTATTTGACAAAGAACTAGGGAGGGGGAGAGAAAGAGAGAGAGGGAGGGAGAGAATGGATGCACCAGGGCCTCCAGCCACTGCAAATGAACTCCAGATGCATGCACCCCCTTGTGCATCTGGCTAACGTGGGTCCTGGGGAATTGAACCTGGGTCCTTTGGCTTTGTAGGAAAATGCCTTAACTGCTAAGCCATACATCCAGCCCATTTTTCCTGTTTTTAAAGTTTATTTTATATTTTTAGAGAGAGAGAGAGAATTGGCATGCCAGGGCCTTAGCCATTGCAATCAAACTCCAGATGCTTGCACCACCTAGTGGGCATGTGCAACCTTGTGCTTGTGCACCTTTTGTGCATCTGGCTTACATGGGACCTGGAGTGAGATCAAGCATGGGTCCTTAGGCTTCATAGGCATGCACTTTAACTGCTAAGCCATCTCTCCAGCCCCATTTTTTTTTTAATGGAAAGACAGAGAAAGAAGTCAAAAAAGAGAGAGGGAGGGAGAGAGAAAGAGAATGGGCACATCAGAGTCTCTGGCCGCTGCAAACAAACTCCAGATGCATGTGTCACCTTGTGCTTTCATGAGTTCTGGAGAATTGAACCTGGGTCCTGTAGGCTTTGCAGGCAAATGCCTAAACCATTAAGCTATCTTTCCAGCCCTAACTTTTTTCTTTCTTTTCTCTCTCTTTTCCCTCCTTCCTTCCTTCCTTCCTTCCTTCCTTCCTTCCTTCCTTCCTTCCTTCCTTCCTTCCTTCCTCCCTCCCTCCCTCCCTCCCTCCCTCCGTCCCTCCCTCCCTCCCTTCCTTCCTTCCTTCCTTCCTTCTTTTGTGTGTGTGTGTGTTTCGAGGTAGGGTTTCATTCTAGTCCAGGCTGACCTGGAATTCACTATGTAGTCTCAAGGTGGCCTTGAACTCATGGTGATCCTCCTACCTCTGCCTCTGAGCGCTGAGATTAAAGATGTGTGCCACCATGCCCAGCTTTTAACTTTTCTTTTGTTAAAAAATATTTATTTGTAAGTGGGGTGTGGGGTAGGTGGGCGGGAGGGCTTCTTGTCACTGCAAAGGAACTCCAGACACAGGTGCCACTTTGTGCATTAGGTTTTACATGGGTACTGAGGGATTAAACCTAGGCTGTCAGGTTTAGGAGGCAAGCGCCTTAATTGCTGAGCCATCCCTCCAGCCCCTAAAATAAACTTTTCCAACAGTAAAAAATTTCCCTTCTGGAACTATGCTTTTTTTCCCCTGAGGTATGGTCTCACTGTAGCCTAGGCTGACCTGGAATTCACTATATAGTCTCAGGGTGGCCTTGAACTCACAACAATCCTTGTACCTCTGCCTCCCAAGTGCTGGGGTTAAATGCATGCACCACCATGCCTGGCTGGAGCCACACTTGTTTTTTAATTAAAGTTTTTTTTTTATTAACAACTTCCATGATTATAAACAATATCCCATGTTGATGCCCTCCCTCCCCCCACTTTCCCCTTTGAAACTCCATTCTCCATCGTATCCCCTCCTCATCTCAGTCTCTCTCTTATTTTGATGTCATGATCTTTTCCTCCTATTATGATGGTCTTGTGTAGGTAGTGTCGGGCACTGTGAGGTCATGGATATCCAGGCCATTTTGTGTCTGGAGGGTCACGTAAGGCCCCTTTGTGGAGCCACACTTTTAATCTTAGTACTTAGAAGGCTGTGGTAATATTGCTACGAGTTCCAAGTCAGCCAGGCCTCGGAATGGGTTCCAGGTCAGTCTGAGTTACAGTGAGACCCTGCCTCAAAAACTTCTTCCTCCTTAAATTGAAACTAATTAAACATATACATTCTATGAATTTGTAATTATAAAACAACAAAGATCAAATCCACCCAAATCAGTACTGAGGAGGTAGCTGCGCAGTTAAAGGCACTTGCTTGCAAAGCCTGAGTTCTATTCCCCAGTACCCTCATAAAAATGCACAAAATGGTGTGTGTGTCTAGAATTTCATTTGCAAATGTAGCAGGCCCTGATACACCCATTCTCTCTCTCTCTCTCTTCACAAATAAATGTTTTTTTTTTTTAAACCTAAATTACATTTAGAGGTTTCTTGAGCATTAACTCATTCTTAAGAAAATTGTGGGCTGTGGAGATGGCTCAGTGGGTAAATCACTTGATGGGCAAGTGTCAGAAGCAGAACCCACATAAAGCCACACAGTAGCGAGTGCCGGCAACCCAAGCACTCCTCTGGGGAAATGGGAGGTAGAGGCAAGAAAATCCTCATAAACTGGCAGGCCAGCAATCTTGGTATATGCAGTGATGAACAAGAGACACTGCTTCAAAGCAAGGTGGGAGGTGAGGACAATACTGACTTACATATCCCACAGATTAAAAAAAAGAGAAAATTGTGAAAGAGGGCTGGGAATAGAGTTCAGTTAGTTTTAGGGTTTTCTTTTTAAGGTAAGGTCTCACTCTAGTCCAGGCTGACCTGGACTCACTCTGTATTCCCAGGCTGGCCTTGAACTCACAGTGATCCTCCTACCTCTGCCTCCTGAATGCTGGGATTAAAGGCAAGCATCACCATGCCCAGTTGATATATCTCAGTTTGTAGAGTGATTACCTAGCATGCTCAAAGTCCTGAGTTCGATCCCCAACACCTCATAACACAGGTATGGCAGGACAGGCCTGTAGTCTCAGCACTTGGGAGGTAAAGTCAAGAAGATAAGAAATTCAAACTCATTTTCTATTAACATAGCAAGTTATAGGCCAGCCTAAGCTACATGAGATCCTATCTGAAAACAAAATGAAACGATAAGAAAATAGAAAGAAAATTATGAAAGAGGCAAATGGAGAGCTTATCATCTAAGCTGAATATGATGACTTTGCTAGAGCCTCTTTGTGCCCTGAAGTTCCAAGTACTTTCTCTATTCTAACCACTGGTAGCAGCAAAGGATGCTTCTTCAGATATAGCCTTCAGCTGGAGAGATGGCCTGTTAAGGCGCTTGCCTGCGAAGCCTAAGGACCCATGTTCGACTCCCCAGTACCGACATAAGCCAGATGCATAAGGTGGCATATGTGTCTGGAGTTGGTTTGCAGTGGGTAGAGGTCCTGGCACGTCCATTATCTCTTTCTGCCTATTTTTCTCTCTAAAATAAATAGACACAGCCTTCCAAAGCTAGCAGTCACTCTGCACCCTTCTAACCTTTTGGATGCCAGAAGCCTCAGAAAGACAAGTGATTTTTACTCAGTTGGGAAGTTACCGAATCTCACCTCCAGTCAAAGAGCAGGTGTTATAACGTCTCCACCATCGTGGCTTGGGTCTCAACCAAGGCATGTTAATGAGCAATCAATGTGGCAATGCTGGTGAGCACCCCTTAACCTGTGCCCAGTGCCCCAAGAATTCAGATGGACCTTGGTAGCCAGTAAAGCATCATTCCCCTGTGCCTGGGTCTTCACTCACCCCTCACTCTTCACTTACCACCTTCCATTACATGACAGCACCAAGTGCCCTTTTCCCTGTTGTGCTTGCTCCAATACTTCACTGACCAGGGAGCTCAGTCAGTGAGAGGCCATTCTGCTGCACCCAGTGTGACCAGTGCTTCAGCTTGAATATAGCCTTCTTTTGCACCAGAGGGTAGACACAGGAGTACCCCTTCTCTTGCCCTCAGTATGACATTGATTTCAAAGGCTACTCAGCCCTGATCCACCACCAGATGGTCTACACCTTGGAGCTTCCCTACCTGTACTCAGGCTACAGGAAGAGTTTCATGTGCAAGGAACACTTGCTGAACCTCTGGCAGGTACGTGCATAAAGGAACCCAGGATCTTCTACACTTGGCTAGAGACAAGCTTGTGTTCTGGAACTTCACAACAGGATAAGAATAGCACATTTTGAAATCCAGAGAACTGGAAAAGAGCCCAATGCCCCCATGTTTTCAAAGATACCACAAAAGCAGAAGTTAAAATTATTGCAGAGGTTGGTTGCAAAGCAAGATTTGACCACTGGTCATCCTGCCACAGGGCAGTAGAATGAGGGTAGACTGTGTCTCTGGGTAGAAACAGGTGCATGAGAAGTAGGGAGAACCCCCCAAAACTTGAAGGCATCATGAGGCCTACCATGTTCAAAGTGTTCCACTACTTCTTGGTAAGATGGCTGTTGAAGAACATGCTCTGGCCACTTCTATAATCGCTAATCTCTGATCATGCCTGTGGAGTCACCTTTCTCTGAAACATGCCCACTTAGATTGTCTTCCTAGCTTTCCTGTATGGTCTGCTAGTACAGTTTGTTTACTGTTGGTCAACAGCAACAACAAAGAAGCAAGCCCGGGGTAGTGGCGGTGCATGCTTATAATCCTAGCACTTAGGAGGCCGAGGCAGAAGATCGTGAGTTCCAGGCCAGCCCAGGCTACATAGTGAGTTCCAGGCCAGTCTTTTAAAAAAATTTAATTTAATTTATTTGGGAGAGACAGAGGGAGAGAAAGAGAGAGTAAGAGAGAGAAGGGGAGCACCAGGTTCTCTAGCCCCTGCAAATGAACTCCAGCGCCCCCTCGTGCATCTGGCTTACATGGATCCTGGGGAATTGAATCTGAGACCTTTGGCTTTGCAGACAGCACCTTAACAGCTAAGCCATCTCTCCAGGCCTCTATGTCAGTCTTGGTTGCACAGTGAGACCCTGCTTTAAAAAATATATATGTATATATATGCATGTATATATATTTATATGTGTGTGTGAGAGAGAGAGAGAGAGAGAGAAAGAGAGAGAGAGAGAGAGGGAGGAAGTATGGGTGTGCCAGGGTCTCTTGCTGCTGCCAACTCCAGACACATGTGCCATGTTGTGCATCTGGCTTTATGTGGGTACTGGAGAACTGAACCCAGACAGGCAGGCTTTGCAAGCTAGTGCCTTTAGTCTCAGCCATCTCCCCAATCCCTGTTCATTTTTACTTTTAAATATTTTTATTTTTATTTATTTATTTGAGAGAGGTAAAGAGTCAGAATGAGAGAGAGAGAGAGAACGGGCACGACAGGGCTTTCAGCCACTGCAAATGAACTCCAGATGCATGCTCCTCTTGTGCATCTGGCTTATGTGAGTCCTGGGGAATGGAACCAAGGCCCTTTGGTTTTGCAGGCAAGCACCTTAACTGCTAAGCCATCTCTCCAGCCCCCATTTCTTTTTTTCAAGGTAAAGTCTCATTCTAGCCCAGGCTGACCAAGACCCTGTCTTTTTCCCTTTTTTTTTTTTTTTGAGGTAGGGTTTGCTCTAACCCAGGCTGACCTGGAGTTCACTATGTAGTCTCAGGGTGGCCTTGAACTTATGGCGATCCTTCTACCTCTGCCTCCCAAGTGCTGGGATAAAAGGCATGTGCCACCATGCCCGACATAAGACCCAGTCTTAATACAAAAAGTAAGGAAGAACAGCCTTATATGTTTCAGTCCCCATCCATAAACTCCTCAGCATTATTCCAACTTTGCTGTGCATAGTGGCTTGTGCCTGTAATCACAGTAGTTGGGAGGCTGAGGTAGGAGGATTGCTATGAATATCAGCCCAGCCTGGGCTACATACTGAATTTTAGGACAGCCTGTTTATAGAGTGAGACCTGTTTCAAAAAAAAAATTAGCTTCTGGCTGGGCATGGTGGCACACACCTTTAATCCCAGCATTCAGGAGGCTGAGGGAGGAAGATTGCTGTGAGTTTGAAGCCAGACTGAGACTACATAGTGAATTCCAGGTCAGCCTGGACTAGAGCAAGACCCTGCCTAAAACAAACAAACAAACAAACAACCCTTGCTTTTGTCTCTCTGGTATATGTGATATGTAAGAGGGTCAAGGACCCTTTCCAGATCTGAAGGTTCATGGCTTGTTGCTCTCTCCATTTTTGCTTTCATCCTGTGAGGTTGCTCCTCGACCCTGCATTGATCCTGCCCAGCCCCATCCCTGGCAGGGTTCCCACGGGATCACTTTAGATTCCAGCCTTGTTCCTACTCTAGTGCTGTAATGGTTCTCAGCTTGCTGGGGGTGACCTCAGCCAAGACCCTCCCAGTTCTGAGGCCTGTTCCCGCATCTACAAAATAAGAAGTGTAATTCCTAGCTCCTAGAACCATTGTAAGGATTAAATAAAACACCATCTGACAAACACTCACCATAGCCAATGGTGGTGGGTTATTCCGACTGTCATCGCTCTGCCTTTCCTAACCCCCAGGGCTTCTACCTCCCTGAGCCAGGGGAATCAAATGTGTTGGCTTCCTGGAAAGGATTAGTTTTCAATGTCACTTAATCCTGGAGGTCCTTCCGCAATCTGAGCCCAGCTGGATAGGGACAGGGCTGGTATAAACCTGCGTAACTGGTCAGGTTCATAGACACTGCAAGATGGAGACAGGCACGAGAGCCAAGCTACTGCTGCTACTGTGGGTGTTGTGCTGTGGACACACACTTGCAGACGTGCTGAGTCGATATGCATCAGTCATCGAAGTGACCAATGGGGGTCCTTGGGGGGACTGGGCCTGGCCTGAGATGTGTCCCGATGGGTATTTTGCCAACGGCTTCTCAATCAAGGTGAAGTAAAGTCTTAGAGAGGGTGGGGATGTGTGGAACTTGCAGAGTGGAGGATAACATGCCCTGCTCCTCCCTGTACAGGTGGAACCCTCTCAAGGCATTGCTGGAGATGACACGGCTCTGAACGGCATCAGACTGCACTGCACTCGCGGCAATGCAGGGCACAACACGCATGCTGTGGAGTCCAAATCTGGAAGGTGAGGCTTAGGGACCAAGGATTTCCTACAGCCTGGGATAAGGGTTGGTGGCAGCTGATAAGAAGTCCCCCGATCTGGGTTGGCTTGGAGGTAGGAACAAGGCTCCCACAGAGCCAGCTCATCTCTCCTTCCCTTGCAGCTGGGGAGTGTGGAGTGAGCCCCTGTGGTGTTTGGGCAACAGCTTCCTAGTGGCTTTTTCCCTTCGAGTGGAGCCATCGAAGTTCCCTGGGGACAACACAGCAGTGAACAACGTGCGTTTCCGTTGCTCAGACGGCACAGAGCTGGAGGGGCCTGGGATGGGATGGGGAGATTTTGGTGACTGGAGCAACACATGTCCTAAAGGTGCCTGTGGCTTGCAGACCAAAATTGAGCCTTCTAGAGGTCTCCTCGACGACACTGCACTTAATGATGTACGAATATTCTGCTGTCTCAGTTGAAGTGGTTGCCACCCTCTCCCCAACTTGCTGCTCGCTATTAAAGCCTGTCTTTGCTTTGAGGTCGCTTGATTTTCAGATGGGACACTGCTACTCCTCGTTTCCTCATACTCTGCATTGGGCTGGGTCTACATTTGGGTTTGGTCTCAAGGGTACAGTGATATGCTGCTGCAACTAATGGTCCACATAGTAGGCAGTCAAATGCTCCACCCTGAGCTATACCCCCTCCCCCACATACTTCTGAAAGAGTTGCAGTCAGGTTTGCATTGCTGGTAGAAATCACCCAACCAAGAGCAGCTTCTGGGAAAAAGAGATTTTGGCTTACAGGCTCGAGGGGAAGCTCCATGATGGCAGGGGAAAACGATGGCATGAGCAGAAGGTGGACATCACCCCCTGGCCAACATAAGGTGGGACACAGCAACAGGAGGGTGTGCCAAACACTGGCATGGGGAAACTGGCTATAAAGCCCATAAACCCACCCCCAACGATACACTCTCTCCAGGAGGCATTAATTCCCAAATATCCATCAGCTGGGGAGCTAGCATTCACAACACCTAAGTTTATGGGGGACACCTGAATCAAACCACCACAACAAGGTACTTAAAATCGCACATATTTTTTCAGACAAGTGAAGGAAGTCCCTGGCTTTCTGAGGACATCTGTAAATGCGCTGCTTGCTTAAGAGCCCAGGTTATCTTCTTTCTGGACCACTATTGACCTCAGATTTTAAAACTTCCACCAAATTAGGTGGTAATGAAAATAGCCTTAAGCTTTAATCTTCTAGGGTTTGGAGGCTAAACATTCTGCCGGTGTGGGGGTGGGGAACCTCCCTTTCTGTGGTGGGAGCAGAATTTGAGTGTTCGGCTCTATTGCTTTTCCAACCATTCTTATTTGAGCCAGAATCTCTTACTGAATATTAGAGCTTACAATTTTTTTTGACAATTCACTGGTCTCTGCTCCCCTTTGCAGAGCTGGGATTACAGGAACATGTGGCCATGCCCATCTGCTTATATGAGATCTGGAGATTCAAACTTGGTCAGTTCCAGGCCCTCATGTTTGCACAGGAACCACACGTAACTGCTGAGCATCTCTCCAGCCTTCCCCCCCTTTTTAAAAAAAATATTTATTTGCATGCGGGTGTGTGCATGTCTGTGCATGTGCCGGAGTCTATTACAATTGCAAACCAGTGTCTGTTCAGCTTTATGTGGGTGGCTGGAGAATTGAACTTGGGATGGCAGGCTTTGTAAGCAAGCATCTTTAACCACTGAGCTATTTCTACAGCCCTCGACAGTGGCCTTTACTTTCTTTTTAAAAAGAAATATTTATTTGGCACAGAGAGCGAATATATAGGTACACCTGGGCCTCTTATCTCTGCAAAGGAGCTCCAGACTCCTGTGCCAGTTTGTGTGTCTAGCTTTACATGTGCACTGGGGGAATTTAATCTGGGCCACCATGCTTTGCAAACAAACACCTTTAACTGCTGAGCCCTCCCCTCAGCCCCACCAGCAGCTTTTCTAAAAAATAAGAACAGCAACAAACCCAGTGGCTCTTCTAAATAATGATTCTCATTGAGGACTTTTGTTTCTTTATGCTGTTTTTCTCTACTTGGAATCCCCCAGGTATTCATATTTCAGCTCAAAATTCACTTTCTCAGGCTTTTGCTTTCATAAAAAAATAGTCCTCCCATAGTTAATACCCATCATATTACCAATGTGTTTTGTTATATTTATTTATTTATTTATTGATTTGATGAGAGAGAGAGGAAAAAAAAAAAGGCCAGATAGAGAGAGAATGGGTGCACCAGGGTTTCCTGCTACACATGCACCACTTTGTGCATTTGGCTTTACTTGGGTACTGGGGAATTGAACCCAGGCCATCAGACTTTGCAGGCAAGCACCTTTAACTGCTGAGCCATCTCTTCAGCCCCACCAATGTGTTAAGAAAAATGTTTACCATCAGTTAACACAATCCTTTGCCTTTTTACAAAAACTACCTATCTTGCCAAGTGTGGTGGCCCACGCCTTTAATCCCAGCACTCAGGATGCCAAAGGAGGAGGATTGCCATGCACTCAAGACCAGCTTGGGGCTACAGAGTGAATTCCAGGTCAGCCTGGACTAGGGTGAGACCTTGCCTTGAAGAAAGAAAATCACCCTTCACCCCTTAAACCCACTGAGAGCACAGAACTTGTCTGTCTTGCTAATTTATTTCCAGGGCAACTTAATAGTTCAACATTAACTATTAACAGTTCAATAGTAACTAAATATAATTATTTGTTAAGAAAATAACAAGGGAGGGGGCAGATGCTCCAAACAGGATCACAAGCCTCATTCCATAGGGCATAATCTAAAATGGGAAAGGCCTCCGAGGGCAGTTTATTCCACAAGGAAAAGAGAAAACAGCAACACAAGAAGCAGTTCACTGTAGGGAGCCAGGGAGTGGACAGGTCCTCAGGCGTCCTGCGAGAACAGAGAAAGCAGGTAAGGGTGCAGTCAGGAGCAAGGATGGTCTCCGCCAGCGCCTCCCGCTGTCCCTCTCACCTGCTTTTTCCTGCAATCGCCACACAAGACACCCAGGCTCGCGTTCACCAGCTGTATTCCGCACAGCACTATCTCCAGGCTCGAGGCCACCACCAGCAGCGAGAAGAGCGTGACATTCCAGGGGACCACGTGAGGCGGCTCCTCGCACATGTTCCACAGGGTGTCGTTATGCAAGTACGCGCCTCTGTGGACAGGCGGGGTCCTTGAGACCTGGGTCCCCGCCACAGGCCGCTCCCCCGCCCCGTGCACCCTCCAGTGGGACTTTGCAAGCCACCGGGAAGGAACTCTCTAGAAGCCTTCCTGGCCCACCCAGGAAAGGGCACAGGGTGCTAAGACTTACGAGGTTTCTTCAAAATGGTAGTCCCACTTGTTGTTTATTAAGCATTTGGGTCCAATTCGAAGCCCGGTTCCCGACACGGAGAGGCAATAGATGGCACCGAGCATCCCAAAGGCCGAGCAGAAGATGGAGCGCAGCATCTACACCGGGTGTAGAGAGGTGAGATGAGCCGGGTGTGGTGGCACACGCCTTTAATCCCACAGCGCTTGGGAGGCTGAGGTAGGAGGATCGCTGTGAGTTCGAGGCCAGCCTGGAACTACATAGTGAATTATGGGCCAGCCCGGGGCCAATGGCGCCCTAGCTCTTCCCGCATAGTCGCAGCTGTTCTGTCCAGCCAGGCTAAAACTACATTTCCCGTCAAACCTTGGGCTTGCAGTTAGGCTAAACCTAAGACTCAGTAGCCGCAGAGGTCAATGGGCATTGTAATCATCAGGTCAGACTCATTGAGACCTAAGGTTGGTGGGCATGAGCTAGAGACCCCGCAGCGGGGCCTGTAACCATGCACTGGCTCTGTCTGTGAGGAAGAGTTAAAGACTGTTGCAGTTAGTTTTGAGTTGCTGCACAAACACCCAACCAAGAGCAGCTTGGGTGAGGAAAGGGTTTATTTTGGCTTAAAGACAGGGGAAGCTCCATGATGTCAGGGGAAAACAATGACAGGAGCAGAGGGTGGACATCACCTCCTGGCCAACATCAGGTGGACAATAGCAACAGGAGAGTGTGCCAAACACTGACAAGAGGCTATAAACATCTACAAGCCCGCCCCCAACTGCCTCCGGGAGGCTCCAATTACCAATTGCCAGTAGCTGGAAATCCAGCATTCAGAACAGGTAAGGTTTTTTTTTTTTTTTTTAGTTTTTCAAAGTAGGGTCTCATTTTAGACCTAGCTGACCTGGAATTCACTTGGTAGTCTCAGGCTGGCCTTGAACTCACAGCAATCTTCCTACCTCTGCCTCCCGAGTGCTGTGATTAAAAGCGCGTGCTACCATGCCTGGCCAGAACACATACATTTATGGGGGACATCTGAATCAGACCACCACAGACAACAAGTCCTGAGTTTTTTCAGGATTTGGATCTTACCCTGCAGCGATTTCCGCAGCAGCCTGCCCCACAACAGCCTTTGCCTCCTGCCCGAACAGCTGAAATTCCTGGGCACAGCACCTGTGGGACAAAAGTCTGTGATAGTGTCTCCCTAGATCCTCGAGGCCTTACTTTCCTCATTGTCCACCTTCTCCCATAAGCTGACCATAGTGCCTTCAGCCCTTTGGACTGTATAGGACTTTATCTCTTTTCATTGGGGCACTGGTTGGGTTACAATCTTAATTTATGTGCCTACCTTATCTCTGTCTAGGTTGTAGCTTCCTGGAGGGTAGTGTTCAATATACTACCATGATCTTAGCTAAAAGGCCAGAAGTGATAATGGGCAGTAGTATATGGTCCCCATGAATATTATCACATAGTAGGTGATAGTTGAGTGGGAGTCAGGAGTCAGGTCCAATGCTATCCCTGCATTTCTTCATACTCTATGAAGTTGTTTTTCTCAGTTTTGTTCTGTGTAAAACAGATCTGCAAGATCTACTTCTCAGGACTGTTCTCAGGATTTCATGAGTTAACAAATGAGTTAATAGCTTTTTTGTTGTTGTTTTGGAGGAAAAATGACTATGTAGTACCCAGGAAGGCCTTGAACTACCTATCCTCCTGCCTCAGTTTCCTGAGTGCCGGGATGAGAGGCATGCACCACCATACCCGATCTCCATACTGACCTGGTCAAGCAGACATAAGCCTTGTCTTGTACACATCACACTTGACAATATTTTGTTCTTTTCCAAGGGAAGGGCTGAAAATTTTAGTTCTATCGTATTGTTTATAGCAACCTCAAAGAAAAGCCTGTTTAGTAGAACTGACGTCACTAGACTCCTGATAGACCCAACACCAGTGATGACGCCCCTTCTTCCTTAGATTTTTCTGGTGATTCACTTATTGAGAGGCTACAAGACATCTTGAATTACTGTTGTTTTTTTTTTTTTAAAGAATATTACTTATTTATTTTTTGACAGAAAAAGGTAGGGAAGAGAATGGGCATGCCAGGACCTCCAGCCACTGCAAATGAACTCAAGACGCATGTGCCCCCTTGTGTATCTGGATAAAATGGGTCCTGGGGAATCGAACCTGGGTCCTTTGTCTTTGCAGGCAAACACCTTAACCACTAAGGCATCCCTCCAGCCCTTGAATTACTGTTTTTGACTTAACAACTTTTGGTTTGTTTGAGATGGGCCTTACTCTGTAGCCTAGGCTGCCCTGGAACTTACTGTGTAGCCTAGGTTGGCCTCAAACTTGAGGCCATCCTCATGTTTCAGTCTCTTAGGTGTCTGGCTCTTTTTTTTTTTTTTTTTAGTATTCTTATTTATTTATCTGAAAGGAAAGAGAGGGAGAAAGAGAAAGAGAGTATGAGTGAGCACACCAGCGCCTCTGGCTGCTGTGAATGAACTTCAGATGCACAGGCCACTTTGCATCTGGCTTTCAGTGGGTACTGGGTAATTGAACCCAGGCTGGCAGGCCTAAAACACAAAAACAAAACAAAATAACAACAACAAAACCCAGCACATGGGAGGCTAAAGCAGTAGGATTGCTTCTGGTTTGAGGCTTGCCTGGTTTACAGATAGTTTCAGGCTATCCTGGGCTGCATTTTGGCTGTTTTGTCTCAAAAACAAAACAAAAACAAAGCAAAACAAAAATGGGCCAGGCTGGGTGTGGTGGGGCACACCAGTAATCCCAGCACTTGGGAGGCCGAGGTAGGAGGATGTCAGTTAGAAGCCAACCTGAGATTTTATAGTCAATTCCCATCAGCCTGGGCTTGAGAAAGACCCTACCTTGATAAAACAAAACAAAAACAAACAAACAAACAACCAAAAGAGCCAGGATCAGAGGCCACATCTGTAATTCCAACATTTGGGAGGTGGTGGCAGGAGGACCAAGAGTTTAAGTTTATCCTTGGCTATACAAGGAGCTTGAGGTTAAGTTAAGTTACTTGAGACTGTATCAAAGCAAAATGAAGAGGGTGAGGGAGATGTCTCAGTGGGTGAGAACTCTTGCTTCGCAAACATGAGGACCTGGCAAGCATGAGAACTTGAGTTTAATACCAGCATCCATGTAAAAAGATGAGTATGGCCACTCATACCTGTAACCCCAGCACTGAGGGAGGCAGAGACAGGATGGGCACTCGGGCTCACTGGTCAGCCAGACTAAGAGCAACACCAAAAAAGGCATGAACTCCAGAGTCAGTGAGAGACCTTGTCTAATGAAAGAAGGCAAAAGAGTGACAGAAGGCATTTGGCATCCTCTTCTTTAATCCCAGCACTCACGAAGCAGAGGTAGGAGGATCACTGTGAGTTTGAGGTCATCCTGAGACTACATAGTAAATTCCAGGTCATCTTGGGCTGGAGCGAAACCCTACCTCAAAAACAAAACAAACAAAACAAAACAAAACAAATTAAAAAAAAGAAAAGAATCAGGGCTGGAGAGATGGCTTAGCAGTTAAGGTGTTTGCCTGCAAAGCCAAAGGACCCCAGTTTAGCAGTTAAGGTGTTTGCCTACAAAGCCAAAGGACCCCAGTTTGATTCCCCAGGATCTACACAAGCCAGATCACAAGGGGGCACAAGCTTCTGGAGTATATTGGAAGTGGCTGGAGGCCCTGGCACGCCCATTCTCTCTCTCCCTCTTTCTCTCTCTCAAATAAATAAATAAAAATAAAGTGTTTTTTTTTTTTTTTTTTGAGGTAGGGTCTCATTCTGGCCCAGGCTGACCTGGAATTCACTACGTAGTCACAGGGTGGCCTTGAACTCATGACGATCCACCTACCTTATGCCTGGCAAAATAAAGTTTTTTTTTTTTAAAAGAAAAGAATTAATAATTTTAACTAGGCAGAGCAATGCACATCTGTAATCCCAGTACTCAGGAAGTTGTAGGAGGAACTTGAGTTTGGGGCCAGCCTAGGCTAGAAAGTGAGAAACTATCTCAAACAACAACAAAACTATAATCACCACAACAAAACACCAGCAGTTTTATTCCTAGGTACATCCAACACACATATACATAAGTTCACCTAAAGACACCAATAAGGTAGCGGGGCGTGGTGGCACATGTCTTTAATTCCAGCACTTGGGAGGCAGAGGAACCATGAGTTCGAGGCCACCCTGAGAATACAGAGTAAATTCCAGGTCAGCCTGGGGTAGAGTGAGACCCTACCTTGAAAAACCAAAAAAAAAGACACACACAGGAATGTTTATAATAGCAGTATAAACCCAAACTGGGAACTGTCCAAATGTCCTTCAACCTTAAAGTATTTAAAATACCTTAAGGGCTGGAGAGGTAACTAAGCAGTTATGGCTTTTGCCTGCGAAGTGTAAGGTCCCAGGTTCGATTCCCTAGTACCCACTAAAGCCAGATGCACAAGATGGTGTATGTCTCTGGAATTTGTTCACAGTGGCTGGAGGCCCTGGCATGCCTATTCTCTCTCTGTGTTTGCCGCTCTCTCAAATAAATAAACAAATAAATAAATAAAATATTAAAATAATTTGAGGTATAGTCACATAATGAAACTAATAAGGAATACGAATATTTCAACTATACATACTACCATGGACACCTTCCTCAATATAATATGGAACTAAAGAAACCAGACACAAAAGTCCACACAATGTATGCTTTTGTTTATATAACTACTTAACAGACTAAACTAGTCTACAGGGTTAGAGTACAGGACAATAATTATTCTTGTTGGTGAGGGGCATGTCTGGGATTCTGGTAATGAACTTGTTTTGTTGTTGTTCCCTCCCTCTCCTCTTTTCTTTCCTCCCCCAATTTTTTTCTCTCTATCCCTTCCTTCTCCCTTTCTTCTTGTTACTTTTCCCTTCCATCCCCTCTCTTCCTCCTTTCTTTCTTTTGTTTTTCAAGGTAGGGTTTTGCTCTAGCCCAGGCTAACCTGGAATTCACTATGTAGTCTCAGGTTGGCCTTGAACTCGTGGCAATCCTCCTACCTCTGCTTCTTAAGTGCTGGGATTAAAGGCATACACCACCATGCCTGGCTGCCTTTCATTTCTTTTTAAAAGAAAGGTCTTGCTTATAGCCTCGGTTCTTAGATTACAATTTTTTTATTTTATTTTTAAAATTTATTTATTTGAGAGCAACAGACACAGAGAGAAAGACAGATAGAGGGAGAGAATGGGCGCGCCAGGGCTTCCAGCCTCTGCAAACGAACTCCAGATGTGTGCGCCCCCTTGTGCATCTGGCTAACGTGGGACCTGGGGAACCGAGCCTTGAACCGGGGTCCTTAGGCTTCACAGGCAAGCGCTTAACCGCTAAGCTGTCTCTCCAGCCCTTAGATTACAATTTTGAGGCCAGCTTGGGTTGAATAGTGAGTTCCAGGGCAACCTGAGTTACAAACCATGACATTGTAAATAACTAAGTAAGCAAATGAATAATACAAAATGAACAAAAGTTCCTCAAGGGCTGGAGAAATGGCTTAGCAGTTAAGGTGTTTGCCTGCAAAGCCAAAGAACCCAGGTTCAGTTCCCCAGGACCCACATAAGCCAGGTGGCACATGTCTCTGGAGTTTGTTTGCAACAGCTATAGCTTGTGCACCCATTTTCTCTCTCTCTCCTTCTTTCTCACTCTCAAATAAATAAAAATAAAATATTTTTTCAAAGTTTCACTGAGCCCCTTTGCCCAACATTGCCTGTTTTTCTCCTCTTATTTCTCCTTTCAAGGAGGGCCACATGTTTAGATTTCTTCCTTTCCAACTAGGATGTCAGCCAAAAGCCAGTTGTGCTAGCGAGGCCAGCTTGGCCAGGCCTACAGGAGTGGGGATCCCAGGGGGCCTGTGGAAGAACCTTGACATTTCTTTATTCATGGCCTTCCCACTTCTGTAGTTGTCCCCATCTGTGATCTCCACAAGGGTCCCCAACCCATCCTCTTCCAATCTTGGATTACTTCTGTAATCCCTCTGGGGGTCATCAGGCTGCTTGACCTAGCTTCTGTTTGTCTCTACTCAAATTTCCTGCAAGTTCTGGTCACTGCCTCCCTTGAGGTGGGCATGCTCACCCTGGGCATGCTCTTTGTGCACAGCCCACTGCTCCCTGAGCTGTCCCATTTCTGCATTATTCCCTAACAAGAGTAGCAGCAGCAGCAACAACAACCAAAGTTCCTTTAAATGGGGAGAGAGTTGGAAAATGGAGCTTATGGAAGATTTGGTTGTCTCCACTTCCCCTACTTCTAACAGATTCTGATCTCCAGGAAGACTTGGGAGGCACCTTCTCTTCTATACTGACCTGGATTCTAAGTTTATTACCCTCAGCTCAGAGCACAGATTGAGGGTCCAGAACTGTGGGCTGAGTGTGAATGTTGTGGAGGAAGGGGAGAGGGTTATTGTTATTGACAAGTAGAGTGAATGACCTGGCATTCTTCTCTGCTCAGTCCTGGTGTAGACATTGTTCACTGCACCCACCCATGCCTCTCATTACCCTGCCCTGATAACCTCCCACACAGCCAGCTGCTCCTTCTGCTTCGATCTTTCTAATCAGGCATTCCCAGGGTCGGCTCAGCAGTGGAGGTGGAGAAGGGCAGGTGGGACTTTTTCCCACTCAGAAGGGAAGCTTTTGGAGACTAAAGGCTTCCTGTACCCATTCCCTCAGATACTCAGCTGAAGCCCCTAGGGATCTTCCAGGACCCTCCACAGAATGCTTTGTGTGTTGGTAGACTGGGCAAGCTCCCAGTGCCCACTAAATCCTTGCTATCATACTCTCCAGGGCACTAGTCCTTTTCTCTCTCTCCTGTTAAGAGCCCCATAGAGTGGCATCCAGGTTCTTGGCCCATGCTCCCTCCTTCTTACCATCAGGCCCCCACCAATGAAGCCACCCATAAGCCAGACTTGCAAGCTGAGATGGTTGTTGGTCCAGGTGGTCTTCCCATCAGGCACCAGCAGGAGGGCGTTGGCCACGATGCAGATCAAGGAGAGGGGGATGAGGGAAAGCCCTACACAGCGAGCACACTTTCCTGTGCACATGTTGGAGCTTCAGGGAAGGCAAGCGGTGAGTGAAAGTGAGCCGGAGGTTCCTGGGTCCAGAGGGAAACAGGCTAGAGCCTGGACCAAAGGTCAGAGAAGAGGTGGGGCAGAAACTGGCAGGATCAGAGTGATAAGGGAGAGAGGCTCCGAGGAGGCAAAGGTGGAGGGGCTGTAGCTAGTGAGGTGAAGGAGAGGATGTGGTGATGGAGGAGATGGGGGAGCTTGTCACAGAAAGGAAGTTGCCTAAGGTCAGTCTCTTCCCTCTCTGAACACTGCTCTACAGCCCCTTGCTGGTTCCTCGAACTCATGGTGATCCTCCTACCTCAGCCACCCAAGTGCTGGGACTCAGGGTATGAGCCACTGTGCCTGGCCAAGCAGAGCTTCTCTAATGGTTTTGATTCTCTTGTGCTTTAGATATTTAAATTCTGAACAATGATTACTTTTAAATGCTGCTAATGCTCCTTTAAATGCTCTCAGAAACCTCAGACTGCTGGTCTGAAAGATTCTGTGCAGATGGTTTACCATGCCTAGAGCAATTTGACCATGTGCTGTTGTGGTAAGAATGGAAAACCATTTTCTCTAGCTCTCCAATCCTCTCTGTATCTATGTCCTTTGCTATGGAATTTTGTAGTCCCTCCCGCTAGAAATAGAATGCACCTTTATAACATGGAAAGCATGGAATATGGACAGAATTGACAAGAGGGAACTCCAGTCCTGAGTCTAGGAGGTATCCTGATTAGTTAATGACTAACCAACAAATTGGATTTTCATTCATGTGTAACATATCTATAACACAACCTGAGTCATGAGAAAATGAAATGACACAAAACCAAGATATGTATGAAAGGTGGGTGTTGCAGTCACCTACTCATTGCTGGGAAAGAACACCTGACCAAAAGCAACTGATGAGAGGAAGTTTTTTATTTTGGCTTACTGTCTCTATTCCTGATGGCAGGGGAGAAGCATGACATGAGCAGAGGCTGGACATCACCTCTCCCACAGCAGGTGGACAATAGCAGCAGGAGAGTGAACCAAGCTCTGGCAAGGAGGAGCTGGAAATAACATCCCAAAGCCCAATAACACACTGCCTTCAGCAAGGCTCCACCTCCAAAATTATCATGAGCTGGGGACCAAGCATTCAGAGTTTATGAATTTATGGAGGACATCTAATTCAAACCACCATATCCTACCCTGGCCCCCATAAAATTATGGGCATCAAGATGTAAAAATGCATTCACCCCAATATAAAGGTCCCTGTGGAGTCTGGCAAGATGCTAAGTGGTTAAGATGCTTGCCTATAAAGCCTAAGGACCCAGATTTGATTTTTCAGTACCTGCATAAACCAGATGCATAAGGTGGTACATACGTCTGGGGTTTGCTTGCATTGGCTAGAGGCCCTCGTGTACCCATTCTCTCTCTCTCTCTCTGTTTCTTTCTCTCATAAATAAATAAATTGGGCTGGAGAGATGGCTCAGCCATTAAGGTGCTTGCCTGCAAAACCTAAGGACCTGAGGGCTATTCCTTAGTGCCTATGTAAGCCAGAGACACAAGATGATGCATGTACCTGGAGTTCATTTGTAATCACTAGAGGCCCCGGAGTGCCCATTCTCTCTCTCTATCTGCCTTTCTCTCTCAAATAAATAAATAAAATATTTAAAAAATAAACATATAGATCTGGATGGATGGCTTAGTGATTAAGGTTATTGACTGCAAAGCCAAAGGACCCAGGCTCTGTTCCCTAGGACCTTCATAAACCAAATGTACAAGGTGGCGCATATGTCTGGAGTTCATTTTAGTGGAGGCCCTGGCATGCTCCTCCTCTCTTCTCTCTCTCTCTACCTCTTTCTCTCTCCCTCCCAAATAAATAAATAAAAATAAAATACTAAAATAAATAAATAATAAACTGGGCATGGTGGCACACACCTTTAATTCCACTACTTGAGAGGCAGAGGTAGAAGGATCACCATGAGTTCAAGGCCACCCTGAGACTACATAGTTAATTCCAGGTCATCCCGGGCCAGAGTGAACAGAGTGAGATCCTACCTTGAAAAACAAAAACAGAAACAAACAAACAAAAAGGCATACAAGTAAAATAAATAAATAAAAGTGCCCTAGTTTTTTTTTGTTTTTTTTTGAGGTAGGGTCCCACTGTAGCCCAGGCTGACCTGGAATTCACTACATAGTCTCAGAGTAGCTGTGAAATCATGGTGATCCTCCTACCTCCACCTCTGGAGTACTGGGATTAAAGGCATGTGCCACCATACCTGGCTCCCCTAGTTTTTAAACAAATCCAACATTACTCAAACATCTCTATAGTCAAAAGTCTCTAAACTGTGAGCCTGTAAAATCAAAATTACATAAGAGCACAGAATAAGCATTCACACTGCAAAAGATGGCATTGCAAGGAAAGATTGAACCAATGCAAGATCTAAAATAAGCAGGACAAATATCAAATCCTGCAGTTCCATGTCCATCTGAGGACCCACAACAAAGTCTCTGGGGTTCCAATTCTACCCCTACAGCTTGGCTGCAAATAGCCCAGGGAACAATCCATTTCAAACCACCAACTCTCTTTGATAGCCATTCCATACTCTTAGCATGTCCAAAAAAAAAAAAAAAAAAAAAAAATCAAAAATCCAGTGCTCTCCATGGTAACCCATAGTTCATCTTAATGGCTCCATCAGGTTTCTATACAGAGTCTCCAACAACCCTGACTCACATTTCCCAGTGGCCATTTCCAGAAAATCATTACATTGCAAATCCAATGACCCCTTCTTTCCTGCATTTGTTATACTCTCATAGTACCAGGTAGGCTACCAAATTTGTTAATTCAGTGGGGAATAAAGCTGACTTTGGGGGCTGGAGAGATGGCTCAGCAGTTCAGGCACTTATCTGCAAAGCTTAGTGACCCAGGTTTGATTCCCCAGTACATAAAACCAGATGCAAAAAGCTGGGCGTGGTGACACATGCCTTTAATCCCAGCGCTCAGAAGGCAGAGGTAGGAGGATGGTCATGAGTTCAAGGCCACCCTGAGACTACATAGTGAATTCCAAGTCAGCCTGAGCTAGAGTGAAACCCTACCTTGAAAAACAAACAAACAAAACAACAACAACAACAACAAAAAAACTAGATGCACAAAGTGGTGTATGCACCTGGAGTTCATTTGCAGCAGCTGGAGGCCCTGGCACGCCCATTCTCTCTCTCTCCCTCCCTCTCTCTCTCCTTGCAAATAAAATAAAAAGGAGTTGTTTTTTAAGTTTTATTATTTATTTATTTATTGGAGGGAGAGAGAGAATGCGTACACACCAGCCACTGCACATGAACTCCTGATACATGTGTCACCATGTGCATCTGGCTTACATGGGATCCAGAGAATCAAACTTGGGTCCTTAGGCTTAGCAAGCAAGCACCTTAACCATGAAGCCATCTCTCCAGCTCAATTTTTTATTGGGCTGGAGAGATCGCTTAGTGGTTAAGGTGTATGCCTGAGAAGCCCAAGAATTCAGGTTTGATTCCCCAGTATCTGGTGTTCGCTTGCAGTGCCTGGAGGCCCTGGCATGCCCATTCTTTCTGTCTGCCTGTTCCTCTCTTTCATAAATGAATCAATAAAATATTTTTAAAAAATCTGACTTTGAAGCCAGCCATGGTGGCACATGCCTTTAATCCTAGCACTTGGGAGGCAGAGGTAGGAGGATCGCTGTGAGTTCAAGGTCACCCTGAGATAACATAGTGAATTCAGCCTTGGCTACAGTGAGACCCTACCTCAAAATGTCTGCCCTCCTCAAAAAAAGCTGATTTTGAAGAGCAAGAAAAAGACCTTTAGCAAGCATTATGGTCTCCTACCTTTGAAAGAGTCAGCATTCTTCCTGTTGTCCCAGTGCAGAGCAGCTGGCCCAGTTTCCACGGTGGTCATCTCTCAGACAATGGCACATGAATGTACTGCTATCTCCTACCCAAAGCTTTCATTTCTTTTTGCATCAAATCCTGCTCATACCAGTCCATTTCTTCTAAAATCAACCCTTCTGAAGTTCCATGACACAGGCAGAAAGCACCAAGCCTCTCACACAAACTGTTTCTAGCCCATTCTGGACAAAGCTCTTCCCCAGATAAGCCAAGCCTGCACAGTTCTTTCTGCATTTACATCTTTCAAATTCTACTTACAGCACTGCAAGGCATTTCTTAGGTCAAGGTTTCAAATCTTCTACATTCTTCTCACAAAAGGCCAAAAGCCACAGTGTCAGGTTTCTAGCAGTAATGACCCCATTACAATGGTACCAGCTTTATGGGGAACATTTGCTTCAAAGCACCATAATAGGAGTGAGCAAAAACCACAAGGCAACTGAGACCATAGATAAGCAGAAGTTGCAGCAAGAGAGCTGTGTAGGAAACTATTATTTACACTTTAGTAGGGAGATGGAGAATCTGGGTCCTGGGGAGGTAAAGCTGATGTGAGATACTGCTTGGTCTTCAGAACTAATGTTGAACTGCCAGAGTGACTGTCATTTCCCAGAGCTTATGTGAGTTTTCATTGCTATGACCAAACTATGACAGACCAACTTTTTTCTTTATGTTTTTATTTATTTATTTGACAGAGAAAGAGGGAGATGGAGAGAGGGAGGGAGGGAGAGAGAGAGAGAGAAGAGAAGAGAGAGAGAGATGGGGTGCACCAGGACCTCCAGCCACTGCAGATGAACTCTAGACACATGTGACCCCTGTGCATCTGACTAACGTGAGTCCTGGGGAATTGAACTAGGATCTTTTGGCTTTGCAGGCAGATGCCTTAACTGCTAATCCATCCCTCCAGCCTGTTTTTCTTTTTCTCTCTTTCTTTTTTTTTTTTTTTTTGAGACAAGATCTTAAATATCTCAAGCTGGCCTTGACCTCTATGTGGCCAAGGATGACCTTGAACTTTTTTTCTTTTTTGGTTTTTCAAGATAGGGTCTCCTTCTAGCTCAAACTGACCAATAATTCACTATGTAGTCTCAGGGTGGCCTTGAGCTCACAATGATCCTCCAACCTCAGACTCCCCGGTGCTGGGATTAAAGGCATGCACCACTAAGCCTGACCAACCTTGAACTTAAAAAATTTTTTTTCCTTTCTTTACTCCCTCCGTCTCTCCCTCCCTCCCTCGCTCCCTTCCTTCCTCCCACCTTCCTTCCTTCCTCCCTTCTCTCCTTCCTTCCTTCCTCTCTGTCTACCTCCCTCCCTCGCTCCCTTCCTTCCTCCTCCTTCCCTCCCTCCCTTCCTTCCTTCCTCTCACCCTCTCTCTCTTTCTTACACACACACACACACACACACACACACACACACACACACACAGGATGAGGCAGATAGATAAAATGAGTACATCGGGGCCTCTAGCCACTGCAAATGAACTCCAGATGCATGTACTACCTTGTGCATCTGGCTTTATATGGATACTAGAGAATCAAACTTGGATCATTTGGCTTTGAAGGCATGCACTTTAACCACTAAACCATCTCTCCAGCCCAGCCTTGAAATTTTGATCCTCACTTGCCTCTACCTCCCAAGTGCTGGAATTGTGGACATGTGCCATCATACTCTGTTTATACAGTGCTGGAGATGAAACCCAGGACTTTATACATGCTAGACAGGCATTCTACCAACATAACTACATTGCTAGCCCCTGACAGAAACAATTAAAGGAAGAAGGATTTATTCATCTCATAGCTTTGGAGGATTTAGTCCATGGTTTCTTGGCCCTGTGTGTTTGGGCAGACTATTGTGAAAGTGAAAGTGGAAGGGTTGGTAGAGAAGAGCTGTTCACCAATGGCAGACAGGAAGCTAAGAAAAGGAGACAGTTGGCTCTCTCCTTTTTCCCTTTTATTCCATTTAGCTCCCAGCTCAAGGGATTATGCTGTCCACACACAGGCTAGGTCCTTCCTCCTCAGCAACTCGTTTGGGAACACCCCCACAGATACACCAGAAGTGTGCTTCTCCAATCTCCTACAGTGAGTATAAATCTAGTCAAGTTGACAATGAAGATGGACCATGATAAGGGGATTTAATCTTTGGTCATGACCTGCTTTGAATATGGCCAGCAACATCCCATGTGTGCGGGAGGCCCAGATGGAATAACAGGGGAAAATGAATGCCTCATTTCCATTTTTCTGTCTCCTGATTCACCGTGGTATGAAGTGACTTGTTTTGCCACACGTCCCTGCTGTGATGAACTGAACCCTCTGAAACCAGGAGCAAAGTGTCCTCTGCTAAGTTGTGTCATGTGTACTGTCACAGAATAAAAAGGACCATAAATCTAGTATCAATTGCAGTCTGACTAGAAATTCACAATGCTTCAGTGTTCTTTGGTTTCTCAGCTCTTCTTTCTGCTGTGCCGCGCGCATGCATGTATGTGTGTGTACACGTGAACGTGCGTGTGTGTGTGCATGTGTGTGCATGTGTAATGTGTCCTTTACCTATAAGCTGGATCTTCCTGGTGACTGTAGCAGTTCTTACCTCATGCCTTTACACCATGACATCAGGCACAAATAGATCTCTTTAGTGACTTTTCTCAAGAGAGAAACATTCTCTTCCATGAACTGCCAAAAGTTCCTCTTAGTTGGATCAGGCTTGGGATCTGTTCCTGACACAGGTGTCTCTGGACAGGGATGAGTTAATGATAACCAATGGAAACACTCAATAATCACTTCAGAACAGGGGGAGATGTCAAGCCCATCTTAAACAAGCTGGGAAATTAGAGCCATATTATAAAAGAAGGAGGATAGGGAGGCATCAAATAAATACTCCTTCCAGGGAATCTGTCTAAATTCCATGAGTCCACACTCCCTGGTCATAAGTGAGCTGAGCAGGTCAGACATACATACTTGACCCAGTGTGCAACAGAGATGGCAAATTAGCCATTTTTTTTTCCCCTCTAAGTAGGGTCTCACTCTAGCTCAGGCTGATCTGGAATTCACTATGTAGTCTCAGGGTGGCCTTGAACTCCTGGCGATCTTCCTACCTCTGCCTCCCAAATGCTGGGATTAAGGTGTGTGCCACTACACCCAGCTTCCTTTTTTTTTTTTTTTTTTTTGTATGTGTGTAGCAATAGACTTTTAGTCTGAGCTGTGGCTGCTTAGCTGAACCATCTTTTCCCAACTTCTCTTTCAACTAAATGTGGCCACGTGACTAAACTGTGGCCTTGGTGCAGGTCAGAAATTATATGTTAAACTCTGGTGGTATGCTTTCGGGAGTGGGCATGCCCTCATCTGCCCTTTGTACATTTCTGGAATGCAGGCCTGGAGCTGAGCCTTTGCTTAGGTGGATGACAAGAAAGATGGCGAAAGAATGACATCCAAGGAGCCTGGGTCACTGGACTGCCTTGAGAACCAGAGCACTGTTAGGCTATGGGCCACCTGCCTCCTACTGTTTTGTGAACAAGAAATAAACCAGCTGACTGAGACATTATTAGTTTTTATGTCTGACATAAGCAGACACCCTTATACCCCAAGTAATGCCCAGAAGCTAGCAATCTGCAAACTGTATCGCAAGTCAAACGACTGAGTCAATTAGATTTGATTTCTTTTTGTAGGATGTTAGTTGTGAAAGGGCGGGTGGGGGGATCTGTCCACTAGTTCTTGTGGACCTGAAGTTGGTTCATGGTTTATTTAAGAAGGAATTCAAGTTGGGCATGGTGGCAGGAGGCAGAGGTAGGAGGATGGCTATGAGTTTGAGGCCAGCCTGAAACTACCTAGGGAATTCCAGTCTAGCCTGGGTTAGTGTGAGGCCTACCTCAAAACAAAACAAAGCAAAACAACAAACAAACAAACAAACAAACAAAAAACCAGCCGGGCGTGGTGACTCCGCACCTTTAATCCCAGCATTCAGGAGGCTGAAGTTGGAGGATCACTGTGAGTTCAATGACACCCTGAGACTTCATAGTGAATTCCAGGGCAGGCTGGGCTAGAGCGAGACCCTACCTTGAAAAACCACCTCCCCTGCCGACAACAACAACAAGAGGGTAAGGAAGCTAGCCACATTGTGTCCTCAGCCAGGAAGCAGAGATGAATGCTGGTGTTCTGCTGCTCTCTCCTTTCTATTCAGTCTGACAGCCCGGCCCCCAAATGGTACTGCCTACATTTAAGGTGGGTCTTTTCTTCTCAATTAAACCTCTCTGGAAATATCCCCACAGACTCAGAGGTGAGTTTCTGAGATGATTCAAAATCAAGTAAGTTGACCATGAAGATTCACCATCCAAATATAAGTATAGATTTTCTAGGTCATGTGTGGTATTGCACACTAGTAATCCTAGCACACAGGAGGTGGAAGCAGAAGGATTTCTGGGAATCTGAGGTCAGCCTGGGCTATTATTTTGAAGAATTTTGATGGTTGGGTACTGTGGCACATGCCTTTAATTTCAGCACTCGGAATGCGGAGGTAGAAGGATTGCTGTGAGTTCGTGGCCACCCTGCAACTACATAGTGAATTCCATCCAGGTCAGCGGGGCCAGAGTGAGACCCTACCTCAAAAGAAAATTATGAGTAAAAAAAGTTTAAGAAGTCTTTTTCTATTTCTAGGTGATTTTGTCATTGTAAGAATGTCATAATGCTGAGTGTGGTGGCACATGCCTGTAATCCCAGTACTTGGGATGCTGAGGAGATTGTAAACTCCAGCCTAACTACATAGGAAACCTTGTTTCAAAAAAAAAAAAAAAAAAAAAAAAAATCCAGCTGGGCTTGGTGGCACATGCCTTTAATCCTAGTACCCAGGAGGCAGATCTCTATAAGTTCGAGGCTACCCTGAGACTACATAGTGAATTCCAGGTCAGCCTGAGCCAGAGTGAGACCCTACCTCGAAAAACAAAACAAAACAAAAAATCCAAATAATAATTTAAAAAATCTGGATAAATGGCCAGGCATGGTGGCACATGCCTTTAATCCAAGCACTTGAGAGGCTGAAGCATGAAGATTGCTAGTTCTTATTAATATTTTATTTTTAATATTGTATTTATTATTTGAGAGAGGGGGGCAGATAGACATAAAGAATGAGAGAATGGGCATGCCAGGGCCTCCAGCCACTGCAAATAACTCCAGACTCATGTGCCCCCTTGTGCATCTGGCTAATGTGGATCCTGGGGAATCGAACTGGGATCCATTGGCTTTGCAGACAAGTGCCTTAACTGCTAAGCCATCCCTAAAGCCCATGAGGTCCTATTTCTAAATAAAACAAAAATAGCTAGGTATTGTGGTGCATGCCTATAATCCCAGCATTTGGAACGTGGAGGCAAGATGATCAAGACTTCAAGTCCAGTCTGGTCTACCTGAGACTCTATCTCAAGAATAAATAAATCATGGGGCTGGGAGATGGCTCAGCAGTTAGAGGCACTTTCTGGCAAAGCCTGACAGCCTGGGTTCAATTCCCCAGCATACATGTAAAGCTGGATGCAATAGGTAGCACGTGCTTCTGGTGGTAAGATACCTTGGTGTTACATGCACATGTGTGCACATGTGCAAACAAGTAATTGTTTTAAATAACTAAAAACAAGAATGCACAAAAGAGTTGAACAGGTCCCCCTACGTATAGTCGTAGGCATATGACACGACACTTAGTCCACATCAGTCACTTAGGAGCTGCACTTCAGCGATGCAGTGAGAAGCTACTGTACCTAACAGAATGGCCAAAACCCCCCAAAACTGACAGCACCAAATGCTGATGCATATGTAGAACAACAGGAGATCTCATTCATTGCTAGTGAGAATATAAAATGGCATAGTAGGATGTGGTGGTGCACGCCTTTAATCCCAGCACTCAGGAGGCAGAGGTAGGAGGATCACAGTGAGTTCGAGGCCACCCTGAGACTACATAGTGAATTCCAGGTCAGCCTGGGCTATAGTGAGATCCTACCTCAAAAAACAAAAATAAAATAAAATAATAAAATGGTACAGAGTTTGTAGGAGAAAGGCTAGCAGTTTTGTACACAACTAAACACAGTGTTCCCACACAGTCCAGCGATCCCACTTTTTTATATTTATACTTAAATGTCTTGAAAACTATGTTCACATAAAAACCTGTGCATGTACAGACATAGCAACTTTATTCATAAAGCTCAATTCTTGAAATAACCAAGATGTCATTCAGTAAGAATACTAGCTAGGGCTGGAGAGATGGCTTAGCGGTTAAACACTTGCCTGTGAAGCCTAAGGACCCTGGTTCGAGGCTTGGTTCCCCAGGTCCCACATTAGCCAGATGCACAAGGGGGCGCACGCGTCTGGAGTTCATTTGCAGAGGCTGGAAGCCCTGGCGTGCCCATTCTCTCTCTCTCTCTCTATCTGTCCTTCTCTCTGTGTCTGTCGCTCTCAAATAAATAAATAAAAATTAAAAAAAAAAAAAAGAATACTAGCTATACTGCATCACTGTGACCAAATTACCTTAGCCAGAGCAACTTAAGGGAGAACAATTTGATTTTGGCTTACAGTTTTACAGGAGTTCATCATGCTGGGAAAGGCAAAGTGGGGCTTATGGCAGCAGGAATATGTGGCAGAGACTCCTCACATGGTAGTGGGCCAGGAATAGAGAAGACAGCCAGATTCAGAAGCCTCCCAGTGACCTGCTTATACTAGCTAGGCAGCACATCCCAAAAGTTTCAACAAGTTCTCAAAAACAATGCAATCAGCAGGGGAGCAAGTGTGCAGACATATGAGCCTGAAGGGACATTTCAGATTCAAATCATAATATTGTGCTCCTGGTATCCACAGGCTCATGGTCATCACATAATGCTAAGTGCATTTAGTCCAACTTTGAAAGTCCCCATAGTCTTTCCCATTCAATGCTGTTCATAGATGAATGGATACACTGTGGTATATCCATTAGTAAAATATTGCTTAGTGTTAAAAAGAAATCATGAAAAGACAGAGGAAACTCTGATATATCTTATCAAGTGAAAGAAGCCAGTTTGAGTCTGATTCCATCTATATGATATTCCAGAAAATACAAAACTATGCTGATAGTGAAAAGTATAGTGGTCGTCAGCGTTGTGGGTAGAAGAAAGCATGAATAAAAGGAACATGGTATCTTTTTTTTAGGGAACTGAAACTTCTCTGTAAGATAGTATATTAGTAGAGACATATCATTACATATTTGTTCAAACCCATGGCGTGTACACATCAAGAATGAACCCTAAGGTAAACTATGGACTTTGCTTGGTAAATGACATAAATAGAAGTTGATCGATTGTAACATATGTTCCACTGTGGTACAAGATATTGACAAGGTGAGGCTGTGCATGTTGTGAGGGTGTGCCTTAAACCTAAACACACACATATGAGTTACTTTCTCATTGTTGTGAATAAATACCATACCAGAAACAACTTAGGGAAGAAGAGTCTATTTTAGCTTACAGATCCCAATGGTGGTCCATCATGGTCACGGCAGGAGTGGGGAGCCAGTTGTCACACAGGCAGGCAAAAAGCGATAGAGGAACAGCAAGTGGGGCCAGACAATAAAACCTTAAGTTCTGCCCCCAGTGATCCATTTCCTACTACATCAAGGTCCCACCTCCTAAGTTTCCGCAACCTTCCCAAACAGTGCCACCAGCTGGGAACCAAGTGTTCAAATACATCAGCTTATGGGGACATTTCATATTCCAACCACAACAGTGCATGTTTGTTTCTGAGATAGGGTCTTACTAAAGCATCCAGTCCAGTTCCTGCATTCAAAGGACTTCCTGCTTCAGCCTCTGGAGCAACTGGGACTATAGTTGTGTGTCACAACACTTCCTGGCTGAAGTACACACCACACACACACACGCACACACACACACACACACACTTCAAAAAGATTATACTGTGTTTTAAAAACATCATCAGGGGCTGGAGAGATGGTTTAGCTGTTAAGGCACTTGCTTGCACAGCCTCATGACCTGGGGCTCAATTCCCCAGTGCCCACATAAAGCCAGATGCACAAAGTAGTACACAAAGCTGGCATTTGTTTGCAGTGGCTAGAAGCCCTGCATGCCCATGCTCTCTCTCTCTCTCTCTTCTCTCTGTCTCGTTCTGTGTAAAAATATGAATATTTGAAAATAAAAACAGAAACAACAGCTCATGATGGGCTGCAGGTATTGTTTAGTGGCAGAGGACTTGCCTAGCATGCAGAAATAACTGGAAAAAAAAAAAAAAAAAAGAGCCTGTGGAGATAGTTCAGTAGTCAAGTGCTTGCCTTGCAAGCATGAGGATCTGTGTTTGATCTCCAGAACGCATGCAAAAATGCCGGGAACAGTAGCATGTACTTGTAATCCTACTGTTGGAGAGGTAGAGTCAGTATGATCCCTGGAGCTCCCTGGTCAGTCAATGTAGTCTAATTGGAAAGCTTCAAGCTAATGAAAGATCCTGACTTTAAAAAAAAGGTTGGGGGGAGATGGCTTAGCAGTTAAGGCATTTGTCTGCAAAGTCAAAGGACCCAGGTTCAATTCCCCATTACCCACATAAGTCAGATGCACAAGGTGGCACATGCATCTGGAGTTCATGGTATGCCTTGGTGCATCCATTCTATCTCTCTTTCAAATAAATAAAATATTAAAAAAATGTTGTTGGGCATGGTGGCACAATCCCAGAACTTAGGAGGCTGAGGTAGGAGGATTGCTTTGAGTTTTGAGGTGACACTGATGCTACATAGTGAATTCCAGGTCATCCTGTACTAGAGGGAGACCCTACCTTGAAAAACAAAACAACAACAACAACAACAAAAAGTGGAGGGGCTGAGGAGATGGCTCAATGGGTAAGAACACTTGCTATGGAGCAAGAGGACCTGCCTGAGTTCACTCCTCAGCACCCATGTAACAAGGTGTGTATGGCCACATGGGCCTGTAACCCCAGGCAGAGACAAGAGGATTGCTGGGGCTTGCTAGTCAGGCAATCTAGCCAAAAAATGGCATAAGGTCCAGGTTCAGTGAGAGCCTCTGTCTCAAGGAAATAAAGCATAAGAGTGATTGAAGAGGACACCCAACTTTCTCTTTTGGCCACTGCATGTGTGTGCATAGGGTGTGTACATCTGAATACATGCACACACACTCACACCCCATATATTATACACACAGAACCAAAAAGTGGATGACATACCTGAGGGACATCCAAGGTGGTCCTCTAGCCTGCACACACAAACACACAGTTATTGCAGCTATTTTTTTGTGGCTAGACACTCAACCAGAAACGACTTATGGGAGGAAAGGGTTTATTTCAGGCTTACACAATCCAGGGGAAACACCGTCAGTGGTGGGAAAAGCTGACTAACTTTAGCATCCACAGCAGAGAAAGAAAAAACAGTACCAGCCAGCAAGCACAACTGCCAGAGTTCAAACCTCACTCTGAACACACCTTGGGCTGGATGACAAGATCCACACCCAGTGACACATTCTCCAGCAGGGTGCTGGAGCCTTAATAGGAAGCTGAACTTTAATCAAAAACCCCTAAGGGGCTGGAGAGATGGCTTAGCAGTTAAGGCACTTGCTTGGGAAGCCTAAGAACTAATATTCAAATCTCCAGGTCCCACATAAGCCAGATGCACAGTGACAAGCATGTAATTTTGCACATGCACACAAGGGGGCACATGCAACTGGAGTTCATTTGCAGCAGCTGAAGGCCCTGGTGCACCCAATCATTGTAGTCCATCATTGAAGTCTTAGTCATACAAGTATGGCTTTTGGGAGTTTCAGCATTTAGTTTTTCACTTGCCAAACTTTGTTTTGCACTTTGTGTACATAGTAGGCTATTATCCCACGTCAATCTTACGAACAGGCAAGGAGGCAGCTCTTCAGGAGAGTGATAGTTATCAGAGCCATTAGGAGAGAAACATCTAGATCATGTCAAATCTATTAGCCATTATGGCCTGGTTATTATCCATGCATGAATTTTCTTGCATGTGAGATGACATTTACAGGTGACATGAATATTATATTTTTATGGTTAAAAAATAATAATATAAGTGATAGGTAAGGAAGAAGGAATTGTTAACTTGTATGGGAAGTTAATTAGAATTTGTGGAAATATAAAGATTTGCTTTAGGGCTGGAGAGATGGCTTAGCGGTTAAGCGCTTGCCTGTGAAGCCTAAGGACCCTGGTTCGAGGCTCGGTTCCCCAGGTCCCACGTTAGCCAGATGCACAAGGGGGTGCACGCGTCTGGAGTTCGTTTGCAGAGGCTGGAAGCCCTGGCGCGCCCATTCTCTCTCTCTCCCTCTATCTGTCTTTCTCTCTGTGTCTGTCGCTCTCAAATAAATAAATAAAAAATTAAAAAAAAATAAAGATTTGCTTTAGGTAAGGTTGGAAGTCTAAGAGATTAATACTGAAGCAATATTTGAAATATATGATAGAGATTAAGAGGTTAACTAATTTTGAAGTTTAGGCTTAAAGGGTTTTTTTTTGTGTGTAAAGCTCACAGTCTTTACTTACTTGGCCCCAAAATCAAAGTTTTTCTTAAAAATATTTTTTGTTTTTATTTATTTATTTGAAAGAGAGAGACCGAGAGAGAACGTGCACGCGCGTGCACACCAGGACTTCCAGCTACTGCAAATGAATGCCAGACTCGTGGCGTCCCCTTGTGCATCTGGCTAATATGGGTCCTGGGGAATCGAACCTGGAACCAGGTTCCTTAGGCTTCACAGGCAAGTGCTTAACCACTAAGTCATCTCTCCAGCCCTCAAAGAGTTTTATCTTTAGAAGAACTAATTAGGCTGAAAGGCTAAAAGTTTAATTAGTCTTGGTAATTTGTTATTACAGGTTGTTTATTTTACAAACATAATGAGATTATGTTTTATATAATTATATTGGTTATATAATACAATGAAATATATTTATATAATTAGGCCCAGTTTTATCTATCAAGATAATTTTTTAGCAAATAAATCAAATAAATAAAAGTCTTACCCAATAGAAAAACATACAAGAGTATAAACATTTAAGAAACCTGTTGTTATAAACAGGTGTCTTTTGTAACAAAATATAGGCTTAATTTTGATTTTTATGTCACACTCAGGTAGAATTTAAATAAATAGACAAAACTCATTAAAATATCTTGTTGACCTTGATATTGATATGAGAAACTAAGGTTTACAGAATTGGCATCAGAGACTTACTGGAGAATCAGTTTATTTTTACATCAACATGAGTCCAGGGGAATCTCTTCCAAAGCCTGAAAATCTAGTTAATTAGTAGAGAGATATCTGTAGCTGTGTTATGGCGTTAAGAAGAATACACAGGATAATTTTAGTACTGGCCAGAAGCTGTAATGCAAACCATGGCCTTCAAACAGTACAAAAACGACAGTGTCAGTACAAAAGACTACATAGTATGGGACATCACCAGCAAAGAAGCTTACTACAGGAAAAGACATAACTTTGGGACAGAGGCCTTTAACTTTTCTCTTATTGTAAGATGAGGTATAACATTATAAATAAATTTATCACCTTATTATAGAGAAGTAAGCTTGAACTATGTAAACAATTAAGGCAAGAGAAGTACAGAGAAACAGCTTTTAGAAGGTAGGCACATCTTATTCGTTAAATACCTAATAGTTATAAGTACAGGCAGAACATGTCAAGTAAGACAGCGTAAAGTTGTGGCATTTGTATTTGGTAACATCTTTGATTAGTTTAGATACCTGTGTGGGTGTCAATTACCTAGGGAAGGTTGGAAGCAGGGCCATAGAGTTTGAAATCATTTATTTTATTTATTTATTTTTGGTTTTTCCAGGTAGGGTCTCACTTTAGCTCAGGCTGACCTGGAATTCACTATGTGGTCTCAGGGTAGCCTTGAACTCATGGTGATTCTCCTACCTCTGCCTCCCCAGTGCTGGGATTAAAAGCATGTGCCACCATGCCCAGCTTGAAATTATTTATTTTAGATGATGACCATTGTTTGAGCATGGGGCTGTATCCTGAGGTAGAGAATATGTCTTAAGAGTTAATTTGCTTATGAGCAATGAATGTGAGATACCAGAAATGAAACAGTTATTTACCTTTTTGATGATACATAAAAGAGCAGAATTTGGTCTCTGTTGAATTAAAACAGATAAGCTCTAATACAATACAACCTTTTACAAATCTGTATTTAAAGACAAAAAACCACTGTTGAACAGTCCATGTTTTTAGTTTAAATAAAATAGGAGCTATTTTTAAAGCTGTAGCACTTTTTAGTATGAGATCTCTATTGGAAAATTAAACATTAATAAGTGAACCTTTACTTTAAGATCCAGTTTTCCCAATAGTTAGAACATTTTTTAAAAATCTGTCTCCCTGTCAGCTAGCAGTTCCTGGAAACCATCAGACTGTGGGGAGAAGCCTGTAGTCAGGAGTATCTAGGTTACCTGATGCTTTGTCACTTTTTAGTTCTGCCTGAAGACCATCTTTTGTTCTTTAATCTTACTGTTTACATCCCCACACCTTTTTGCACTTGTATTGACCATTTAAATATCTTTCTTTCTTTTTTTCTTTTTTTGGGGGGTTTTACGAGGTAGGGTCTCACTTTAGCTCAGGCTGACCTGGAAATTCTCTATGCAGTCTCAGGGTGGCCTCAAACTCACAGTGATCCTCCTACCTCTGCCTCCCGAGTGCTGGGATTAAAGGCATGTGCCACCTCGCCCGGCTTAAATATCTTTCTTAATAATGTTTTATGTATCTATTAGAATAAAATTTTATTAAACAAAAGTTTATCTAATGGGAAAACATATAAGAGCAGAATATGTAAGGAATTTATTGTTGTAAACAGAGAAGCATATGTTTTATCAAGCAAAATGAAAACTTGATTGGAAAACACGTGAACTTAGTATTTGGATATAATTTAATCATAACAACTTTTTTTCTAACTTCTGCTTTTGTGGTTTTTGTCCCTGTGGTTAGTTATAAATAGACTGCCTGGATTCTGATTGTCTGTCTTCTCATTTCTCTAGGTCAGCAATCCCTCTGGGCTCCGCTCTTTTTTTTTTGAATATTTAGAAGGTCAGTTATATTAAGTTATTTTTAAGTTATTTTTGACTTTTATGTTACATTTAGGTAAGGTTTAAATAAAAATGTTTATTAAAAATGAATCTTGATTTTGTTAACCATTTAGTTTTTTTCAGTAGTCAGAGTTTAACAGTAGGAAATATAGGTATAGCTCAATTTTAACTTTGATTTGAGATATGGCAAGATAAATAAATTTATTAAATTGTTACAAAGAGTAAAGTCTAAATTATATGAACAATTAAGGTGAGAAAAAATATGGAGAATGAAAAGCTTTATGTTAACCCATTTTACCACAGGCAACTTAACCTTTTTCAGTTTAAGTCCCACAACCTTCTTATGTCACTTTCATAGGTTGGTATTGTATGTATGTAAGTACAGTGATTGAGATGGGGAGGGAATACGATGAAGAATGGAATTTCAAAGGGGAAAGTGCGGGGGCGGGGAGGTATTACCATGGAATATTTTTTATAATTATGGAAAATGTTTGTAATAATTGTGAAAATAAAAAATAAATAAAAAATTTAAAAAACCGTAGAGGTTAATTATTTTAAATATATTGTAAACCTGGTTTTAATAATTTAACATCATGTTAAAATATATGAGCAGCAAAACATTTAATGACCATAAGCATTATAACAACTCGTGATTATGAATTTAGTCATATATAAAGACAGATTACATAAAACATGGAACATATGACATGACATGGTTGGCCAACATTAGGCATGACAACACAAAACATGGAGAGACAATTCTTTTTAAGATTTTAGTTATGTTTTAAATTGGTAAGGATTTAACCTTAATAGGGTAACAGCCAGTAGTTTGAATTTAAAGTTGACATTTTTTTCTTTTGTGGCCATCAGTCATATGTAAAGGGACTGGGGTTATAGGATTTCCTTTGGTGTTTGTCTTTGTTTATTTTATCTAGCTGTGTAGCAGGCACTGGTTTTTCTAGTAATTCAAGAGTTTTTTGCGTTGTCTGATGTCCCACCTCTGTTGCCAGTTTTTCTTTGGTGGCTTGTAATAAAAAGAAGGGGAAAAGAGAAAAGAAAGGAAAAAGTCCTAGAAACTATATTGTGATCTTTACCTTTTAGCAAAGAGAGAAAAATTAGACATCTATATTTGGAAGAAGTTAAAGAAGCCCAGTCAAGACAGGAGTCTCTTGTTTTGTTTTTCTTTTCTTTTCTTTTTAAAAGATTTATTTTTATTTATTTCTTAGAGACAGAGAGAAAGGGGGAGAGAGAGAATGAGAATGGGTGGGCCAGGGCCTCTAGCCGGTGCAAACAAACTCCAGACGCATGTGTCACCATAGGCATCTGGCTTACGTGGGTCTTGGAGAATCAAACCTGTGTTCTTAGGTTTTGTAGGCATGTGCCTTAACTGCTAAGTCATCTCTCCAGCCTTGTTTTTCTTTTTTTGAGGTAGGGTTTCACTCTAGGTCAGGCTGACCTGTAATTCATTCTGTAGTCTCAGGGTGGCCTTGAACTCAAGGCAATCCTCCTGCCTCTGCCTCACACGTGCTGAGATTAAAGGTGTGTGCCACCATGCCCGGCTGACAGGAGTCTCTTCAAGAAGGAAGGGTTTGTATTTGATTTAGTGAGATGGTTTGAAGTTGCTGTGAGAGGGAGAGACCCTGGCAAGTCATGGCCAGCTGACAGAACTGTGTGTGAGAGAGAGTTTTAGTAGGGGCAGGAGCAGGGGAGAGAACCTCACAAACCATTTACCATGTTATTGGAGAAAGTTATCAAGACCAATGAGAATATTGAAATTTAAAGTAGCAAATTCAGGCTAGCCGGGTGTGGTGATGTATGCCTTTAATCCCAGCACTCGGGAGGCAGAAGTAGGAGGATTGCCATGAGTTTGAGGCCACCCTAAGACTACATAGTGAATTCCAGGTCAGTCTGGGCTAGAATGAGACCCTACCTTAAAAAACAAAACAACCGAGCGTGGTGGCGCATGCCTTTAATCCCAGCACTCAGGAGGCAGAGGTAGGAGTATCACCGTGAGTTCGAGGCCACCATGAGAATACAGAGTGAATTCCAGGTCAGCCTGGGCTAGAGTGAGACCCTACCTCAACAAAACAAAACAAAATAAAACACCAAAAAAAAAAGAACTAGAAAAAAACAAATTCAGGCTAGCATTGGCCATTGTCTAGAGAATATTGAAGGCAAATTTGAATAGAGAGTTGGAGTAATTTGGTAGGTAGGAAGCTCAGAGTCCGAGTTCTTTATAATTAGCTTTGAGACATGTCAATGGAATATCTTTTGGAACAAATAATTTAGAGTCCATTTTGAGGACAGGTGCTAATGGAGTGGCCAGTCCTGCCACCAGGGATGTCACCCAGGCTCAGGGAGGGCAAGCAAAACCCACAGATTAGGAGAGAGCATCCCTACACTCATAATGCTTGGGGTGTCCAGTGGAACCATACATGAGGGGCATCCTGGAGCTTCCGATCGTCCATGGACTGAAAAGTGAGAAACTCCCAGAGTTTCTAAGGTCTGAAAAGGGGTGCCTCTGCCGCAGACTGAGAGTGAATATCTTGTTCCGAAGGTTGTGATTGATGAGGGTGTGGATGCAGTGGATCACATGGCAATGGTCTCTCACCTGGAGTTCAAAAGTCTGGTGGGAGAGGGTGAAAAAAAAAATGAAACAAAAAGGAAGAAGACCCCAGTATTAAGCTAGAAAGACTGGAGGTTTCAGGTTGCAGGCAGCTGCTTAGTTCAGAGTAGTGAGCACAGTGAATTTTTGTGCTGCTGAGGGAGTTAAACTTTGGCAGGGAAGTAGAGAGGAAAGGGAAAGAGAAAGGGAGGGCATGGGGTGCGAAAGCCCCAGAGGGCTCCAATCTGAGCCATGGGACCAAATGTAAGGAAAGTGTAAGAGAAAAGTGAAAGAGAACTGGACTTGATCTCTACAGAAAGACTGTTTATTGAGAGGTACAGCAAGGGGCAGCAGCCCTACTGAAGGTTGGGGTTCAAGTTTATAAGGAGAATCCTAAGAAAAAACACACTATACCAGCTGCAGGTCCAAGGGAAGTAGATAAGGAATTGTAGTTATTTGTGTCCTTGCTCAGAATAAGCTTTTTTTTTTTTTTTTTTTTTTTGTTCGAGGTAGGGTCTCACTCTAGCCTCAGGCTGACCTGGAATTCACTATGGAGTCTCAGAGTGGCCTTGAAATCATGGCAATCCTCCTACCTCTGCCTCCTGAGTGCTGGGATTAAAGGCATGTGCCACCACGCCTGGCTTAGAATAAGATTTTTTTTTAAGGTTTTCTGAGTTAAGGGAATTTACCAATAAGGGGAGTTGTTGGGTCTGTCAGGGATGAATGCCTCTGCTGCTTCTTTATGGCCTAGTCTTAGGGATAGTTATTAAGTCTTTAGGGAAAGCTATTAACTCTTCAGGTTGGGGTAGGGCTTAGTGGTGGAAAGAAATGTGTGCTTAGCATGTAATAGGTCCTGAGTTTTATTTCCAGCCCCTGTTTGACCTCCCCTTCAAAAAGAGCTTGCTTAACCAATGTCAAAAAATGAAGGAGAAAAAGCTTATTGCATGGAAAAATACAAACATCAAGTGTCAGAAAAATTTGATTCAGAAGTATTAGAGTTTGAAGAAACTCATAACACTTTAACCAATATAGTTTGTATGTTTTCAAGTATGTACTCAGATTTTAAAACATGTATGGATGTGTTTGAGACAGGGTCTCATGTGACCCAGGTTGGCTTTGAACTTACTGTGCAGCTGAGGATGACTGTTAACTCCTAATTCTCCTGTCTTCATCTTTCAAATACTGGGATTACAGGTATGTATCATCATACCTAGCCAGCTCTTCTTAAAAAATGGGATGACCTGGGATGCAAGGACACTGCGAAATCAAACTGGGGCTGAGCTGAAGACCTCCTCCCTGTAAAACAGCTGACAAAAAGCTGGAAATAGCTGCACTGCATGCAGCCCTATGGGAGACAGAAGTCATGAGTGGTGAAGACAGTGGACACTGCAAGCCTCAAGTTTGGCCAGCCAGGCCAAATGACCAAATTGGTGTAATAGTGGCATTGCTGTAATAGGGGAAACCAACTCTCTAATTAGACTAGAGGCTCGATCTATGGGAGGCAATACATACCTGGTACTAAAAATCTAGTCAAAAGCCTATGGTGGGGGGAGATCATGAGCCTCAGGAGTGTAATGCCTGCTCTTGTCTGGCTAAATGCATATATTATGCTCACTAAACTGCTCTGCAAGCACGTTACTTAACATTCATACCAATATATTAATGCTATCCTTACTTTTGGTTAGAGAAGCTTCTCTTTTCAGATGGCAGTGACCACTGGGATGACCCAAAAGTCATCATAGTGCTGAGAAGAAGTGGCAGAGGAGTGCTCAACACTGAGACATCTCTATCACACCCTGCAAGGCTCAGGGTCCATTGTAGAAGAGGTGGCAGAAAGAATGTAGGAGTCAAAGGAAGGGTATGACTCTGTACAATGCAACTGTCCACACAGAAATTGGCCTTGACACCCATGACCTCACAGTGCCTAGCACTATGTTCACAAGACCCTCATAATAGGAAGAAAAGAGGATGGCATCATAATAAAAGAGAGACTAATGGAGTGAGGGAGGGGATATGATGGAGTGTGGATTTGTGAAGGGGAAAGTGGAGGAGGGGAAGGAATTATCATGGTTTATTGTCTGTAAATATGGAACTTGTCAATAAAAAAGAAAAAATGGCATGAGAAATCAGTTAACTGGCACAAAATTGAAATTTTTAAGTGTTAAGAAAAAAAGTGTGTTGAGGATTACTATGATATCTACCTATAATCTTAGCACTCAGGAGGCTGAGACAGGAAGATTGAGATTTTATGGCCAGCCTGGATCACATAGCAAGTTCACAACTATGGGCTAGGTAGGGTGGGCTTGGAGATGTGGCTCAGTTTATAGAGTGCCTAGCACTCACAAAATCCTGGGTTTATTCTATCAAAATACTACATGAAAACAGATGTGGTGGTGCACTCACATAATCCCAGCACTTGGGAGGTAGGGGCAGTAAGACCAGGAGTTCAAAGTCATCCTTAGCTACATTTCAAGTTTGAGGCCAGCCTGAGTCACATAAGGCCCTGCATCCCGGGAAAAAACAAAAACGAAAACAAAAACAAAAAACAACCCCAAAACAGAAAACAGAAAAAAAAAAGAGGAAGAGGAAAAGAAGGAGGGAAGGGTGAAAGGAATGAAGAAAGGAGAAAAGGAAGAAATAATTATATCATAGGTTAACTAATAGCATTTTTTTTGGGGGGGAAGATACACAAAATAATGGTGTTAAAATGGAAACTATCTTAGATTCCCTGAAATTGAATGCTGAACATTTTTGCACAGGACAGTATCTGTACTCTGTGGATATAACACGATTGTGTAGTAATTTCCTCCCAGTTGAAACACTGAATTGAAATAGTCCCTCCCAGAGTCAGGCTCAGGAGGTAAAGAAGCCTGGGAAAACTGAAACTTCAAAGGTTGCACGACCTTTTCCAAGGTTATAGAAGCAGTAAACAGCTGCTGGGGTGCAAGAAGACACTTCGACCAGCCAGAGATGCAGCTTCCTGGGGATGTCACCTATGCTGGGTGAGCTTTTTGTGATGAAGCTTTTTTTTTTTTTTTAAGGATATTTATTTTTATCTAATTTATTTATTTGAGATAGAAAGAGGTAGAGGGAGGAAGGGAAGGGTGTTGCTTTAGCCCTGGCTGACCTGGAATTCACTGTGTAGTCTCAAGGAGGTCTTGAATTCCTGACAGTCACAACTCTGCCTCCTGAGTGCTATGATTAAAGATGTGTGCTACCATGCCCAGATGAAATATTTTTTTAACTTTTATTTTTTTTATTTTTAAAAATTTTTTTGTTTATTTTTATTTATTTCTTTGACAGTGACAGACAGAGAGAGAAAGAGGCAGAGAGTGAGAGAGAGAGAGAGAAAATGGGCATGGCAGGGATTCCAGCCACTGCAAACGAACTCCAGACACTGTACCCCTTGTGTATCTGGCTAATGTGGGTCCTGGGGAACCAAGCCTCAAACTGGGGTCCTAAGGCTTCACAGGCAAGCGCTTAACTGCTAAGCCATCTCTCCAGCCCCAACTTTTATTTTTTTTATTTGAAAGAAAGCGAAAGAAATACACAGAGAGATTGGGCATGCCAGGGCCTTCAGCTACTGCAAACGAACTCCAGACACATGTGCCATTTTGTGCATCTGGCTTATGTGGGTACTAAAGAATCAAACATAGGTCCTTTGACTTTTCAGGCAAGCACATTAACAGCTAAGCCATCTCTCCAGTCCTGAGCATTTTAAAAAATTAAGTTCAATTTAAAAAAAATATTACTTGGCTAGGTGTGGTGGCACATGCTTTTAATTCCAGCACTTGGGAGGCAGAGGTAGGAGGATCACCATGAATTTGAAGCCACCCTGAGACTACATAGTGAATTCCAGGTCAGCCTGGGCTAGAGTGAGACTCTATCTTGAAAAACCAAAAAAAAAAATTTTTTTAATTAAATTAATTTATTTGAGAGAGAGAGAATGAATATGGGTGTGCCAGGACCTCCAGCCACTGCAAATGAGCTCCAGACACATGTGCCACCTTGTGCATCTGGCTTTACTTGGGTACTGGTGAATTGAACCTGGGTCCTTTGGCTTCGCAGACAAAAGCCTTAACCACTAAGCAATCTCTTTAGCCCCTGTGTTACATTTTGGAGAGATGGGTAATAAACTAGAATTTAGAGATTATTCCATATTATATGAAGTTAATCAGAGGGTGATAGGGGGATGGAGAGATGGCTTAGTGGTTAGGTGTTTGTCTGAGAAGCCTAAGGACCCAGGTTTGATTCTACAGTATCCACATAAGCCAGATGTACAAAAGGGCACATGCATCTGGAGTTTGGTTGCAGTGGTTAGAGACCCTAGCATGCCCATTTTCTCTCTCTCTCTCAAAAATAAATAAATAAATAAATAATTTTTAAAAAGAGGGTGATAGGATTTGGTGGTCAGGGAATCAGAACTAGGCTTGGATGGACCTGAGCACCAGGAGTCAGACCCTACCTGACTGCTGAGTTCAGTATTTCTCAAACTTTAAACAATTTTTCTTTTGAGAAGGAGTTTTGTCATGTTGCCCATGTTGTTCTTGAGCTTGTGGGCTCAAGCAATTCTCCTTGCTTCAGCCTCCTGAGGACCTCGGACACGAGCTGTGGGCCACCATGCCTTGTTCTAGAGTTTACTTTTTACTTTTTGGTGGAGGGGGTGGAACCTGGGGTCTCATGCTTGCTAGTCAAGTGCTCTCTCATACAAATCTCTTGGAGAGTCTTGCAGGTTCTGATTTAGTAGATTTGGAATGGGACCAGACAGTTTGCATTTCTTTCTTTTTAAATATTTTTATTTGAGAGAGAGAGAAACAGGGAGAGGGGCACATGCCAGGACCTCTTGCTACTGCATATGGAATTCAGACATATGTTCTACTTTGTGCACCAGCCTTTATGTTGGTACTTCAGACAGGCACAGTGCTGCAGCCAAGGCAATTGCTCTGTGACTGACTGCCTGAGCCCCCAGAGCTCAGTGCAGCACAAGGCAGGCAGCTATTCTACCTGGCCCACACTGGAGATGTACCACTGCCTTTACCCACAGCTTGGTATCTTGCTAAGAGGGCCCACAGGCACCATAGCCAAAGTGTGAGAGTCTGACCGTGGACTAGGGAGAATAGGGAATCTAATCTAAGGTGATGGGCAACTCTGACTGCATAAGGCTAAATGGAAATTTCTCCCCCATAATAAGGGGAACTAAGATAGTCCTGATACTGTCACTTCTAAGCCAAGATGCAGAGCTTCGTCTCCCCTAAGGAAAGGTCACAATTCAAGGGCAGGGGAGCAGGAAAACAGGATGTCCAGCTGACCTCTGCCCTTGGGGCTAATGGTATTCTTTCTTCATGAAGGCCAGGTCCAAGTTTATGGGGGAAACCTTGCTCCACACTTGGCCTTTTCAGCCCCGGGCCAGATGTAGTTCACTGCCCATTCTATAGCCTTTTTAAATTCTTGGGTCATTTACTTCTTTCTCACTGTGGCTAACGGTTTCCTGGAAGGCCCATACTTTCTCTCCTCAACTTCGTAAGTCCCAAGTCATCCAGGTTTTATGTCTTTATGGTCATGAACAGACTCCTACCTCCCTGGAGCATCTTTATCTTTGTTCCTTCTGGAGCCACTGTTCTAGGAAATCAAGTGGGAAATCTAAAATAAGGAGACTAGACCCAACTTCCTAATGGTGGGAAATGTGACCCCCAGAGAATACTTAGGAAGTAGGTGTCAAACCATGGGTAGGTCTGGAAATTCCACTACTTGGAACTGCTTTTCCCTAGGGGACATCACAAACTGCATTATCTGTCCCTGGTAGAAAGCAGGGGATGCCCCTTCCCCAGGAGCCTAGAAGATGAGGGGCAGGAGAGGACAGCCCTAACCCAAGTCTTTTCTATCTAGAAGGTGAGGGACAGGAGGCAGCCCTGACTCAAGACTCTTCTATCTTTCCTGGTCCACCTCATTACAGGTGGGAATAACCACTGCCAAGAGACCTTCCTGGAAGGTCCCTCTGAGTCTTGCTTTCTTTGTGGACAACAGCCTGGATATTGAGAGAGAGAGAGAGAAAGAGAGAGAGAGAGAGAGAGAGAGAGAGAGAGAAAGAAAGAGAGAAAGAGAGAGAGAGAAAGAGAGAGAGAGAAAGAGAGAGAGAGAGAAGTAGAGAGAGAGAGAAAGAGAGAGAGAGAGAGAAGGAGAGAGAGAAGAGAGAGAGAGAGAGACAGAGAGACAGAGAGAGAGAAAGAGAGAGAGAGAAAGAGAGAGAGAGAGAGAACCTCAAAAGAGAAAGCCATGAGGGACATATTTTGCCCTCTGCCAGGATCCTGCCCAAACTGCCAAAGAAACCAGTGGAGGGTTAGCTATCTCCTGAGCCTGCAAAAACTTGAGGTTATCTCCCTCAGTAGAACATTGATGGTTCCAGGGCCTTCCCTGCAGGCTCTTACTGTACCAGCCCAAAACTTGAGGTGCTCTAAAAAACTATTCAAGTAACGCAATACATCTTAGATTTCTTGGTGGGTATGGGAAATTTTGCCACCTTTTTCCCCAGGCCCCAGAACTAAATGCACAACTGTCTTTTGGAGCATATCAGGCTAGCCCCTAAAATATTTATTTATTTATTTATTTATTTATTTATTTATTTATTTATTTTTGGTTTTTCGAGGTAGGGTCTCACTCTGGCTCAGGCTGACCTGGAATTCACTATGTAGTTTCAGAGTGGCCTCGAACTCTTGGCAATCCTCCTATCTCTGCCTCCCAAGTGCTGGAATTAAAAGCATGCACCACCATGCCTGGCTTAGTTTTTCTTTTTAACATGGCTTCTTGCCTGTTCCTGGGGTGACTACCTCTTTCATAATTTCTTTCTTATAGTTCCAGAAACTCCAGCCCTACTATTAAGGAGAGATATCTTTTCCAAATGTCAGAATTAATCACATTTTCTGGAAGAACTTTTGTCTGCCTTTGATTGAGAATGATGTAGAGCTCTTGGTCTGGACAGACGGAGCATACATAGGTCAAGCTATCATCACTATTCCTGTTCATATACACCTTAAAGATTATATTTATTTTCCTCATCATAAAGAATATCCAGGGGCTGGAGAGATGGCTTAGTGGTTAAGTGCTTGCCTGTGAAGCCTTAGGACCCTGGTTCGAGGCTCAATTCCTCAGGTCCCATGTAAGCCAGATGTACAAGGTGGCACATGCATCTGGAGTTAGTTTGCAGTGGCTGGAGGCCCTTGTGCTCCTATTCTTTCTCTGTCTGTCACTCTCAAATAAATAAATAAAAATAAACAAAAAATTTTTTTAAAAAAAGGATATCCATGGGCTGGAGAGATGGCTTAGCGGTTAAGCGCTTGACTGTGAAGCCTAAGGACCCTGGTTCGAGGCTCGGTTCCCCAGGTTCCACGTTAGCCAGATGCACAAGGGGGCGCACGCGTCTGGAGTTCGTTTGCAGAGGCTGGAAGCCCTGGCGCACCCATTCTCTCTCTCTCCATCTGTCTTTCTCTCTGTGTCTGTTGCTCTCAAATAAATAAATAAATAAAATTAAAAAAAAAAAAAGGATATCCAGCCAGCCATGGTGGCACACACCTTTAATCCCAGCACTTGGGAGGTGAAGGCAGAGGTAGGAGGATTGCTATGTGTTCAAGGCCAGCCTGAGGCTACATAGTGAATTCCAGGTCAGCCTGAGCTATAGGGAGACCCTACCTGGCAAACACAAAACAAAACAAGCAAGCAAACAAAAAACAATATCCTCTCAGGTCTAAAGTGGTTTGATGGAGTCAAGCCTATAATTCTAACCCTAAAAAGCAAGGACTCCTAAAGGAATGTTCCAGCCCATATAATTCTCCCATTCTAGCAGTTCAGAGGGGACCTAACCAATGGAGGCTTGTGCACGAGCCCCATTTGATCAGGCTGTGGTTCTCCCTCATCCTGTAGTACCCAACCCTTATATCCTCTGTTGTAGACAATTTCACGTTATTGGGATGAACATCCAAGCCAGGCATAGTTTATAGGAGTGAAGGGTTTATTTCAAGATTATGGATCCTGGTGGAAGTTTCATCAGTGGTGGAAAAATCTGCTTCCATACTTCCAAGCAGAAGGGAAAATATCACCAGCCAGCAAACACCAAAAGCAACAAGCACAAACTCTGTAGCAAGCATCAGGGGGCACCTAGACAGAGCTCAAACCACTCTGCATGTCTTTGGGTTAAAAAATCAAACCTGTCCCCAAACATACCTTAGGGCTGGACCCTGGGATCCACCCCCAGTGACGTCTACCTCCTCCAACTAGGTGGCTAGAGATCCAAGTTACAAGTTACATGAGTCTATGGGGGACATCAATTCAAACTACCACACCCTCTTAAACCAAATAGCCCCTGGAACGACCCATTATTGAGCCATAGACCTGAAAGATGCTTTCTTCTGCATACCACTACCCCTTGATAGCCAGCCCTTATTTGCCTTTGAAAATCCAGCCCAGAGGTCTGGCCAGGTCAACTGAATAGTCCTGTCCAAGTGTGTAGAGAGGGCCCCCATCTGTTTGGCCCAGATGTGGTTCAGGACTTCATGGACTGGAAAAGTCCTAATACTCCCTTACTACAGGATGTAGATGATTTACTGCTTTGTGGGGCATCAGAGGAGAGAGAACTTCTCAATACACGGAGACCCTTCTCTATTTCCTGGCCAAGGGAGGATACAAGGTTTCCTGAGAAAAGGCCCAGTTGTGCCAATCTAAGGTTACCTATTTGGGAATGATATTTAGAAAAGGAAAAACATAGCTTGTGTTGAATAAGTTGAACTTGTTATGATTTACTTTCTCTCACAGTTAAGCAACTAAAGGCCTTCCTGAGAGTCACAAGCTTTCGTAGAATTTGGATGCTGGAGTTTGGAAAAGCTAGCCAGTCCTCTATACCAACTGTTTAATGAGGCCCCAAAATGCCTTTCAGTTCCCTTGGTATGGAAATCAGCATCTGAATATTCCTTCCAACAACTTCAGATGGCACTTACCCAGGCCCTTGCCTGGGACTTCCCACCCAGCCCCAGTTCTCCCTTTACATAACTGAAATAACTTTGGGGAGTCTGCCCCAGTATATAGACCTGCACGACAGCCAGTGGGATGTCTGAGCAAAGAACTGGGCCCAGTAGCTGAGGGAGAGCCAGAATGCTTGTGATTTGTAGCAGCTGTGGGATTGTTGATCCCAGAAGCACACAAGTTAACTCTGGGAAAGCCCCTGCTGGTCTATGTCCTCTAATGACATTTCGGGAACACCAGGTTCAAAGGGACACTTGTGGTTATCCGATAGTAGAATGATAAAGTACCAGCTCTTCTAATATAGGGACCAGAGGTGACTCTTAGAGTTGGCTTGGCCCTCAACCCTGTCACATATCTCTCTGAAGAAGGGACTGTAGAACATTCTTGCCAAGAGGTCTTTTTAGAAACTTATGCTGCCAGGCCTGATCTTAAAGAGGGACCCTTAGATGATCGTGTTGTCTAGATACACTGATGAAAGTTCTTTTGTTCAAGAGGGAGTCTGCAAGGCAGGCAATGCAGTTGTAACTGAACTTGAAACCCTTGACTCTGATCTTCTTCCTGTAAATACCAGTGCCCAACTAGCACAGCTAATAGCCTTGACTAAAGTGCTAACTCCTGGCAGAAGGAAAAAATAAATATATATACTGACTCTAAATATGCTTATTTGATACTACATGTACATGCAGCCGTCTGGAAGGAAAGGGGACTATTCACTACTATAGGAACCCCCATCAAGCATCCAAAAGAAATCATAGCTGGGTGTGGTAGCACATGTCTGTAATCCTAGAACTGGGGAGGCAGGGGTAGGAGATTGCTGTGAATTCAAGGCCAACCTAGGGTTACAGAGTGAGTTCCAGATCAGCCTGAACTAGAGTAAGATTCTACCTTTAAAAACTAAAATAAATAAATAAATAAATATAAACCATCCTAGCTTTATTAGAAGTGTTCCTGCTTCCTAAAGAGGTGGCTGTAACGCGCTGTAGAGGGCACCAAAGAGGGAAGACCTAATAGTCAGAGGGAACTACTATGCTGGTGGCCCAACTAAGGCAGTAGATTGCAAACCTGATAGAATCTTTCCTCTATTGCAGGGAGACTCCTTATTCACCTCTGAAAGACCTCAGTATACTTCCACTGAGATACAAGACGTCCCAGCTGAGGTGGCACTCTAGACCATTGCAGCTGGTGGATTTCATCTGATGGCTGCCTGTGGCTACCATAGTCATCCCAATGGAAGATCTTAAAAATCCTCTCAGGCATGACGGCACATGCCTTTAATCCCAGCATGTGGGAGGCAGAGGTAGGAGGATCTCCATGAGTTCCAGAACACCCTGAGGCTATATAGTGAGTTTCAGGTCAGCCTGGGCTAGAGCTAGACCCTACCTTGGAAACAAAACAACAACAAAACCAACCTCTATCAACTATATTATCTAGGGAGAGAAAATCCTATCAAGTTGACTACGAGGATGTTTATGCACCAGGGAATATCTAAAACTATGACTCAAGTGGTCCAGAGATGTGAGGTATGTCAGAAAACCAGTTCTCCTGCTGCACTTGGTGAAACACACCTTTAATCCCAGCACTTAGGAGGCTGAGATAGGAGGACTGCTTGAGTTCGAGGCCAGTCTGAGACTATATTGTGAATTCTAGGTCAGCTTGGGCTAGAGCAAGTTCCTACCTCAGAAAACTAACTCTCACAATTATCACCTACCTGCCCAAGGATCTTAGAGACAGGGAAGATTGACTTTACCCACCTACCAGAGGGAGTAAAAACCTATCTCCTGTTGGTTTGGATAGATTATCTTTATAGGATGGGTAGAGGCCTTTCCATGCCAGTCTGAAAAGGCTAGAGAAGGGATGGAGAGATTTCTCAGTGGTTAGGGTGCTTGCCTGAAAAATCTAGGGACCGGAGTTTGATTTCCCAGTATTCACCTAAAGCCTGATGCACAAAGTGGTGCATGTATCTGGAGTTCATATGCAGTGGCTGGAGGCGCTGGTGCACCCATTCTCTCTTTCTCTCTCTGCCTCTTTGTCCCTCCCTCTCTCTTAAATAAATAAATAAATAAATAAATAAATAAATAAATAAATAAATATTTTTTAAGGGCTGGAGAGATGGCTTAGTGGTTAATGTGCTTGCCTGTGAAGCTTAAGGACCCATGTTCAATTCCACAGTACCCACGTAAGCCAGATGTACAAGGTGGTACATGTGTTTGGAGTTTGTTGGTGGTGGCTGGAGGCCCTGGCATGCCTATTCTCTCTCTCTCTCTTTATCTGTCTCTTTCTCTCTCCTCTCTTTCAAATAAATAAATGAATAAAAATATTTTTTTTAAAGTCCAGGGAGGGCTGGAGGGATGGTTTAGCATTTAAGGCATTTGCCTGTAAAGCCAAAAGGACCCAGGTTTGATTCCCCAGAACCCATGTTAGCCAGATGCACAAGGGAGTACAAGTATTTGGAGTTCGTTTGCAATGGCTGGAGGCCCTGGCACACCCATTATCTCTCTCTGTCTCTTTCTCTCCCTCTTTCTCTGTCAAATAAATAAATAAATATTTTTTTTAAAAGCCCAAAGAAAAGACTGAAGAAATGGCTTAACAGTTAAGGTGCTTGCCTGAGAAGCCTAAGGACCTAGGTTCAATTTCCCAGTACCCACATAAGCCAGCTGCACAAGGTGGTGCATGTGTCTGGAGTTTGTTTACAGTGGCTGGAGGCCCTGGAATGCCCATTCTCTCACTCTATCTTTTTCTCTCTCTGCCTCCTTCTCTCTTTCTCTCAAATAAATGAATAAAAAAGCCAGAGAAGTAGAAAAGGCCTTTTATAAGAAATAATCCCTAGCTTTGAGATTCCTAAGAGCCTATACAGTGATAATGGACCTGTCTTCAAGGCTGAAATCACATAGTGGGTCTCCTAGGCCCTGGGGGATCCCATGTCATCACTGTACATGACATCACAAATCCTCAGGAAAGGAAGAAGGTAAATGGGTGGTTAAAAAGACAACTCACTGGCTGGGCATGGTGGCGCATGCCTTTAATCCCAGCACTTGGGAGGTAGAGGTAGGAGAATTGCCTAGAGTTTGAGGCCAACCTGAGACTACATAGTGAATTCCAGGTCAGCCTGAGCTAGAGAGAGACCCTACCTTGAAAAAAAAAAAGACATCTCACTGGGATGGAGAGATGGCCCAGTGGTTAAGGCGCCTGCCTGCAAAGCAGGCATTTAACTTGGGTGTGGTGACCCCAAGAATCTAGTTCAGTTCAGTTCCCCAGTTCCTATGTAAAGCCAGATGCAGAAAGTGGCATATACATTGTTTGCAGTAGGTGATGGCCCTGGCATGCCTATTTTTTTTTCTGTCTCTCTCTCTCTGCTTGCAAATAAATTAATAAAATATAATAAAAAGAGACATCTCATTAAGTTAGCCCAAGAAGTGCAGGCCCCATGGACCAAGCTACTACCTTTTGCTCTGGTGCAGCTCAGATTTACTCCAGGGCCATTGGGATTGGCCCCTTTTGAAGCCCTATATGGCAGGCCATTTCTTTCAAGCGATATGTTAGAAGACCCTGATATTAATATGAAATGTTATATAGTTAATATGAAATGTTTCTCAACTTGCAAGATTCCAACAGGTCCCCTCAGAACCCAGACAATGGATTCCAATGAGCTAGGACTATGGAACCCAGCCCCTCTCTTTTGTCCCCTTAGTACTCATAAGACCCCTAAGAGAAGCTCCTTCCTTGGAACCCACCTGGGATGGACTGTCTCCCTTATCCCAACAACACCCACAGTAAGTGGTGGGAATAGATTCTTGGGGTCACCACACCCAAATTAAATGCCGGCATCACACACACACTTCTGAAGAAGTGCCCGAGCCCACACCTGTGCTTGCTTCCCACACCTGTAAACCCTTAAAGACCCAGAGTTCCTCTTCAAGAATCAACCTTCAGGAGAGACAGAGAAGTACAACCCCTCTATTTGTTTGTATATAGTTCATGCTTCCCAGTTCTGCTGGCAGCTGCTTTTACTGTTGGACATTCTGTTTTGTTCTGTTTTTTTTCTTCCTGCTAATAAAAATAGTGTACCTGAAGCCTGTCATGGTGGCACATGCCATTAATCCCAGCATTTGGGAGGTAGAGATAGGGTTTCTGTGAGTTCAAGGCCAGCCTAGGACTACAGTGTGCATTCAGGTCAGCCTGGCCTAGAATAAGACCCTACCTCAAAAAAAAAAAAAAAAAAAAAAAAAAAAAAAGCCAAGTGTAGTGATACACCACTTTAATTTCAGCATTGGAGAGGCAGAGGTAGGAGGATCACTGTGAGTTGGAGGCCAGCCTGGGACTACATAGTGAATTCCAGGTCAGCCTGGGCTAGAGTGAGACCCTACCTCAAAACAAACAAACAAAAATAACCCCCCCCCCCAGATCCTCAGCCTGCATCCATCCTAATGAGAGCTTTCATTTATAATAAGCCAGTTACCTTTGTTTTCTCTGCATCTCCAAGCTTCTGTCTGTCCTGGGGTGTCCAATTCTTTGTTTACCATAAAGAATAAACCTGAAACCTCTAGATAGCTAGACTTCACCAGAAGGGTAGTAACATAGGGTGAATCAAGCCCATGATCATCCTGCTTCAGTTTCTCAAGTGCTAGGATCACAGGTGTGTGCCACCATGTCCAGCTTTTCTTTTGAAAAACTCTGTTTGGTGATATCTGGATAATGGATTGTGGAGGGGGAGAGTGGAACCAGGGAGTCCAGGAGGCTATGATAGAAGTCCAGAGAGAAAGGATGTAGGTGTGAATCAGATGCAGAGTAAGCATTGGATCACTGAAGGATTGAAGGTGGAGGAAATGGAAGTCAGGATCACCATTAGTTTGAGACCAGCCAGGGGCTACAGAGTGAGTGCTATTCAAGTGAGTCATCACTGAGGATGTTTTACACCGTGACCTGGGTTGAGTGGGGGGTTTGCATGCATTCAGAGCCTGATCAGGCCAGGACCATCAAGACTGAGAGCTCACATCCACACGAGGACCGAACAGAGTCTTTATGAAGGAAAAGAAAAAAGGGCTGGGGAGGTGGTTCAACGGTTAACATGCTTGCCTGACAAGCCTAATGACCCTGGTTCAATTCCCCAAGTACCCTCAAAAGCCAGATGCATCTGGAATTGTTTACAGCTGCTGGAGGTCCTGGTGCTCTCATTTTCTCTCTCTTTGTCTCTGCTTGCAAATATATAAAAATATTTTTTTTGTGTGTGTGGGGGTAGAAAATAAGGATCTCTTTATTACAAACAAAAATGCGATGCACACATAGTTTTTCAAAACAAGTTTCTCTGGTTGGGGATTCTGAAAGTCACATACAATGAAAGTGAAGAAGAGAGAAAGAGAAATATAAGTCCAGGCGAAAGGACAGTTCTCAGATGCTCCAAACCTAAGGGCATTAGGCTGACAGGCCATTTTTTATGAGTAATGACAAACCTTATCATTTCTCTGACCTGAAGCAAGGTGAAAACTTGATAGAAAGGCCATGTATTAAAGAGGAGGGGAAAAATGATTATTGGATCCATCCAATAAAATCTCTCTAGAGGTTGGGTGTGGTGGCACACACCTTAAATCCCAGCACTCGGGAGGCAGAGGTAGGAGGATCACCATGAGTTCGAGGCCACCCTGAGACTATTTCCAGGTCAGCCTGAGCTAGAGTGAGACCCTACCTTGGAAACCCCCTCCCCCCAAAAAATCTCGCTACAGACTGTTCCAATAAGGAGAGACAGGCAAGATTAGAGAAATAAAAACATTGGGCAGAGAGCACAAATTGCAGGGATCAAATCAGTCATATCATGTTCTAAATACTTCCACAGTATCAATTCTTCAGAGCTAAGCAATGATGTGCCACACTTGGAAAACGACAGTCCCATGGCCAGCTGAAGTGAACATAGGATCCCAGACAGTGGCAATACCACAGTGCGGTGACAAATTGAGCAAGAGCCTGATGTCCCACAAACACTGATAACAGTGAAGGAAATTTTGTTTTTGCCAAGTCCTTGTTATTTTCCAGGCTAGAAGTAGAAAACAAAACAAAAAGCAAGGTGTTCTTTTGGCAGGATTCCCAGTTAGAACTCTCCAGAAGGCTCATAGTTGAATTTCCATAGTAAGGACTTTGCTATATTTAAATCAATATAAATTCATCCATGGTAGACAGACACTGTGATCAAAGCAACTGAAATCTTCTAGCTGAAGATTATACAAAATAATTCAAATTATTACATGGAAATCCATGTCTCAAAAGTGGTACTCAATTCCAAATCATAATTATTCCAGTTTTCCATAAAACTCCTTCTATAAATTATCATTCTTTTTTTTTTTAAATTTTTTATTTATTTGAGAGTGACAGACACAGAGAGAAAGACAGATAGAGGGAAAGAGAGAGAATGGGCGCGCCAGGGCTTCCAGCCTCTGCAAACGAACTCCAGACGCGTGCGCCCCCTTGTGCATCTGGCTAACGTGGGACCTGGGGAACCCAGCCTCGGACCGGGGTCCTTAGGCTTCACAGGCAAGCGCTTAACCGCTAAGCCATCTCTCCAGCCCATAAATTATCATTCTTAATGTGTTGAGATTTTTTCACCAATAGTTAATGGAGTCAAACCTATTCCAAGCCAGAATCAAACACTACGAGTCTATCTTCTTGCTCTCTAGAAAGTCAACAGGAGTGTGTTCCAACACACAAGTGCTTTCATTCCTTGTCATGGAGGCAAAAAGCATGTCCATCATCCCCAAAGTTTTCTAGCAGTTCTCTCTGGTAATTGATCTCTTTTTCTATAAGTCCTTAAGTACTAAAAACTTTTTATCAACTACTGGTGACTGACCAATCACAGGCAGATATATATCAATAATTATTTCAGCAGCATTGATCAAAACAGGGGCAAATCTTGGCTGAGACAGATTCCTTATCAAAAAATTAAGAACACGAGTAATTTCCTTTTCATCCCGACCTGCCAGAGCATTTGCAAGGACTCCTCTTCGGTTTAACTCCTTTTTGATGAACACTGTTACCTCAGGTGTCTTTATTACACAGTTAGGCTCAAGGGCTCCGTCAAGGGCCGTTTTTCAGGTCCTTGTGGTACCATTCTAGGTGCTTCTTTGTTGGCCTGTTGATGAGAATGTCATCCCGTTGCTTCATGTAATTTTTTCCTTTGATAAAAGTTCGATATGCAGGCTGCCTTCTCCTTGGAAGAGAATCTTTCTTTGCTCCAGATTTCTGATGCTTAACACTCAGTATCCCATTGGTCATTCCTACAACAATGGTCTCATCTTCATGAGCAAGTGCAAGATTTAAATGGAAGCTGTGTAATCGAAGCTGTGCCCTGCTTTGTAAGACGCTGTGCTGTATACTTTGACTTTCCTATCCAGTGAGCCAGAGAGCAGCCTCTGTTCCGAGCTGCTCAAACATAAACACGTCACAGTCCCTGTGATGATTTTTCAAAGACACGAGCAACTGTCCTCCTTTGAACATGTCCCAGACTTTAACATAACGACCTCCTGAAGACACCAGAAGTCCTCCGGAGGGGAAAAGCAGGACGCTCTCCACAGACTGCCCGTGCTTGACACAGAGCACGTTTTTACTTGTTTGTGCGTCAAACATCTTCACAATATGATCGTATGACCCTGTTACAAAGAGATCTGGGTTCAGTTTACTAGCACATCCACACCGCACATAATCAGAATGTTCTTTGAATGTCAGAATTTCTTTGGCATTTGGAATATCCCATAATTTAACTGCATAATCATCAGCCCCAGAGACCACATGGTATTTGTCAGCTGTAAAGTCTATTGTGTGAACTGCTTTTGTCTGGCCTTCAAACTGCCTGAGGGGAGCTCTCCCACTTATATCAAAAAGCTGAACTCTACCATCTTCACTGCCAGCTACAAGCAATTGGCCATCTTGTTGAAAAGTAGCACAGTATGCTGGGTCTTTAAAACGGGAAAAGGTTTTTACAGGTTCTTGGGAGTATCAGCTGTAAATGTGATTTCTTGAGGAAGCTGTGACCGCATAGTTATATGGAGGCTGGGGAGAAAAGTCTACTTTTGACACTGTACCAAATTCCTCAATCTGCACAGGAGTCTTATAGTTGTTCCAGTACAAAGTATCTTGAATGACCTTTTAGCCAAGTACAGGATATGTTTGAACAGCTACAGGTTTATAACTAGCCATGAATTCATATAATTGCACTGCTGTCCAGGGGTCATAATCCCCGCGGGGCCGCTGGGGCACGCCGATTCCCGAGGGCAACTCTCCGGACTCGGCCGGCCCCTGTCCACCACACCGCTCTTGAAATCACTCGCTCTATAAAAATAGTTTTTAAAAAGGGGAAAAGAAAACCTCAGATAGTGAAGAGGGTTCAAATTAAGATTTTTAGGAGAAATGTAAATATGACCTCTTGGCTGTTCTTCCCTCTCACAACTGAAGCTTTTGGAGACCAGCACTTACTTCAATCCCAGAAAGAAAAGCATTTGTGGTTGTAATAATTGCAAGAGTCAAGAAGGTATTTAAATTGATTCTTTCCATAGAGAGGAAGGGGTATTATTTCTTGAGAAAAACCACCAATTCAGTAGGGAGTAGGAGAGAACGGTGGGAGAGGCAGGGCATTAGGGATGAGGCGCTGTCTCTAAGTTATCTGCAAGCACATCTCATCTTGGGTCTAGGAACTCCCTGTGGTCTCTCTCTTCCCTTACACTCAGAAGAAATCCTAGTTTCTTAGATTAGTGGGTGTTCATTTCCGGCGAGGCTAGCTAGGCAGAATCCTGAGCAGGGGAGGGCCATGCCATGCTCATTGTTATCTAGAGGCATTACTATGTTCCTACTAGGCACCACTGAGTGGCAAGGAAGAGCTGCCAGCAGGCAGATGGCAGCCCTCATGGGAGAATACTGTGTTCTGTTTTCCATTCCCACTTCCTCCCTAGAGCGTCATTACAGACAGAACCATCGAGAAGAACACATGAGTCCTCCTTTCCCTTCAGTTATTTTGGGCAATGTATTTGTTGGTGAGACCTGTTGTAACCAAGTACTGTGGTCCAGGTGGCTTAAACAAGAGACATTTATTTTCTCACAGTTATGGAGGCTAGAGGTTCAAGATCAAGGAGTTGACAGGGCTGGGTTCCTCCAAGGCCTTGTTACCAGTATGCCATCTTTCTAGCCCCTTTTCTTCTATTTAAATAAAGAAGTAAAGCTGGCTTAATGGTTAAGGCACTTCCCTGCAAAGCCAAAGGATGCAGGTTTGATTCCCCAGGACCCACATTAGCCAGATGCACAAGGTGGAACATGTGTCTGGAGTTCATTTGCAGTGGCTTGATGCCCATTTTATCTCTCTCCCTCTTTTCTCTCTGTCAAATAAATAAAATAAAATATTTTTAAAAAAGAAGTAAAACTACTTCATTTGTCCACCTCCTCAGATAATATTAATAAAAGTGGCAATTATAGAAATAAAATGTTGTTCTAGGACAGCCTGAGCTAGATTGAGACCCTACCTCAAAAAACCAAAAAAAGAAAAAAGGCTTGCAGTATCACCATACCTGATTTTAGCTTATATTACAGAGCCATAATAACAAAAACAGCCTTGTATTGTCACAAAAGCAGACACTTAGATCAATTGAACAGTATACAGGACCCAGATGTAAGTCCTGGAGCTATAGCCAGCCACCTGATTTTTGACAAAAATGCTAGAAATACTTACTCATTGGAGAAGACAACCTCTTTAACAAATGGTGCTGGGAAAATTGGATATCTATATGTAGAAGGATGAAAATAGATCCTTGTCTCTCTCCATGCATAAGAATTAAGTCCAAATGGATCAAAGACCTCAATATTAGACCCAAAACTCTGAAACTGATAGAGGAAAAAATAGGGAAACCCTTCAACATATTGGCATAGATAACAACTTTCTCAACATAATCCCAGTTGCTCAGGAAATAAAACCACTAATCAACCACTGGGACCTCATGAAATTGCAAAGCCTTTGTATAGCAAAGGACACTGTGAATAGAGCAAAGAGGCAACCTATAGAATGGGAGGAAATCTTTGCCAGCTACACATCTGACAGAGGATTAATATCCAGAATATACAAAGAACTCAAACAACTAAATAATAAGAAATCAAACAATTCAATTAAAAAATGGGATATGGAACTAAATAGAGTGTTCTCAAAGGAAGAAATAAAGATGGCCTATAAAAATCCAAAAAATGTTCTATATCCTTAGCACTCAGGGAAATGCATATTAAAACTACTTTGAAATTCTATCTCACTTCTGTCAAAATGGCTATCATCAAGAAAACAAATGACAATAAATGCTGGTGAGGACGTAGGAAAAGAGGAACCCTACACTGTTGGTTGGAATGTAAACTCTTACAGCCATTGTGGAAATCAGTGTGAAGGTTTCTCAGGCAGCTAAAAATAGATTTACCATATGACTGATCCAGCTATAGCCCTCCTAGGCATACATCCAAAGGACTTATCACAGTACTGTAGAGATACTTGCACATCCATATTTATTGCTGTTCTATTCACAATAGCTAGGAAATGGAACCAGCCTAGATGTCCCTCAACTGATGAATGGATAATGAAGACTTAGTACACATATAATGGAGTTCTATTCAGTGGTAAAGAAAAATGAAATTACGAAATTTGCAGGAAAATGGATGGACCTGAAAAGGATTATACTTAGCGAGATAACCCAGGCCCAGAAAGACAAGCGCCACATGTTCTCTCTCATATGTGGATCCTAGCTACCGATGATTGGGCTTGTATGTGAGCTGGAATAAAACTCAGTAGCAAAGGCCAGTAAGCTAGAAAAGGGCTATAAGGGAGGGAGGAGAGGGGAGGACTTAAGGGGATTGTATTGTATATAAGTAAGTAGAAGAACAGATTACTGGGGGTAAAAAGGGCTAAATGAGGTCAGAGGAAGAGACTGAGTAAAGGAAGGGTGGGGGAAGGATTAATCAAAATCTAAGGGGGGGAGCTGGAAAGATGGCTAAGAAGTTAAGATGTTTGCCTTCAAAGCCAAAGGATCCTGGTTTGACTCACCAGTACCCATGTAAGCCAGATGCACAAGAGGGCGCATGCATCTGGAGTTTGATTGCAGTGGCTGGAGGCTTTGGCAGGCCCATTCTCTCTCTCAAATAAATAAATGAAATATATTTTTAAAAAATCTGGTAGGGCTGGAGAACTTCTGGGTAAGATGGCAGCATGGGAGCCATGCCAAACCAGCCTAGGGAGAGATTTAATCAAAACCCCAGCAAAATACACTCTTTTTCTGAAAAGTGAAGGAGTATAGGTTATTCTTAGACACAGTGGAGAAGCAGAGACCAAGATCCACGAGAAAGGAAGAAAATGGCCAGAGTCCCACTGTGGCCTTGCAGCCTGTGCTCCGTGCACCTACCCAGCGCCACCCCGCCAGGCAAGCCAGACAGCAGCATTAGCAGAGAGCAAGCAACAGAGTTTTCAACTCCACCAGCCGTCTTGCAAAGTTAAGAAATCTAAAGGAAAGACAGCTGAGATCAACTAAAGAGCTACTGAAAGTGCCAGCATTCAGCCCCCAGTGGCAGCGCAGCGAGCAGAGCGGATGAGAGCACAGCTGCGCAGCCCAACACGGAGGGATCAGGCGGGCACTCAGCATTGGTGAGATTGGAAGCCACCCCCAAAGGTAAGGAGGCTGACTGATAAAACAAACAAACAAACAAACAAAAACAAAACAAACAAACAAAGCAGGTACACAGGCCTGCAAGAGCTAATCTTTCTTTCTTTGTCAGGGCAGGTTATGGGGTATATATTCTTGGTTGGCTTTACCATATTCAAATAACCTGTTTGGGGGTAGAATATTGTTGCCTTTGATGTTTTCATATATATAGGGCCTTTGCCTTTGCTTCTGTCATTATTGGGGGTAGGGACTGATCCAGATCCAGGTTGACCTGGAACACAATTCAGAACAGAAATCTCTACTTCCCAGCTCACAAGATTAAGGGTGTAGAACAACACACACCCTTAGGGATTTTGGCTTTTATAACTAACTGTTTGTTTTAATCCCCACAATTACATACTTTGTTCTGGTTTTTACTGATTGTGTATGTTACTAGGTTGAAGTTTAGAATTTGCCAGTAAATTATTCTACCCAGTCCACTAGAATACTTGCTTAGCAAGCAAACTCAACATCTACAATTACTTCTGTGGCTTGATTGGGGGACAAGAGCTACACCTAGCACCTTGAACTCATATCCTGAGGGTATATAGAGGTGGATTGCCACGTCTATCTGGGAACACTGCAGATAAGTAGAAAACCCAAACATCAAATCAATTCAGGATGCAAAAGTTGCTACAATATAATACAAGAAACTCAAAGAATCAAGAAAATACAGTCCCACCAAAAACTATAAATCCATCAGAAATGATCACCAATGAGACTGTTTTAGATGAAACGTCTGACAAAAATTTCAAGAAAATGATGGTATTTATGTGCAAAGAAATCAAAGAAGAAATGAAGGGAATCAAAGAAGAAAACAAACTTCTGAAATAGAACACAGGAAACCAGCTTAATGAAATAAGGAGGTCATTACAAGACATGAGTAGGGAAATAGAAATACTGAAGAAAAAACAGGCTGAAATCCTAGCTCTGAAGAATACAGTCAATGAAATAAAAAAAAAAAAAACTCTGTGGAAAGTCTCACCAGTAGAATGGATGAAGGAGAGAACAGAATATCTAAACTAGAAGACCAGGTGGCAGATCTAATACAGTCCAACAAAGAGAAAGACAAGCTAATAGCAATGGGAATTTCAAGATACCTGGGACACTATGAAAAGACCAAACATAAGAATCCAGGGTATAACAGAAGGAGAAGAATTTCAATCCAGAGGCTTAGTAGGTGTTTTCAACAAAATCATAGGAGAAAATTTTCCCCGAATTGGGAAAGAAATGCCAATGCAGATACAAGAAACTTTTAAGAACAGCAAACCGACAAAACCTGGAAAGAACCTCTCTTCGCCATGTTATGATTAAACCAAAGAAAATATATTGAAAGCAGGTAGTGAGAAAAAGCAAGCCACCAATAAAGGCAAGCCCATTAGAATAACTGCAGATTACTCAACACAAACTTTAAAAGCCAGAAGGGCTTGGCAAGTTGTATTTCAAATTCTGAAAGATAACACCTGTCAACCAAGATTACTTTATCCTGCAAAGCTATCTATCCAAACTGATGGCAAAATAAGGACATTTCACAACAAAAGCAGGCTAAAGGAATTTATGACAACTAAACCAGCTCTACAGAAAATACTTGAAGGAATTCTTTTTATTTTTTATTTTTTATTTTTTGTTCATTTTTTATTTATTTATTTGAGAGTGACAGACACAGAGAGAAAAACAGATAGAGGGAGAGAGAGAGAATGGGTGCGCCAGGGCCTCCAGCCACTGCAAACGAACTCCAGACGCGTGCGCCCCCTTGTGCATCTGGCTAACGTGGGACCTGGGGAACCGAGCCTCGAACCAGGGTCCTTAGGCTTCACAGGCAAGCGCTTAACCACTAAGCCATCTCTCCAGCCCTCTGTTTTTTTTTTGATGTAGGGTCTCACTCTGGCCCAGACTGACCTGGAATTCACTATGTAGTCTCAGGGTGGCCTTGAACTCACGGCGATCCTCCTACCTCTGCCTCCCAAGTGCTGGGATTAAAGGCATGTGACACCATGCCTGGCTTTGAAGGAATTCTTAATGCCAAAGAGAAAGCAAAACACACACAGGAGGAAATAGGAAAAAATAAACAGTTAAAACAAAAGAGTAAAGGGAAAACAGGAAACACTACAAAATAAGAAGTATTGTGACAATAAATGCATACCTTTCAATAATAACTCTTAATATCAATGGCCTCAATGCACCATCCAAAAGGCACAGGCTTGCAGACTGGATTAAAAGGCAGGATCCTGCCATTTGTTGCCTCCAGGAAACTCATCTTTCAATAGAAGATAGATACCACCTTAGGGAGAAAGGATGGAAAATGGTATTTCAAGCAAATGGGCTAAGGAAACAAGTAGGGGTTGCTATCCTAATATCTGACAGACTAGACTTCAAACCAACACTAGTGAGGAAAGATAAAGAAGGTCATTTTATACTGATTAAAGGAACACTCCAACAGAATGACATTACAACCCTAAACATATATGCACCTAACATGGGGGCACCTAGTTTCATCAAACAAACACTATTAGACTTAAGGTCACAGATAACATCAAACACAATTGTAGTGGGAAACTTCAATACACCACTCTCATCAATTGACAGATCATCCTGGCAAAAAATAAACAGAGAGACATCTGAATTAAGTGATGTCATGGAACAAATGGACCAAACAGATATCTACAGAACATTCCCTCCAAATGCTGTAGGATATACATTTTTCTCAGCAGCACATGGAACATTCTCTAAAATAGACCATGTATTAGGACACAAAGCAAATCTCCACAAACATAGGAAAAATTGAAATAATCCCTTGTACTCTATCTGACCACAATGGGATTAAACTGCAAATCAGCAACAAGAAAAGCTACAGAGTATACAGAATTTCATGGAGACTCTACCGTACACTATTAAATGATCAATGGGTCATTGAAGAAATCAAAATGAAATCAATAAATTCATAGAATCATATGATGATGATAATGCAACATACCACAACCTTTGGGACACAATAAAAGCAGTCCTATGAGAGAAATTTATAGCTCTAAGTGCCTATACTAATAAATTAGAGAGTTCACAAATAAACAATTTAATGCTTCACTTTAAGGTCTTGGAAAAAGAAGAACAAGGTAAACCAAAAATCAGTAGACAAGAAGAAATCATAAAGATTAGGGCAGAAATTAATAAAATAGAAATGAAAAAAGAATCCAAAGAATCAATGAAACAAAGAGTTGGTTCTTTAAAGGATAAACATGATTGATAAACCCTTAGCAAATTTGACCAGAAGGGAGAAGAGACAAAAATTAATAAAATTAGAGATGAAAAAGTCACCATTACAACAGATACCAGAGAAATTCAGACAATTATAAGGACATACTTTAATATATATGCCTCTAAGTTTGAAAATCTGAAAAAAATGGATGATTTCCTTGACTCATATGACCTACCAAAATTAAATCAAGATGAGATAAACCAGTTAAATAGACCTATAACAAGTACAGAGATCCAAGCAGTTATAAAGTTTCCCAACTAGCAAAAGCCCAGGCCCAGATGGATTCACTGGTGAATTTTATCAGACCTTCATGGAAGAACTAACACCACTGCTTCTCAAACTTTTCCATAAAATAGCAAAGGAAGAAATTCTACTGAACTCCTTCTATGAAGCCAGCATCATCCTTATACCAAAGCCAGGCAAAGACAGAACACAAAAAGAAAATTACAGACTAATCTCCCACATGAACATAGATGCAAAAATTCTGAACAAAATATTGGCAAGCAGAATACAAGAATATATCAAAAAGATTACTCACCCCAACCAAGTTGGCTTTGTCCCAGGGATGGTTCAACATATGCAAATCAATAAATATAATACATCATACAAATGGTCTGAAGTACAAAAATCACATGATCGTCTCAATAGATGCAGAAAAGGCATTTGACAAAATTCAACATCACTTCATGGTAAAAGAAGACACAAGGAAATGGAAAGACATCCCATGATCTTGGATTGGAAGAATCAATATTGTGAAAATATCAATCTTACCAAAATCAGTCTACATATTTAATGCAATACTCATTAAAATTCCAATGACATTCTTCACAGGAATAGAAAAAAACAATCCTAAAATTCGTTTGGAAGCACAAAAAACCTTGAATAGCCAAAATGATTTTCAGCAACAAAAATAAGGCTAGAGGTATCACCATACCTGATTTTAAGCTATAGTAAAATAAAAAGCCATAGTAACAAAAACAGCATGGTATTGGCACAAAGACAGACATATAGATCAATAGAACATAATAGAGGACCCAGATGTTAATCCAGGCAGCTACAGCCATCTGATTTTTGACAAAAATATTCATTGGAGAAAAGATAGCCTCTTCAACAAGTGGTGCTGAAAATACTGGATATCTATATGTAGAAAGATGAAAATAGATCCTTGTCTTTCTCCATGCACAAGAATAAAATCCAGTGGGTCAGGGACCTTAATATCAGACCTGAAACTCCAAAATTGTTAAAGGAAAAGGTAGGGGAACCCCTTCAACATATTGACATAGGTAATGACTTTTTGAATATAACCCCAATTGCTCAGAAAATAAAACCACTAATCAACTACTGGGCTCTCATGAAATTACAAAGCTTTTGTACAGCAAAGGACACTGTGAATACAGCAAAGAGATAACCTACTACAGAATGGGATAAAATCTTTGCCAGGTATACATCTGACAGAAGATTAATATCCAGAATATACAAAGAAATCAAAAAACAGAACAATAAGAAATCAAAGAACCCAATCAAAAAATGGGCTATGGGGGCTGGAGAGATGGCTTAGCAGTTAAGGTGCTTGCCTGCAAAGCCAAAGGATCCAGGTTCAACTCCCCAGGACCCACGTAAGCCAGATGCACAAGCGGGCGCACACATCTGGCATCTGGAGTTCGTTTGCAGTGGCTGGAGGCTCTGATGTGCCCATTCTCTCTCTCTCTTTCTCTTTCTTCCTGCCTATTTCTGTATCTCTCCCTCTCTCAAATAAATAAATGAAAATTAAAAAAAAAACTATTAAAAAAGAGGCTATGGAACTAAATAGAGAGTTCTCACTGGAAGAAATACAGATGGCATATAAACATCTAAAAAAGTGTTCTACAGCTTTAGCCATCAGGGAAATGCAAATTTAAAACTACCTTGAGATTCCATCTCTCTCCCTCCCATCAGAGTGGCTACCATCAGGAAAACAAATGAAAATAAATGTTGGCAAGGATGTGGTAAAAGGGGAATTCTTCGTTGGTGGGAATGTAATCTGGCACAGCCATTGTGGAAATCAGTGTGGAGGTTCTTGAGACAGTTAAAAATAGATTGGCCATGTGATCCAGCTATAGCACTCCTAGGCATATATCCTAATGACTCTTCTCACTACTTTAGAGATACTAGCACAACCATGTTCATTGCTGCTCTATTCACAATAGCTAGGAAATGGAACCAGCCTAGATGTCCATTCACAGATGAATGGCTAATAAAGATGTACATCTACACAATGGAATTCTATTCAGCACTAAAGAAAAATGAAATTATGAAATTTGCAGGGAAATGGATGGATTGGGAAAGGACCATACTAAGAGAGGTAACTCAGGCCCAGAAAACCAAATGTCGCATGTTCTCTTTCATATGTGGATCCTACCCACAAATGTATAGAATTGTGTGTGAGCTGCAACCAAAAATCAGTAGCAGAGGCCCATAAACTAGAAAAAAGGGCCATAAGGGAGGGAGGAGAGGGAAGGTCTTAAGAGGATGGTGTTGTATATATGTAAGTAGAAGAACAGATTACAGGGAGGGGAAAGGCTTAGGTGAGGTCAGGGGAAGAGAATGTATAAAAGAAGGGTGTGTGTGAGGGAATCAAAATTTAAGATGTTCTGAATAAGGCATATTAAAATTTACTTTCTTGAATATTGGAACATCCAGAAGCCATAGATTGTTACTAGAAAATTTTCAGTGCCAGGGATGGGATACCTCCCAGTGAGTTGTTGGCCAGGGAAGTCAATGTTGCCTCCAAAACATTATAGGCTATTGCCAAGGCCCTTGGTTTCCTGTAAGAAAGAGATGGCAAGACCCTATTGCTGAAGACTTCACATGCCTGAGCAGCAAAGCCACTGAGAAATCAAGCTGGTGCTGAGCAGAAAACCTTCTCCCTGTAGACCAGCCAACTTTTAGCTGGAAAAAGCTGCACTGTATACAGCCTTATGGTAGACAGAAGTCATCAGCAGTGAAAACAGTGGCCACTGGAAACCTCAAGTTTGGCCAGACAGGCCAAATGACTAAAGGAGTGCAATAGTGGCATGTATGCTCTGGGGGAAACCAGCTGCTCTCTAATTGGACTGAAGGTCCACTTTATGGGAGGGAATACATGCCTGGTATTGAAAACCTAACCAAAAGTCTATGGCAGGGGTGGTCATGAGCCTTAGGGGTATAAAGCCTGCTGTTGTCTTTATAAATGCATATATTACTCTAACCAAATTGCCCTGAAAGTACTACACTTAATGTTCATTCTCATATATTAATGCTACTCTCACTTCTTATTATAGATGCTTCTCTTTTCAGATGTTGATGACCATTGGGATGACCCAAAAGGCAACACAGTGCTGAGAAGAAGGGGCGGAGGAGTGTCCAGCACTGAAACATCTCACATCCTCCAAGGCTCAGGGTCCATTGTGGAAGCAGTGGTGGAAAGAATGTAAGAGCCAAATGAAGAGTACCACTCCTTACATACAATTGTCCAGGAAGAAACTGGCGTTGATATCCAAGACCTTGTACTGCCTAGCAATATCTACACAAGACCCTCATAATAGGACAAAAAAATGATGATATCAAATTAAAAGAGAGACTAATGGAGAGAGGGAGGGGATATGATAGAGAGCAGAGTTATAAAGAGGAAAGTGGGGGAGGGGAGGGAAATACCATGGTTTGTTGTCTTTAAGTATAGAAGTTGTCAATAAAAAAATATATATATTAGGGATGGAGGGATGGCTTAGTGGTTAAGGTGTTTGCCTGCAAAGCCAAAGAACCCAGGTTCGATTCCCCAGAACCCACGTTTGCCAGATACACAAGGAGGCACATGCATCTGGAGTTCATTTGCAGTGGCTAGAGGCCCTGGCACACCCATTCTCTCCTATATATATATGAATGACATCCAAGAGGGTATGAATAAGCCATATGATAACCTACTTTTTTGGACAATGCTATACTCAGAAGCCATATGTTGTTATTAGAAAAATTTCAGTGCCAGGGATGGGATACCTTCCAGTGAGTTGTTGGCTAGGGAGGTTCCTGATGTTCCCAAAATATTGCAGGCCATTGTTGAGGCTCTTGGTTTTCCACGAGGAATAGATGGTAAAAACCCTATTGCTAAAGACTCCACATGCCTGGGCTGGAAGGTCACTGAGAGATCTTGCTGGAGCTGAGCTAAAAACTCCTCCATGTAGACCATCTGACAGAAAGCTAGAAAAAGAAAAGCTACTCTGCATGCAGCTCCATAGGAGAGAGAGGTCATCAGTGGAGATAAACTGCAGTGGACAGTACAAGCCTTAAGTTTGGCCTGCCAGGCCAAATTAGTCCATGGGTACAATGGTTGCATGTCTGTTATGAGGGAAACCAACAACTGTCTAATTTGACTTTAGACCCACTCTATGGGAGGGAATATGTGACTGGTGCTGAAAACCTATGACAGAAGGCTATGAGCCCTAGGGGTATAATGCCTGCTAGTGTCTGGCTAAATTCATATATTATGCTCACCAAACTGCCCAGGAAGCACTTCTCTTAATGCTCATACCTATATATTAATGCTATTCTTACTTTTGGTTAGAGAGGCTTCTCTTTTCAGATAGTGGTGACTTTTGGGATGACTCAGAAGGCATCATAGTGCTGAGAAGAAGTGACAGAGGAGTGCTCAGCACTGAAACATTTCTGTCACACCTTCCAAGGCTCAGGGTCCATTGCAGAAGAGGTGGCCAGAAGAATGTAAGAGCTAGAAGAAGGATAGGATTCCTTACAATGTCCTCTTCCAGATACAAAATGGCCTGGATGCCCATGACCTTGCAGTGCCTGGCACTTCCTACACAAGACCCTCATAATAGGAGGAAAAGATGATGACATTAAAATAAAAGAGAGACTACTTAAAGGGGGAGGGGATACGATGGAGAGTGGAGTTGTGAAGAACAAAGTGGGGGGGGGAGGGAATTATCATGGTTCATTGACTATAATGATTGGAAGTTGTCAATAAAAGTAAATTTAAAAAAACCAGAAAGCAAGGGCTTTCTCCCCTCTTCCATTCTCATGGGCAGGAGCTCTTTCTCTTTGTTTTTTTTTTTTTCCTTTTAAACGTTTTTATCGATAGCTCCCATAATTATAGACAATAAACCATGATAATTCCTCCCCCTCCCCACTTTCCCCCTCACAAATCCACCCCCCATCATATACCCTTCCCCCTCAATTAGTCTCTCTTTTATTTTGATGTCATCATTTTTCCTCCTATTATGAGGGTCTTGTGAACTTAGTGCCAGGCACTGCAAGATCATGGGTATCCAGGCCATTTTGTGTCTGGAAGAGTCCATTGTAAGGAGTCCTACCCTTCCTTGGGCTCTTACGTTCTTTCTCCCACGTCTTCCACAATGGACCCTGAGTCTTGGAAGGCGTGATAGAGATGTTTCAGTGCTGAGAACTTCACTGTCACCTTTTTTTCCCCAGCACTATGGTGATTTTTGAGTCATCCCAGTGGTCATTGCCATCTGAAAAGAGAAGCTTCTCTAACCAAAAGTGAGAGTGGCACTAATAGGTGGGTATGAACGCTAAGAAAAGTGCTTACAAGTCCATTTTGTGAACATAATATAAGCATTTAGCCAGATAAAGAAGGCATTACTCCCCTAGGACTCATGACTGCTCCTTCCATCCTTTGACTAGGTTTGCAGTGCCAGGCATATGTTTTCAGAACCAGGCATGTATTCCCTCCCGTAGAGCAGGCCTACTGTCCAATTAGAGAGTGGTTAGTTACACTCATAACAGATACGCTACTATTACACCAGTTGGTGCATTTGGCCTGGCTGGCCAATGTTGTTTTTTTTTTAAGTTTTATTTATTTATTGAGTGAGAGAGAGAGAGAGAGAAAGAATGAGTGTGCCAGGGCCTCCAGCCGCTACAAAAGAACTCCAGACACATGTGCCACCTTGTGCATTTGGTTTACGTAGGTTCTGAGGAATCAATCTTGGGTTCTTTGGTTTTGTAGGCAACCGCCTTAACCACTAAGTCACCCTCCATCCCTGGCTGGCCAATCTTAATGGCTTGTTGTTTATCACCATTGATGACTTTTCTCTCCCATAAGGCTTCATGCAGTGTAGCTTTTTCCAGCTTTCTGTCAACTGGTCCACAGGGAGGTCTCCTCCTCCTCCTTTTTTTTTTTTTTGGTGTTTGGGTTTTGTTTTTTTCAAAAAGTAATATGACTAATTCTACCAAATATTATCAAATATATGAGTCAAAACAATTCACATAGGGGCTGGAGAGATGGCTTAGCAGTTAAGGCACTTGTCTGCAAAGCCTAAGGATGCAGGTTTGATTCCTCAGTACCCACATAAACCAGATGCACAAGGTGGCTCATGTGCCTGGAGTTCATCTGCAGTGGCTGGAGACCTTGGTGCACTCTCATCTGCCTCTCTCTTTCTAATAAATAAAATAAAATAAAATATATAATATTATATTATATTATGGTGCTACACATGGCCTCTAGCCACTGCAAATGAACTGCAGATGCATGTGCCACTTTGTGCATCTGGTTTAAGTGGATTCTGGGGAGTTGACCTGGGCCCTTAGGCTTTGCAGGCAAGCGCCTTAAACCCTAAGCCTTCTCTCCAGGCCTCCTTTCACTTTTTTTTTTTTTTTGCATTCAATGAGATTTTTATTTCAATTATCCACAAAACAATATTACAACATTTTATAAAAATATTAGCTGGGAGTGGTGGCACACGACTTTAATCCCAGCCCTAGGGAGGCAGAGGTAGGAGGATCACTGTGAGTTCGAGGCCACCCTGAGACTCCATAGTGAATTCCAGGTCAGCTTGGGCTTGAGTGAGACCCTACCTCTAAAAACAAAAAAACAAAACAAAACAAAAAAAATTAAGTTTTAGGCTACCATTATTCATTTAAAAAAGTGTTTGTGCTAAAGGCTGCTTTTGCCAACATTCTTTTTGGTACAGGAAAGCTCCACAGTAAAACAATAAAGATGGAGGCTGCTGGGGAAAAAAAAAAAACCCTCAAATGTACAAAAACTGTTTTTACTTTAAAAAAAAAAAAACACAACTTTTTTTTTTATTAGGGCTGGAGAGATGGCTTAATGGTTAAGGCACTTGCCTGTGAAGCCTAAGGATTCAGATTTGATTATCCAGGTCCTATGTATGCCAGATGCACAAGGTGGCACATGTATCTGGAGCTCGTTTGCACTGGTTGAAGGTCCTGGTGTGTCCATTCTCTCTGTGTGTTTAATAAATAAATAAATTAAAATAAAATCTTTATAAAAATCTTTTTTATTGGCAACTTCCATAAATGTAGACAGTATACCATGATCATAATCCTACCACCCCCCCTTTTCTCACTCCTAAATGCCCCCTCATCTAGTTTCTTTTCTTTTCTTTTCTTTCTTTTTTTTTTTTTTTCAAGATAGGATCCCATTCTAGCTCAGGCTGACCTGGAATTCACTATGCAGTCTCCCGGTGCCCTTGAACTCACAGAGATCCCCCTACCTTTGTTTCCTGAGTGCTGGGATTAAAGGTGTGTGCCTCTACTACACCTGGCTGTTTTTGTTGCTGTTGTTGATGTTTCTTTTCTATTCCCCCCTCCTATTATGTAGGTCTTGTGTAGGTAGCTACACAAGGTCAGCTATTTGTGAGATCATGAATATCAAGGCCATTTTGTGTCTGGATGGCAGCATTGTAAGCACTCCTCCCCTTCCTTTGGTTCTTACAATTCTTTTTAAATTTTCTTTTTTGTGTGTGTGTGTTTTTTTTAATGTGTGTGTGAGAGAGAAATGACAGGGTCAGGGCCTCCAGCTACTGCAATCAATCTCCAGAAGAGGGTTCCATCTTGTGTGCATGTGTGACCTTGTGCGTCTGGCGTGAAATCTGGAGAATCATAAATGGGTCCTTAGGCTTCACAGGCAAGCTCCTTGACCTCTGAACCATCTCTCCAGCCCCAATATTTTTGTTTGTTTTTCGTTTTTAGGTTCTTACAATTTGTCCTGCCACCGCTTCCACAATGGTCCCTGAGCCTTGGAAAGTGTGATGCAGATGTTTTTAATATTTGTATATACTTACATAATTACAATTATGTGCGTTTGACATAATTGATTGTTAGAAAAGCCTTTTTAGAAAGAGGTTGACAAAAATAGAAAGGTTGAATCTAGATTGTTTGACCTTAATTTTTTTTTTTTTTTTTTTTTTTTTTTTTGCGGCAGCTCAGAAACAACCTCTGGTTTTCAGTAAGTGCAATCAGATGGCATGTTGGGGTCATCACTGCACCCCCTGCTACGGAGGCCCCTATGCACTTAAGTATGCCTTGGGGAGACCATTTAAACAGCCTTCAGCCCTAGGCAGTCACGCGAGGCGTGTGGGTATCTGCAAAGGGTTTGAGGCTTCCAGACGCAGACAGGATCATGTCTGGGAACTGCGGGGTGGTAGCGATTTGGGTTACCCAGCCATTGTGGCCCTCGAGGGTTCCATCTGCTCGGTCGTGGCTGCAGCTGATGTGGGTTTAGAGAGAGAGAAGAGAGAGAGAGAGAGAGAGGGAGGGAGAATATGTGCGCACCAAGGACCCCAGCATCTGCAAGTGAACTCTAGATGTATGCGCCACTTTGTGTATCTGGCTTTAAGTGGGTACTGGAGAATCTGACTCAGGCCATTAGGCTTTGCAGGCATGAGCCATTCTCCAGCCTGGCCTTAATACTTTTTTTCTCTTTTTTAGACACGGGGTCACTCTATGTTGTCCAGGCTGGAGTGCAGTGGCTATTCACAGGTGTGATACTACTACTTTTATCTTTTTTTTTCTTTTTCTTTTTTTTTGAGGTAGGGTCTCACTCTGGTCCAGGCTGACCTGGAATTAACTCTGTAGTCTCAGGGTGGCAATCCTCCTACCTCTGCCTCCCGAGTACTGGGATTAAAGGCGTGCGCCACCATGTCCAGCTTGATCCTACTACTGATCAATAGGAGAGTTTTAACCTGCTCTGTTTCTGACCTGCTCCGGTTCACCCCTCCTTAGGCAACTTGCTGGTTTCCCGCTCCCAGGAGATCATCATGTTGATGCTGAACTTAATGTGGACCGACTCCCAATCAGCATAGTGTACTACAGCCCAGAACTCCTGGACTCAAAGATCCTCCTGCTTCAGCTCCCCAAGTATCTGGGACTACAGGCATGTGCCATCATGCCTGGCAATATTTTTAAACATATACAGTTATATATAATTTTTTTTATAAATGTATACATTTTTAAAGTCTTGTAAACTTTTAAATTTTATTTATTTTATTATTTTTTTTACCTTGGTATAAAATTATAGGATGCTATTTAAAAATCCTCTGTATTAAATATCTTACTGATTTTTAGAGAGTTAATTTTTTTTTTTTTTTTTTGAAGTAGGGTCTTGCTCTACCCAGGCTTACCTGGAATGCACTATAAAGTCTCAGGCTGGCCTTGAACTCCTGGCAAACCTACCTCTGCCTTCCAAGTACTAGAATTAAAGGCATGGGCCACCATGCCCAGCTAGTTAACTTGTTTTTAAGTAATATGAGTCTTTTGAAATGCCAAAATTGAGACAGTCACTTAAATAAAATCTTAATTAAAACTTTGATTACAATCATGAGCCCTAGGGATGTAAGGCCTGCTGGTGTCTGGCATAATGTATACATTATGCTTGCCAAACTGTCCCGTAAGCAATCCTCTGAACATTCATACTCATATGTTAATGTTACTCTCACTTTTGGTTAGAGAAGCTTCTCATTTCAGATGGTGGTGACCTCTGGGATGACTCAAAAGGCACTATAGGGCCGGGCATGGTGGTGCACGTCTTTAATCCCAGCACTCGGAAGGCAGAGGTAGAAGGACAGCAGATAGTTCGAGGCCACCCTGAGAATACATGGTGAATTCCAGGTTAGCCTGGACTAGACTGAGACCCTGCCTCAGAAAACCAAGAAAACAAAACAACAACAGCAACAACAAGTCACTATAGTGCTGAGAAGTGACAGTGAGGCGTTCAGCACTGAAACATTTCTATCACACCTTCCAAGGCTCACTGTCCACTGCGAAAGGTGTGGCAGAAAGACTGTAAGAGCCAAAAGAAGGGTAAGACTGTTCACAATGCACTCTTCCAGACACAAAATGGCCTGGACATCCATGACCTTGCAGTGCCTGATTCTACCTACACAAGACCCTCATAATAGGAGGAAAAAATGATGACATCAAAATAAAAGAGAGACTAATTGAGGGGGAAGGGGATATGATGGAGAGTGGGGAAAGTGAGGGGCGAGGGAATTAT